>NC_086445.1:1004248644-1004566502 GCF_028390025.1 Pseudophryne corroboree
TAACAGGTGAGAAGACTTAGATGTATTTTAACATTTCAGTATATTTCCAATTTTGGCAGAAGCATTAGACAAAACATAAAGAACTTTATACATATATAACACCACATAAAACTGGTGCAGCCGTCGGTATGGTCTGCATCTGACATCATCATGGTGCAGCGAGTGTGACAGCAGCCTCAGGCCAGTTGCTATAGTAACATAAATAAGTATATTAATCCCCAAACCCAGCGCTGTGCAAAGTTGTATATTGTCAATATGCAGTAGAAATTCTCCACATATATAAAAATAGAATCACTTAATAGGCTTACTGTACTAGAGCATATAAAATGAAGAGAAACTATTGCACAAAGCCCGATCCTTATAATAAACGTGTTAACTACAAATGATCATTTAGACCAAATGTCTGCACAGTATCTAGCTCATAAATCATTTTGATTAAGTCTGCAATAATGTTTCAGCTCTGTCTCCCTTCCTCCTTTTTTCCAGAATATGGTCTATTTTTTTATACCATAAAGTAGCTAAGTTATGTCTAAAGCCAATCTGATTGTTATCAGTATACAGCCATGTGTTCTCTAAACTGACATCAGATGTTCACACTATCAACACAAACTGATCAGTCACTGCATTGGTGGTTAGACAGTACAAATTTAACAAGTGGTTCCTGATGACAATCTGGAATTGGGCTACCACAGATTCCAATCTTACTGGGGCGCATGGTACAGAACATACATTTTCAAGGGCAATGGTTAATTCAGGAAGCCACACTTCCCAGCAACATTTTGGAATTGAGGGCAATTTGTTTGACATTGATAAATGTCCAGTACTTTCTGCAGAACTTACCTGTGCAGATTCAGATGGACAATACCACGGCAGTGGATTATATCAACAAGCAAGGTGGCACAAGGAGCTGACGGTTAATGCAGGATGTTTATCACATCCTTAGTTGGGCAGATATTTGGATTTCAGCAATCTCTAGATTTTACATTCCAGTGGTGGACAATTGGGAGGCAGACTTTCCTAAGTTGCCACAAGATACACCTCGGAGAATGGGAATTACATTCATAGGTGGTGTTCTGGAGATTTTTTTCCAGATGGGGGTGATAATGCCGATTTATTACCTTATAGCATTCTATATATATGGGTAAGAGACTCAGTACGCAATTGGCGTATGGGGTACCGTAAGGGTACGCACTTAGCGTAGCAGACGCTTAGCCGTGGTCGAGACGCACATGCGGCACGCTCGCTCACAGCTTAACGCTTGGTGTCGAGCACGCTATAGGCGGCCGACTACCGTAATGCTATGCAAATAGCATAGCGGACGCTCGTGACCACGAGGGGAACACGAGCGGCGCAGACGCTCACGGGATGACACTCAGTAAACCTTGTATGCAACACACTGAAAGATTGAGTTTGTACTGTAAACCTTATTACTGAAATACTGTAGCGATATAACGCTGCTTAACCTTGCTAATATAAAAGCTGCTTGAGCGATTGAGACGCTCCGATTACCCTCAGCAATGTAATAAACACGCAATACCTTGCTAAGGTTCCAACACCTTTACTAACAATATTTAGCTATGTAGAAAGGGGAAAACAGTTAACAGTTCATACACTACAGGCTAACATAAATATCTAACAGAATAACTACACGTGAATATACAATAGCAAACACAAATCGCAAACACAAATACATAGACTAAGAATGAACGGCTAACATTACATGGGTAACAAAGTGGCCACAGAGAAACATACCATACGGGGAACACTCGCTAGCGCAACCGGATCCAGTCCTCCAATTATCAGAGATAAATGTTGATGAGAGAGAGTACTGGCCGGTCTGGGGACAGTGACCCTTATATACACAATATACAGTGCACTACAAAGGGTCCTACAATCTTATTGTTCATTGGACACAAGAATGTCTCTCCGCATTAAAACAAAAGGTCATAGGTTGGTTTGAACAGGTGGGCTGTGACTATATCGAACTGCTTAGGTGGGAGGGAATCTCAAGATTCCCGCCGCATGGATAATGAACCGCAAATATAGTAAATGTCCAGAAACTACTAATAGACATAACTATACGCAGGAGCGATTAATCTTTACCTAACCAGCACTGGATTGTTTCTAATAAAATGTTCTTTAGTTAGGTACCAAACACCACCGCTCAGACCCTATCTGACCCTTCGTATCATGCAAAGGGGAATTCCTCTGTCCAGGGACCAGTTACAATAAACAAACTTACAGTTATTATTAAGGGGAACATTACCTATAAAACATACTATTTGGATTTATTATGTAACGATTGAGTCGCCCGCTAGACGCACACAAACTCTACTGTAAATGCACATACCACGCGCTAAAGCGCATGGCCGTGGAGGCGCCGTCACGCAACTGCGAATATGTGCACGCACGGGAGAGAATGTGCACGTGCAGCGGGCAAGCGCATGGGGTGAATATATGGCAACGTGTAGCATGATATTTTTCCGACTTTGACAGTCCACCCTTTGGCAGTCATCAATAACTGCCACTTCCTAAAACAGTTCAAAAAAAGAAAAAATATATGTCATCATGTAAATACCTTTTTATGATTGGGTAAAGGGAGGAGAGGAGAAGGTGGGAAAAAGGTATGACCTAGTGAGATAGTAGAAGCATGTGTGTATGAATCCATGTTTGAGGGGTCATGTATCATCGTGCCGTACGTGTTTTAAATTAAGCTTCGAGGTATTGCGAAGTATACATTTGAATCCTTCTTATCCCGTATTAAGGGTCTGTGGATGGGCTGTCAAACTTTACCGAGCTCTTTTCAGCTTTTGGTTGCAACAAATGGGGGAGCACATTTAGTTGATGATACATGAATGGGGGGATATGTGAGTGCTGATATCTGTGTCTATATTCCCTATCGACTATGTGTGTCATTACCTGAAGGTTGTAGAGGTGAAGATAAGAAGCAATTATTATAAATGCAGTCATAAACTATGTGAGTTTAATATGCATTCGCCGATTGAGGTCTTGTCTGATGTCTTGTCTTGATGTACATGTTGTCTGATGTCTCTCTGTGCTTTTGCTATAAATAGCGAGCAAACGTTGTTCCATTGTCCATAAAATTACAGTCTCTAAAGTATTGGGCTATCGTAAAAGTTAAAGTCACTAGGGATATTGGGGGCTTGTAGCATAGTTCATCAATGGTCTGTATAAAAGAGGTTGTTGAATTCTTCTTCCAAGCGGATGTCTTTGTACCTTGGAGGAAAACAAAGGAGAAACGGGTGAAAGAAACGGACCGTGGAATCACATTTTCATCACAACATTGTCTCTATCGTTGGGTCATAAATCAAATTAGTTGTTGTTATTACAGTGTCCTCGCTCCTCAGACTCATCACTCTGGTATTACCTTTACACTTCGCCAAAGCCTGAACGCATCTAAATATCAGGCCAACAAATATGACGACTCCCAGAATACACAAAAGAAATTTCCCTACATCCATAATAATACCTTGGGCCCATTCTCCTAAGCCCGAGAACCAATTTTGTGGGTTCAACCATGACACCCAACTGGTCAGCTCATTGCCCACAGCGGCGAGAGTGAGATTATGTCTCCTTCGGAACTCCCACTTTAATTGTAAAATGTCATCCATCTTTTGGTTTATGACCTCGGCCGGGTCCTCAGTGCTGTTTGTAATGTACGTGCAGCACTTTATTCCATATTGAGTTGCTAGGGTAACACAATACCCGCCTGTCACAGCTGTGAGGTAATTGAGAATCATCCTATGCTGAACCAGTTCTGTTTTGTAGGCTTGTAACTCTTTCCCAGTGTACCTGATCGTGTCGTCATACATTTCGGTGATATTGTCTAACAAATTTGCAAGCGCAGATATATATTTATAATTTATCACTCCTCTGGCGGTACGAGTGATATCTAACGCGAGTAGGAATTGAATCCCGGTGGATTCATGGATCAGATCAGAGGCCGAATGCTCTGTCCTCTCTATCAGGTGCCGTTTAACGATGTGCTCATAATGAGTGTGAGTATAAGGAGCTTGGGCACTGCGGTGAATATCTTTCATTTTGTTATGGGTTACAGTCATTACTTCAGGCAGTACTTTTCCAATGTAACACAATCCCTCTGAGTTTGGGGCAAGCCACTTATACGCCTTTCTCCCGCATATGAAATATGCATCATCGGGGAGAACATATGGGACGGAGTATGACATTACCATGTTACAAATTTTCCATGTGAAATCTCCTAACCCTAACTCTCCCATCTGTCTAGTACACTTATCAGGTTGTACGATATGTGCACAGTATCCTGGTGATACTTCTCCAACTCGCATGGTCCTACTTCCTAGAGTGTACCTATACCGGAAAAATCTTCCATGGTCGGCTATCTGGCGTATAAGTTCTGTGTCTATGGGCATTCTGTCGGCTCTGTATGAAAAAGTCATGGTTTGATTACTCCATGACACTTCCCAATTTCCCGGCTTTCGGGGATTGGAAATGTTAAAGCATACTAAGGACCTATCCACATGATATTGGTGGAGCTTCAAACTAGGAGGACTAGAGATATTAAACCTCTTGTCCACCGGCCTCCCACCACTTAGCTCAAGTACCTCTCCTACAGTTAAAGGGAATGGTACTAGTCCTGATTTGCTATGACCTTGAGGTACTTGAGAGCATACCCAACAGTCTGTCTGGTTTAACACTTTACCCACTAAGGAGTGATAGTCACTCAATGGATGCCGGTCCATGTGGACATTAAAACTGGACTGGCATTTCTTGATGCACCCATCCTCAACTATATTGTCACAATGCTTACAGATGCAGTTCTCTTCAGCTAACAATCCTTCACAATTCCTTCTATTGTCAATGCTACCAGATCGTTTTCTGATACTCGCCTTTACTCGGAGATTATGTTGCTCTTGGAAATTTACGCCTCCATCCTGGTCATCGGAAACCCATTCCCGATCCTTCCTCGACCTCCATGGTACTTTCACCGAAACAGACTGCTCTGGTCAACATCATGGTCAACAGGAAAATCCGGATCACAGTCTCTTGGGGCAAGTCCATCTTAGAGGAGTAAAGGAGAAAAATAAGAAGGGGGAAGGGAAATAGGAGGGAGATGGGAACTGGAGAAAATAACAAATGGGGAAAAGAAATCTGGCTCGACAAACGCCTCCGGTCTTATTATTCTCAGCGCTCAGGTGTCGTCTCAATCTTCCCTGAACAGACACTCTAGTGATACGACCTCTACCATCTGTTCTTTATCACGGGACCTCTCTGGGTCAGTGACCTTTTTACAATGAGACGAATGGACCCAAGTCTCTCTCTCGGCAACCTTCAATGCTGTTGTGCTGGTCAATAAGACTTGATATGGTCCTTCCCATCTGTCAATAAGGCAACCTGTCCCTGAACTATGGGCCCTTGATACCACTCTTACTGGTTGGGCGGTGCCCACTGGAGTATCGTTTATGGTGGCCGCTAGAGAGAGAGCTGAAATCGTAGTGGGCTCATCTTCCTGGTCGTATTCCTGGGGGAAGTTTAAAATGGGATACAACTTGCATGGGTTAGCGTTAGTATCAACATTTGCATTAACTTTCATTTTATTCCTATCGCTACTACATTGGTTAAGTGCACCCTTATCGAACACCCGCATGCCATTCTCTGCAGCCACTTTTTCCCCTACTATATACGGTGGTGGTGCCGTTGCTATCAGACTTCTATCAGGATTCGAATTTACTTTCTGAGCTAATTCCTGTTGTATTTCACTTTCCTGTTGCCATACCTGTAAACAATCGTAATGTCTAATCCTCTGCTTTGCAGATTTTATTAGACCTATCCTTCTTCTTAGAGTTTGCAATATCTCAGGGTTCAAACTGCCTACCCGGGGAAACTGTTCCCCATCATCCTCTGTCATTCGTTCCCATTCTTTGCATAATACCTGGGTGTGTGATCCGTATTTTTCACACATTATATACCGTGCTGACCCTTTGGGCCAACAAATACCAACGTGAACCCTTGTTGGACGTCCCTTCTTTGAGCAATTGGCCCCCATTGTTTGCAGATATTGCTGTCTCAGCGAATTCTTACAAAACAAACCAAGTTGCCCGTGGTAAGGCGACGGTGAAAGTTCAACTAGTGCCTTCACTCACTTTACGCCCCAATTGGCCAATACGAGTTCCAGCAATGTGCCCACCACTGGTCGTACCCAATTTGCGGGATCTGTTTGTAACCTCTATTTACTGGGGCGTGTGGGAGTATGCTACCCTCCCCAGTAAGTATTGGTTGTTGGAGATTTCCTGAGTGAACAGCGAAACTCCCTTAAAATAACAAAAACCTACACAAATCACGTTAGAATGTACAAATAGCGTTTATGATCCCACAGTAAATTTTAATGGGTATCAAGGTAACAAACTAATGCACACAATTACGTGCGGTCCAGTCGCACTGCGCATAAGTAACTTAATATTTATACGCTGTACGACCAACGGAATCGGTTGTTTAGGCTGCGAAACCTTCAGCCGGAGCTCAACTTATCTATATGGGTACTATGCAAAACCCCCCGGGCTGCGCTTAAACCTTCGCAGTCCTTTTGTCTGCGGATACTACTTGCTCCTTTTACCTTATATAATGTTAACACGGGCAAGCCAGTCCCACGCCACCAAGTGTCCACTCACCTGATGTGGTCTCTGACGGGATCCCGATTTCTGGGTTCACAAAATAATACCTTTATTTCCACACTCACTCCTATTCACTCATATGCACACTGATCTTTCTGTACAGAAATTCCTTTCATACAGGCAGTAGTCCAATCCCTGAGTATTGCAAATAGAAAAAGGTTCTCTTTTAACTAAGCTTTTTTTGGAAACTGAACAAACCTGTGCTATTATCAGGTGGCTATACTATACCGCCCACACCAAAACAATGCTATTGTGTGATTTGAGTTTCGGTGGGCGTATCCGTACGCTCCGTTGCATAATATACGCTCCGTGCGTCGACCCTCGCGTCACGTACGCTAGTCCCACCCTTTGTTAGGGACACGTGTACGCAGGCCAGATATGTCCACAGATACACAACTAACACGTTTCTATAAATGTAAACGATGTTCAACTGTAATCGCTTACCGTACACCACACAGTATCTGCTATGCTGTGTGCGTGTCCTTTACAATTATTCCCTTAAAAATTATCCTTTATAATCTCAACTAAATAGCACCAGATTTCCTCAGCACGTGTCTAATAATCGATTCTAATGGCAACAAGAGAGTGAGATGTAACAATGTACAAATGAAAAGAAATGCAGGTGTGTGCGTGCGTGCGTGCGTACGCAAAACAGAAATAAACAGTTTTAAAAGATAATAGCGTATTGTTCTTACCTTCCTACCTTCCGGTTCCGGATTCCACCCCAGCACTTCTACAGCGTAGCGTAACAGACGCTTATCTAGTCAGCACCACTGTATCCCTCACCGCCAATACGGATACGAAAGGATACTGCTTTCCCGCCCTTTGCTGACAGATAAAGTCTGTGTTCGCTAGTGCGGATATGTGGAGGACGGACGAGGCCCCAATTGATAATGCCGATTTATTACCTTATAACATTCTATATATATGGGTAAGAGACTCAGTACGCAATTGGCGTATGGGGTACCGTAAGGGTACGCACTTAGCGTAGCAGACGCTTAGCCGTGGTCGAGATGCACATGCGGCACGCTCGCTCACAGCTTAACGCTTGGTGTCGAGCACGCTATAGGCGGCCGACTACCGTAATGCTACGCAAATAGCGTAGCGGACGCTCGTGACCACGAGGGGAACACGAGCGGCGCAGACGCTCACGGGATGACACTCAGTAAACCTTGTATGCAACACACTGAAAGATTGAGTTTGTACTGTAAACCTTATTACTGAAATACTGTAGCGATATAACGCTGCTTAACCTTGCTAATATAAAAGCTGCTTGAGCGATTGAGACGCTCCGATTACCCTCAGCAATGTAATAAACACGCAATACCTTGCTAAGGTTCCAACACCTTTACTAACAATATTTAGCTATGTAGAAAGGGGAAAACAGTTAACAGTTCATACACTACAGGCTAACATAAATATCTAACAGAATAACTACACGTGAATATACAATAGCGGCACAATCGCAAACACAAATACATAGACTAAGAATGAACGGCTAACATTACATGGGAACAAAGTGGCCACAGAGAAACATACCATACGGGGAACACGCGCTAGCGCAACCGGATCCAGTCCTCCAATTATCAGAGATAAATGTTGATGAGAGAGCGTACTGGCCGGTCTGGGGACAGTGACCCTTATATACACAATATACAGTGCACTACAAAGGGTCCTACAATCTTATTGTTCATTGGACACAAGAATGTCTCTCCGCATTAAAACAAAAGGTCATAGGTTGGTTTGAACAGGTGGGCTGTGACTATATCGAACTGCTCAGGTGGGAGGGAATCTCAAGATTCCCGCCGCATGGATAATGAACCGCAAATATAGTAAATGTCCAGAAACTACTAATAGACATAACTATACGCAGGAGCGATTAATCTTTACCTAACCAGCACTGGATTGTTCCTAATAAAATGTTCTTTAGTTAGGTACCAAACACCACCGCTCAGACCCTATCTGACCCTTCGTATCATGCAAAGGGGAATTCCTCTGTCCAGGGACCAGTTACAATAAACAAACTTACAGTTATTATTAAGGGGAACATTACCTATAAAACATACTATTTGGAGGCGCCGTCACGCAACTGCGAATATGTGCACGCACGGGAGAGAATGTGCACGTGCAGCGGGCAAGCGCATGGGGTGAATATATGGCAACGGTGTAGCATGATATTTTTCCGACTTTGACAGGGGTTACCAGACATCAACCCCATGGCCTCACATCTGAACAAGAAGCTTCTGGTATGTGAGGCTCGGTCAATTGATCCAAAGGCATTTCTAGTGGATGCCATAACAAACCCCTGGACATGCCAGCTAGGATACATCTTTTCTCCTCTGCCCATGCTTCCTTGGGTGATTCAGTGAATTCATCAGGAAGTTCGGCCAGTCATTGTCATAGCACCATACTGGTCGCACCATCAATGGTTCACCATTCTTTAGCACATATTGGCCGAGGACCCAATCCATCTTCCATTACACCCAGATGTTCTTCATTAAGGGCCATGTCTTCACCTCAGTTTGGATCGATTGAATTTGACGGCTTGGTTATTGAATCCAACATTCTGTGAGCTAAAGGGTTTTTCTGTAAGGTAGTGGAAACCATGATTCAGGACAGAAAGCCAGTTACATTAAGGATGTATCATTATGCATGGGAAAAAATATATTTCCAGGTCTGAGTGTCATAAATGGCAATCAGAGATTTTTTGTGTCTCTCGAATTTTATCTTTTCTCAACTAAAGTTTGCCTAAGGGTTTTTGCTTGTTGTCTCTTAAGTGTCAGAAATCAGCCTTATCTATCCTTTTTCAATGGAGGTTGGATTACATTCTGGAGGTACATACTTTCCTCCAGGGTGATTTATGCATTCAACCTCTTTATGTTCACCCAGTTCTCAGGTGGGACTTAAAATTAGTCTTGGAGACTTTACAGAATGCCTCTTTTGAGCCTCTTGAGTCAGTTGATTTGTGTTACCTTACATTGAAGGTGGTTTTTCTTTTAGCTACTTCCTCAGCCAGAAGTGTTTCAGATCTGGCAGCTCTTTCTTTTAATCCTCCACTGATTATTTTCCATTCAGATAAAGTGGTTTTGTGCACAAAACAGTCTTTTATATCGAAGGTAGTGTCCAAATATCACATGAACAAGCTAAATTGTCCTTCCAGCATTTAAGCAGGCATCAGTCTCTGAAGATGGTTCACCTTTATCTCTCTTAGATGTAGTCAATTCCTAATGTAATCAGTTGGAACGTATGATGTCTCTTCAACGTACGGTTCCTTGTTTGTATTGGTAGTTGCATTAAAATGTGGATGGCCAGCCTTTAAGGCATCTATTGCTAGATGGGTCACTTCAACCATTTGTCAGGCCCATGTGTCTTCAAATATGACTGTACCTTACTCCATTCGAGCTAACTCAACTCATGCTGTTGGTGCTTCCTGGGCTGTGTGACATGGTGCATCTGCAAAACAGTTGTGCAGGGCAAATACCTGGACATCTGCACACACCTTTACAAAATGTTATTGCTTCCATACTTTTTTGCTTTGGGAGATGCCAGAGTATTGGCGTCCCCCAGATTGATGATAGAGGAATTTGGATATTTTACTCAACTTAAAATTCCTTCCTTGAAGCACATCTGGGGGGACACTTAGGTCCCTCCCTATTTGTCTGCTTTGTACCAGTTTCTTTGCACATTATCATTGTGGATTGTGTGTTTTAGTATCTTTCGTCCTCCAGATGGCTTTGCTAAATATAGACTGAGGAAGGTATAGTGCAAGGTTCCCGTAGGTCAGATACATAACCCAGAGTAATGGTATCCCCGAGATAGACTTCGAGGATGGGATTTTATGGTGAGTTAAAAAATACAATTTTTACATGTCACATTAATGATGTGTTTCTGGTATGGACAGGGTCAAATCTGTAATTTCTTCACGTGATAATGGGGACCCACTTACACTTAAAATTTGAGCTGCAGGATGATTCATGTTTGTAATAACTGCTTGGGAGTATGTCATCTGGATTGAATAGCCAGGCCCTTACATGTTCAATGTGTGTATTTAGTCTGTGTTGAGATGCTGATCTAAGGCATATAGCTATTTGGACAGAGGTCTGTTTGTTGGACAGCAGGAGGTCATGCATACAGGCCAGAGAAGACACTGTGTCTAAGTAGGTGTTAAATCTCCTTTCTGACCAGGGAGACCCGCATTATAGAGCCAAACTTTCCCCTCCCTCAATACTCTCAAACCAGAGGAGGGAAGCTTTCCCTGTGTAACAGAGGTCCAACTAGTATATGAGCTGAGTCCAGGGATCAGCCAGAGTACATTTTCATGAGGAGACCAAACGGTCAGAATGCATCATAACTTTCAGAAGAGTCCTCACTTCCGCCAGTGTTTAACCCTGTCCAGGTGATCTGAACTGTTTTCTCCTTTTTTTTTCTTTCTTGAAATAGATAATAACTATGTGAACTTTTACTAATTATTATAATTTTTGTAACTTTTTGTGTTCATAAACTTTGAAGTGAAAATTTAAGATTAAAACCTAATTTTTAGTTCTGATAATCTGGGATTTTTACACTCACTACCTCCTAATGCCATAAACTACTGATTGAGAGGTATATTTTTCTGGTAAAGCGGAACCGAAGAACTGCTGTGGGAAGTGCATCTCCCAGTCTAACTGTTGCTGGTGGCAGGATTTGTGTTTTTAGTAATAAGGTTACCCGCAAACATCACCCGTCATGACCATCCATTTTAGCTAGCGATCTGAGTGCGGATGACATCATGACATATGATGCAGGAGTTGAACTTACAGGAAGCCAATACCAAAATTACTTTTGACATTAGCAATATGGAGGTACATTATTTGGACATGATCGTAATAGTATGTGATGGGAAATGAATACCTCTATTTATCAAAAGCAGACAAGAGAGTAATAACCTATTTTTGGCGTCTAGTAATTATCCTGTATTCTTAAAAGGAGTCTACCATATTCCCAATTTTTCAGGGTCCATATAATATGTAATGACCGAGTGGAAGAACAGCAAATTAATAGTTTGACGGATACATTTTACAGAGTGGAAATTCATACAAGTTGTTGATAGAAGACTTAAACTAAAACATAAATCATTAAAGAATTATGTAGTATGGGTAAATAATTATACCTCCTCCAGCAAAAAGTTAACCCTTACTGCTAACTGTTTTTATCCCCTTATTAATTCTGTCGCTGATAAGCAATTCTTTGCTACTTCCGTGTTATAAATGCAGAAAAAATTGGTTGGTGCATACGGATATCAGTGACCATAAATCTCCAGGTGCTTCTCATTTTTTAACAACAAAAAAACAACTGAAGTATAAATGCCTAAGGTGTTCAACATGTGTCTTCCTTGAAATTTGGGGCACTTTTGTACATCGGCAATCTGGGAGAAGATATAATATTAGGCATATGCTTAAGTTTAAAAGTCAATTTGTTGTCTACATTATAAGATGTCCTTCCGGACTCTTATAGTAAGGGATACAATACTTAAATTTAGAGAACGTATGGCCATTCACTGGTCTTCCATCAGATCAGCTTTAGAGGGAAAGTGCAGCGTGCAACCTGTCACTAGGCACTTTAGAGAATTTAGACATAATTCAATTACTTTACGGTATAAAATGATAGACCATATTCAGGAAAATATCAGGCAGGGGAGTCAGAGCTGGAACATTATTGCAGGCTGAATCAAAATGGATTTATGAGCTAAATACTGTGCAGCCATTAAATATTTGCCATTAGCATGTTTATTATAAGGATTGTGCAATTTTTGCTGCTTGTTTTATATGCTCTGGTATACTAACTCTTCTATTAAGTGACAATGTATTTACAGTGCATCCAGAAAGTATTCACAGCGCTTCACTTTTTCCACATTTTGTTGTGTTACAGCCTTATTCCAAAATTGAATAAATTAATTTTTCCCTCAAAATTCTACACACAATACCCCATAATGACAACATGAAAAAAGTTTTATTTTTTATTTTTACAAATTTATTAAAACTAGAAAACTAGGAAATCCCATGTACATAAGTAATCACAGCCTTTGTACAGCCACAAATGTTTTTTAATATGATGCCATAAGCTTGGCACATCTATCTTTGGGCAGTTTTGCCCATTACTCTTTGCAGCACCTCTCAAGCTCCATCAGGTTGGATGGGAAGCGTTGGTACATGGTAATTTTCAGATCTCTCCAGAGATGTTCAATCAGATTCAAGTCTGGGCTCTGAATGGACCACTCAAGGACATTCACAGAGTTGTCCTGAAGCCACTCTGTTGATATCTTGGCTGTGCGCTTAGGGTTGTTGTCCTGTTGAAAGATGAACCATCGCCCCAGTCTGAGGTCAAGAGCGCTCTGGAGCAGGTTTTCATCCAGGATGTCTCTGTACATTGCTGCATTCATCTTTCCCTCTATCCTGACTAGTCTCCCAGATCCTGACGCTGAAAAACATCCCCACAGCATGATGCTGCTACCAACATGCTTCACTGTAGAGATGGTATTGACCTAGTGATGAGCGGTGCCTGGTTTCCTCCAAACATGATGCCTGGCATTCACGCCAAAGAGTTCAATCTTTGTCTCATCAGACCAGAGAATTTTGTATCTCATGGTCTAAGAGTCCTTCAGGTGCATTTTGGCAAACTCCAGGCTAGCTACCATGTGCTTTTTACTAAGGAGTGGCTTCCATCTGGCCACTCTACTATACAGGCCTGATTTGTGGATTGCTGCAGGGATGGTTGTCCTTCTGGAAGGTTCTCCTCTCTCCACAGAGGAATGCTGTAACTCTGACAGAGTGACCATTGGGTTCTTGGCCACCTCCCTGACTAGGGCCCTTTTCCCCTGATTGCTCAGTTTAGACAGCTGGCCAGCTCTAGGAAGAGTCCTGGTGGTTCCGAACTTTTTCCATTTACGATGATGGAGGCCACTGTGCTTATTGGGACCTTCAAAGCAGCAGATATTTTTCTATACCCTTCCCTAGATTTGTGCCTTGAGACAATCCTGTCTCAGAGCTCTACAGACAATTCCTTTGATTTCACGCTTGGTTTGTGCTCAGACATGCACTGTCAAGTGTGGTATACATTATATAGACAGCTGTGTGCCTTTCCAAATCATGGACTCCAATTAAGCTGTAGGAACATCTCAAGGATGATCAGTGGAAACAGGATGCACATGAGACATGTGATTTCTTCGTTTTTTTCATTTTTAATAAATAAGTAAAAATAAATTAATAATAATAATTAATAATTACTTTTTAATTTTTAATAAATTAGCAAAAATCTAAAAAAAACTTTTTTCAAGTTGTCATTATGGGGTAGTGTGTGTAGATCTTTGAGAGAAAAAATTAACTTGTTCCATTTTGGAATAAGGCTGTAACATAACAAAATGCAGAAAAACTGAAGCGCTGTGAATACTTTCCAGATGTACTGTATATATGTGGAGAATTTTTTTTACTGTATATTGCCAGTATACAACTTGCATAGTGTTGTGGTGGCAACTATCCTGAGGCTGCTGATATCACACTTGTTGCTACTGTATGTTATGTCATCAGATGTCGACCGACAATTGCCCCATCTTTATGGGGTTATTTCATGTATAAGGGGAAGGACTTTTATGTTTTGTCCTGTACTTCTTTCAAAAGTCAAAAGATACTGAAATGTTGAGGTAAGTTGCACACAGTTTTTGAAAGGACTCAGCAGGGAGGCTGTTCCAAATATCTTGGACAACTAGCCATATATCTGTGGATGTGGAATTGTTTTAATCCTATTGTCTATTCATGTAGTCCCAGACAAACTCAATGATGTTAAGATCAGGGCTCTGTGGGACCATATAATCGTTTCCAGTAATCCTTGTTCTTCTTTACTCTGAAAATAGTACTTAATGACATTGCCTGTATGTCTGGGGTTGTTGTCCTGCATAATAAATATATCTGGGCTTGTTGCCCCGTTTAATACATTTGGAGCCAATCAGACTCTGATGGTATTGAATGATGAATAAGTATCTGCCTGTATTTCTCGTCATTGAGGACACCATTAATCCTGAACAAATCCCCAGCTCCATTTGCTGAAATGCAGCCCAAAACTTTCAAGGAACTTCCACCATGCTTCGCTGTTGCCTTCAGATACTCATTACTGTGCCGCTGTCCAACCCTTTGGTGAACAAACTGCTTTTTGTTACAGCCAAATATTTAAAATTTTGACTCATCAGTCCAGAGCACCTGCTGACATTTTTCTACACCCCAGTTCCTATGTTTTCGCACATAGTTGAACTGCTTGGCCTTATTTCCACGTTGAAGGTATGGATTTTAGGGTGCATTTCTTCCATGAAGACCACTTCTGGACAGACTTCTCTGAATCAAAGATAGGTATACCTGGATACCACTGGTTTCTGCCAGTTCTGAGCTTGTGGCACTGCTGGACATCTTCCAATTTCGAAGGGAAGTAAGCATTATGTGTCTTCCATCTGATGCACTAGGGGTCTAATTCAGACCCGATCACTGCAACAGCAGCAATCGCAGTCTGAAGCCCTTTGGGGAGTGCGCTCGTGCACCCCGTGAGGCCCAGTGAGATGCGAAAGCCTCTCAGGGCTGCGATCACCTCTGCCTGATTGACGGACAGAGGTGGTCGCAATGGCGTTAGAACGCCATTGGTGGGGCGTGGTCTGGACAATGCAGACATGTCTAGACCATTGCTGAGGTGGGCCACAGTGGCTGCATTATGTCACACGCAGCCGCTGCAACCCAGAACACGGCAGGTAGCCACCTGCCAGCGCAGCTAGGCTGCGCAGGTAGGGAGCTGCTTGGTGGATGTGAAAGCATCGCCGCCGTGTGATTCTTTCGCACCTGTGTGTGTGTGTGTGTGTGTGTGGGGGGGGGGGGGGGTAGTGGTAGGGCCTGACATGTGGGGCGGACTAGCCCGGTGCTGGTCGTTCCCCTGCATGTCAGAGAAACTGATCGTAAATGTGCTAAATTTAGCTCATCTATGATCAGGTCTGAATCATCCCCTAAGTTTCCTTGGCCGAGCACTGCATCTATGGTCCTCAGTGTTGCCCGTTTCTCTGTGCTTCAATACTGAGAAACACAGGCAGGTACTTATCCATCGTGCAATACAATCAGGGAGACGTCTGATTGGCTCCAAATTTATTCTGCAGCAGGACAATGACCCCAAACATACAGCCAATGTCATTAAGAACTATCTTCAGTGTAAAGAACATGGAGTCCTGCAAGTGATGATATGGACCCCACAGAGCCCTGATCTCAACATCGAGTCTGTCTGGGATTACATGAAGAGACAAAAGGATATGAGCAAGCCTACATCCACAGAAGATCTGTGGTTAGTTCTCCAAGATGTTTGGAACAACCTCCCTGCCGAGTTCCTTCAAAAACTGTGTGCAAGTGTACCTAGAAGAATTTATACTGTTTTAAAGACAAAGGGGTATATTTACTAAGGTCCCGATTTTGTCCGAGATGCCATTTTTTCTTCAAAGTGTCATCTCGGTAATTTACTAAGCAGAAATCACGGCAGTGATGAGGCCATTCGTATTTTTTTGCAAGTCCAACAAAAAAAATACGAATGAATACACCATCGGTCAAAACGCGGCTGTTTAAGTATGAATCTCGGTCATTTACTAAGAAGTGCAAAGCAAAAAAAAAAAAAAAACACTGCCGTGAAAAAATACAACTCGTAAAAAAGTGCTAAAAAAAAACAGACCTGCTTTTTTGAGCCGTGATTGGATAGGCATGCACGGATCCATGAGATCCGTGCATGTATATCAGTGGGAAGGGGTGGGAAAGTGTTAATTTGTTAAAAAAAAATTGCGTGGGGTCCCCCCTCCTAAGGCAAACCAGCCTCGGGCTCTTTGAGCCGATCCTGGTTGCAGAAATATGGGAAAAAAATGGACAGGGGTTCCCCCATATTTAAGCAACCAGCATCGGGCTCTGCGCCTGGTCCTGTTTCCAAAAATACGGGGGACAAAAAGCGTAGGGGTCCCCCGTATTTTTAAAACCAGCACCGGGCTCCACTAGCTGGACAGATAATGCCACAGCCGGGGGTCACTTTTATACCGTGCCCTGCGGCCGTGGCATCAAATATCCAACTAGTCACCCCTGGCCGGGGTACCCTGGGGGAGTGGGGACCCCTTCAATCAAGGGGTCCCCCCCCCCCAGCCACCCAAAGGCCAGGGGTGAAGCCCGAGGCTGTCCCCCCCATCCAATGGGCTGCGGATGGGGGGCTGATAGCCTTTTTGTAAAAGTGTAAGATATTGTTTTTAGTAGCAGTACTACAAGGCCCAGCAAGCCTCCCCCACATGCTGGTACTTGGAGAACCACAAGTACCAGCATGCGGCGGAAAAACGGGCCCGCTGGTACCTGTAGTACTACTACTAAAAAAATACCCAAAAAAAGACAATACGCACACACCTTGAAAGTAAAGTTTTATTACATCCATCCACACAAACATACATACATACTTACCTTATGTTCACACGCAGGTCGGTCCTCTTCTCCAGTAGAATCCATGGGGTACCTGTTGAATAAATTATACTCACCAGATCCAGGGTACCAGGCTCCTCGGATAATCCTTTTGCAATCCACGTACTTGATTAAAAAAAATAAAACGGAGACCCGAGCCACGCACTGAAAGGGGACCCATGTTTTCACATGGGTCCCCTTTCCCCGAATGCCAGAAACCCACTCTGACTGATGTCTAAGTGGGTTTCTTCAGCCAATCAGGGAGCGCCACGTTGTAGCACCCTCCTGATCGGCTGTGTGCCCCTGTACTGTCTGACAGGCGGCACACGGCAGTGTTACAATGTAGCGCCTATGCGCTCCATTGTAACCAATGGTGGGAACTTTGTGGTCAGCGGTGAGGTCACTTTCGGTCAACCGCTGAGCAGAAAGTTCCCACCATTGGTTACAATGGATTAAACAAAGTGCACAATGAAGCCCAGCACGGATCTCTCAGATCCGTCCGAGATTCATTGTATTAAAGTCGGCAGTGTTTTACAAGTCACTCACGTAAAACACTGCCTAAAAAAACGAATGACATCGACATCGCAAAACCCGAAAATGCAGAATACGGCAGCTTAGTAAATTAGTCGTAATAAATTCAAAAAGTTGCAGTTTTACACTTTCGATGTCATTCGTGATTATTCTCCCACCAAATCGGGAGAATTACGAATGTTAGTAAATATACCCCACAGAGTGATCACACCAAATATTGATTTAACCACTTACAGTATATATATATATATATATATATATATATATATGTATACTTTGTTACAATGGTACCTATAAAGTGTGGTATATAATAGGCAGCTAGTGAGCAGTCAGTGCTTGAAGATATGCGGCGGGATGTAATGGCTTCCAAGTTTACCGGAGGTGTGAGATGATGACCGAACTCTGATTTTTTAAAAAAGCGGCAGTTATTTACAAGACATCATTTTCATTTTGCCTGGTAAATGACGCTTTAAAAAAACACCATTACATCCCGCAGAAAGTGTTAGAAGCAGTAAATATAAGCAAGCGTAAGGTTCTCAGCAAGTTTGACAAGGGCCAAATTGTGATGGCTATATGCCTGGGTCACAGCATCTTCAAAAAAGCAGTCATGTGGGATATTTCTGCTATGCAGTGGTAAGTAGCATGCTACTGAGGGGGTCATTCAGATCTGATTGTAGATGTGCTAAATTTAGCACATCTACGATCATTTATTCTGACATGCGGGGGGACGCCCAGCACAGGGCTAGTCCACCCCACATATCATGCAGGACACCCCCATGCTCAGGTAAAAAAAGCATTGCACAGCGGCAATGCTTTTGTACCTAGCGAGTTGCTACCTGCCAGCGCAGCTCCTGCACACTGGCAGGCCGCTACTTGACGCGTTCCGGGTCACTGTGGCTGGTACAGGCATGCCTCTGTTATCCAGACCACGCCCTGTCAACGGCGTACTAACGCCATTCGTATGCTCCACGACCGCTTCTGCCTGTCAATCAGGTAAAGAGGATCGCACCAGTGATGTTATTTGATTTTTTAATGTAGTTTTTTTAATAAATTTTATTTAATTACAAGGTCAGACACGTATACAGTATAATAAAAATACCCATCACATGTTCACAAAATATGAATAATAAATGGACTATTTTTTTTTTCATTTTCATGCTGCAAAATGTTCAGGACATCTGACAAAAAAAAAAAAAAAAAAGATTCTACCTTTGGAGTTTACCGATACTTTAATTCGCAAAATGATATTGCCTAAATATAGGCTGATTTTCCCGGTTTAAAATTTCTACTTGACAGTGAAATTCTATTTTTAGTATGCAAATTTACCTTCATCCCTACTCGTTCAGCTGCTATTCTAGGAACAGAGAAGGCTCCGTATACTTCAAATATAAATGTAAAAATGATGAGCTTAGAACTGTAAAGTGAGTGTTTCCGTTGCTAGGAGAGCGCCCTGTCTCTGTCCTTTGTGTGAGCTTTTGGCATTTCCTGTTAAGTGCAGGGTAATTACTGCTGCAGGCAATGAGCTATTGCTGTAATGTCTGTAACCAGGATCTGTTTGAGGACAAGATTAATTACACTATTACAACCAATCGCGGATGTCTTCCTGATCATGGTAACCGGGAAAGGTTTATCTGTCCATTTCTCATTCTATCTGTTACCAGTTATTTGTATAGCACAGTAATATTCCACAATGCTTTGGTCATTCACATCAGTCCCTGCCATATTTTCCTATCACATGTACACACACACACACACACACACACACACACACACACACACACACACACACACACACACACACACACACACACACACACACACACACACACACACACACACACACACACACACCTCATTTTCTTTGTCAGTATCTATCTATCTATCTATCTATCTAGTGTCGGACTGGGGCATATAGGGCCCACCGGGGGAATGCAGTGGTAGGGGCCCATGTTTAGGGGTGTGGCCAGTCTCTAGAGGGGGTGTGCCCAGCCACCACATTGGTTTACCTGAACCATTTTGCAAGTGTTGGTCCCCTAGATAAATATATACAAGATATACAAGATAATGTACTAGATTAGTAACAACACACAGTCTGGAACCTGATTCCTAGAAGAGGGCCCACCGGTGGTTTCCCCTGTACTTCTGTGGGCCAGTCCAATCCTGTATCTATCTATCTATCTATCTATCTATCTATCTATCCATCCATCCATCCATCCATCCATCCATCCATCCATCCATCCATCCATCCATCCATCCATCCATCCATCCATCCATCCATCCATCCATCCATCCTGTCATGGCAGCTTCCAGTAAGAAAGGTCAGTGTTATACAATATAACTGGTATTACACATTCGCTATATATTTAAGACCTTTGTTACATTGGAGAAGTTGATTCAAACATTTGGGAAAGATAAGAAGGGGAGAAGTTGTCCATAGCAACCTATCACATCCTACCTGTCATTTTATAGACTGTGATAGATAAATGATAGCTAGAAGCTGATGTTTGCTATGGCAACTTTTCCTCTTTTTCTCTCTAAAGTTTGATACGCCTCCTCCATCAAATGCTGACATGAGCGTGGCAAAGGGATAAGTATGCAGCCACGGCCGGGTGGAGCGTGGGCAAGTTTGGGGAGGAGGGGGCAAAGAGGGAGCAGGTACAGAAGGAGCTGGGTGTACAGAGCAATGGGCATTGTGGGACAAATTGGGTAGATGAGCAGTGAGGGGGTGGTTTGGGGGATGGGAGTGGGCAGAGAAGTAGCCGGACGCGGATAGCCACAGGACAGAGCATGGGTGGACCGTGGTGACCCCATATGCTGGGTCCCTTTACTAGTTGTATCATTTTGATGGTCATTATAAGTAGACCAGTGCCAGTTTTGAAGGCAGGGTGAGCAACTTATCTTAAGCAGCATTGTAAGCATGGTGGCATGTTGTGTTCATATGAATTACTTAGCTGTCTATCACCTTGCTTCTGTTCCCAATGCTAGTTTAAGGTAAAGACAAGAGAGATCATCTTCTGTGCTTTCAGTTCCTGAAGGTCTCACTAGAGAAAAAAAACACTTATACCACTATACGATCCATACTTTTTAAGGCAATTATAGGCTATTAAAATGGCATCCTCATAAGAATGAATATTGTGGTTCCAACTTATTTCCTGTCCTGAACACCGGAATCTTCAATAGGTGCTGTGCATTATATTGCCCATGAGTTCAAGCTCCCATTACCTTGTTTTAGGTTGGCTTTCAGAATTTGATCAGTAAATCAAACAGAAAGATGGACTTAAGAGATGTTATTTCATTGTCTGTGTAAGGAGAGCTATCACAAGCAAGGGGTCAGTGTAGCAAAATAGGAATGGATTTATCACTCATTATTTTAATATTCAGAATGTCAACAGTAGATATGGCCATCAACCATCGATGGTTTGTGGCTAATGTAAAGGTTTTTTGTGCCACCGATTTGATAGTGGTCAAGGTCTACTCATGCACAGCACTTAGCCGTCGATGGTTGAACCTTCTCTGGTTTCTACCAAGGGTTTAAAACCATTGATCAATGATGGTACAGAATTTGATGGCCATCACTAGTTGACAAGGTCTGAGCGTCAACATTTAGAATGTCACCAATGACATAATGTCATTATGGCGACAAGCACAGTATCAACAGTCTATGTTACAGTATTTAAATACATCAGGTCAACATTTTGTTGTTGACATTTTGTAACACACTCTACTGATGTTGGTGTGTATGGTTTTTTTTTTTTCATATCCACTGTTTTAATTAAATATGTGAAAGATGTTATGTCAAAGATATATAATTGAAACACAATCATAGTCAGATAATCCTCAAGGCAATTACAGGGCCATAACTAGTGGTACTGTCACTGCCCCATGGTACCTGCATTTGGCTTACAGGATGCCTGGAACACACCTTGCATCCTGTAGCGCTACTGCAGGCTCTACTCTACTTCCTGGTCCTGGTGACCCTTCCCCTTTAGCATGACATCACATGTTCGAGAGCAGGCTGGAAAACCTCTCTGCTACGAGACATAGGCCTTATGCTCCTGTGGAGCTCTGATTACCATAACCCAGTTTTGTGTTTTGTTTCTTTTTATAGATGGCAGTGGGAATGGACCCAATACAGAGAGCATCCTGGTCTCAACTGTACAATAAAGAAACAAAGTAGTGATCTTACAATACAGAGTTCGTACTAGTGACTGATATACAGTACGCAAATGAATAGCTTAATTGGTACATACATGCAATACATGGCGCACTCGAGTGACCTCTGTGCAATACAAGAAGCATTTTAGTTATAGACAATGCAACAAGCATTCTAGTGACAAACATACAATACAGAGAGAACCTTTTAATAAATACTGTACAATACTGAAACATTGACCTCTCTGTTGAAGAACATAACCGCTTTGTTCCTTAGCTTCTTTGATTTGTTTCTGTTTGTCTTCGCTTCTCAGTCCAAGACCAGGATCCGTGTGACTGCTCTGTTCTTGTCCTCTACATCATGTTGTCACATTCACACCTCAACAGTTGGAAGCAAAACATGTATTGGGTGTGGGGCTGGAAAGTGGATAGTGTGGACAGCAGGGGCAGACTGGGAATTTAAAGTGGCTCTGGAGAATATTTTTAAAGTGGTCTCACATTGTTGGGGTGGCCAGTAGGCTTGGTCAAAATAAAAAGACGTGGACCAGTAGTGTGAAAGCCACCATACAGCCAGATGTGGGAGTGGAATCATGCGAGGGGAGTAGCTGTCCCGTTAGACAGCATAAGTGCAGACTGCACCCACAATGATACTGTAGCCTGTAGGTGCACAGAAATGTAGCTCCCAACTGCCCACCACAATTAGGGCATCTTGACTGGAACCATTGCATGGAGTGAGAGAGCCAGGAAGCTGGACATAAGTAAAAAAAAACTTTGTACACTTTCTAACTGCCTGGAGAAACGTTAAAGTGATGCTGTATGGCCACCATCAAACTCTATGGTAGCGCTGATAGGAAACTTCTACTTTTTGCACTGGAGCTAACAGGATTTTCTTTATCTTCATCATTTTTTAAACATATCGAGAAAATTACAGGCACTTTGTGCATAATCTATTCCTCAGCACATATTTCTGCTTCATAATTGTGCCCCTCTGTCATGGTAAGAATGCTAAGAAATGACACTTTATTATCCTATTTTTCACCACTGAGCACCAAAATATCATGATATCAGAGGTGTGACGTTAAAATTTTGTCCCCACTGAAAACCAACTGCAAAGGACACGCCCCACCTGTGCTCACCTGACGTGGGATGTTTTACATCCCCCTATCTATAGACTACAGATTAGCTGATTTACACCCCCACACCACTCATGACTGCCACCACTTCTACTATTGCAGTACAAGGACAGAAAGCTATCAATTTTCGTACAGTAAAAATAGTATAACATGGAACACAATAGGTTGCAAGCCATGCAGTTTAAAATAAAAAAGATGTAAAGTATAAAACTCAATCTGAGATAAAAGTATAATTCTTCAAATTAATATATCTTTTTGGGAACATACCAGCAATATAATTTTACAACAGAGCATCAACTTACTAAAAGATCCATATCAAACATGATGACTATTATATATGGCCATAACACCAGAAGATACTACAGTGTTCTTACTTTGGTCTGCAGTGACTAGCATTTAAGCTCCACGTGTCCTGGAATTATTCCTGCTGGTCATAGCTTCATATAAAGAACTCTGCAATTATGAATTATGGACTAAAGTTTCTTAGATGTTCATTGTAAATTATAATGATAAAGACTAAGATGGCTCTGTCTCCTCCAGAGGATAACCTTTAGATGCCCTAATACCTTCTCGGCTGGCAGTCACCAAGGATATTTGTTTCTGCCTACAAGTTCCCTGCTGATAACCGACATCGAGGCTATTTTAAGGGCGAAGAAAGCTCTTCAAGTACAGGACACAATGACTGTAAGTCACATCTTCTTGTCAAGTGGGAGGATTGGCACATCTCTATTCTCATCCTTCACCCAGAAAGATTTGTGATTTGAATGCTGTACAGCATTCACTATGCTTTTTCCAAAGGGAAACTTGCGGAATACCATGCTCAAGCTCTGCCTTCTCCCTCTTGGTAAAATGGTTTAAATGGCATGAATTTGTCACACATGGAGAAGGTGCCATGATGCCCCTTGGGAGTCCATGAACCTTCTCTTGGGTATTACTACTGTTAAGATTATGCCTTTAATGCTGGCCTTCTTTGTATTTTCTACTTTGTGCCTTTGTTTGCCACTGTGAACTGTATTTCTACTATTATTGTATTTACCAATTGGGATTTACGATTCCCTCCCTTCCCCTCGCTTTTTCCATTATGTACCCCTTCCCTTCTATATTTCTTTTTGCAAAAACTTTCTAAAAACTATTGATGATAAAAATAAATCAATACCCACAAAATCATTACATATTTATACATTTATAATACAGGGATCGTTCGGCCCATCCACAAGGATATCAGGCTGGGCAGCCATCTTGGGTGCACCACATAGGTTATAGTGGGTGGGATAACCAATCCCTGGAGATGTGATACACATTGGGGAACTGCAAGGTAAAAAGTAAGATGCTAAATAGCCAAAACCCACAGAATCATCTCCACATGTTGTTCATCCCTCCCTCAATCATACCAAGAGAGGCAGCCATCTTGGGCACACTACATAGGCTACAGTGAGGGAGGATAAGAAATACATTGGGCATGATCAACTATGGTGGAATTCAACAAATCAATAGTAAGTATTGGAAAAATAATATGTCATAGGAGAAATACAAAACCAGATACAAGCAGGGAGGGGAGCAGTGGAGAAGGAGAATGGAAAGTCCAGGTAGTGGTAGGGAAGGATAGATGTTAGTCATACTAGTCAAAGGACTTGGGTCAGCAGCTGATGGAGATGTGGATAAGAAGTTGTAAGTGGCTCCATTGATCATTATAGTGGGAAGACCTGGAAGGCAGAGTCAAAGTCCTGACGTTGAGACCAAGAGGGTGATTAAGGGCTAGTAAGGTGCAAAGTCCAAGAGGAGGTATGGACATGCAGCTGGGCCCTGCTGGTATAGATGGTGGCGTGGTTGCCCCACTTGCCTGTGCTCTGAATGCAGACAACTTAGGTGACAATGGAGATCCGGAGCCAGTTCCAGGGTCAAGCAGAGGTCCACCTAAGCAGCAGCCAGACTCAGACCCTGATGCAGGCAGCAATAGCTTGCGGTGGCAGTGACTGTCAACATTGCGATTGTCGCTATAGTGAATGCATCCCAGTACCTCAAATACATAAAATAATAATAATGATAACAGGAAATAAAACGGAAATGGCATATATTCAGAAAAAAGCTTTCAGAGGATTTTCAGCAAAGACAAGTATTCCCGGAATGTACTTAGAAGGTACCTCAGCAGATATATCAGGCTTATTTCTTCCCTACTGTTTCAACATTTATTATTTATTGCATCAGTTACATTAAATTAAACACTCAGTTTTTTTATTATATGTTATTACAGGAAATAATTAGGATAAATAAAAATATTTAAAATAAAACCCAAGCTCTGCCACTCTGCCACTAAGTAGTTAATGTGCAGATATTATAGAAAATAACGAACATGAAACCTCCAGCTAATTCTGGCTGCTAACAGAGCAGACCTAATTCTTTGTTGCAGTCACCCCCTATTGCAGCATAAAATAACATGAATTACAGATCTTCCCCTCAGAGTTTGAGTCTGTAGTTATTTTGAATTATAACAGGGTTTAATCGTGTGTCAAGCGACGCTGCCTGTGGTTAGAATAAGCAGGAAGAGGTTCCTCATTAGGAAAGTGTTAAAGAGCACAAACTCCCGGCATTTATTACAGGGATGTCTTTCTGCGGCGACGAGAGAAACCATTCTGCAAGTCACTGATATTTCTGCATAAGCTCACCCCAAAGAAATCACTTGATATGTAGATTGTCACTGTGTGGAGTGATTGGGACTCCAGCAGAGCCATGGGGATTACAGGAGTGAGTGCTGATCCTGGCACACTGTGTATGGAAGCAGCTTACTGGAGGGTTGTGATTACATTTCACTGCGCTGCCCGGGAGGCTGGAACTGCTGTCATTGTGCCAGGGCTTTCTTATGCCGACACGCCAGCAATGGAAAAGAATTTAATAACACTTTGCTGTTGGGCAGGTGATCTGTGTGAGCTGTGCGCGGAACGCTCTGTACAGACATCTCTCTTACCCAGCATGACCTCCGCACTGGACGTGATCATAATAATATTCTATTACACTGTATACAGACATAGGACACTATACCCCCAACATGACCTGAACGCTGGACATGACCATAATACATCTATTACACCCTATACAGACATAGGACACTACTCACCCAACATGACCTGACCGCTGGACATGACCATAATACTTCTATTACACACTATACAGACATAGGACACTACACCCGAACATAACCTGACCACTGGCCATGACCATAATACATCTATTACACCCTATACAGACATAGGACACTACTCACCCAACATGACCTGACCACTGGCCATGACCATAATACATCTATTACACCCTATACAGACATAGGACACTACTCACCCAACATGACATGACCACTGGCCATGACCATAATACATCTATTACACCCTATACAGACATAGGACACTATACCCCCAACATGACCTGACCGCTGGCCATGACCATAATACATTTGTTACACCCTATACAGACATAGGACACTACACACCCAACATGACCTGACCACTGGCCATGACCATAATACATCTATTACACCCTATACAGACATAGGACACTACACCCCCAACATGACCTAACCACTGGCCATGACCATAATACATCTATTACACCCTATACAGACATAAGACACTACACCCCCAACATGACCTGACCACTGGACATTATCATAATACATCTATTACACCCTATACAGACATAGGACACTATACCCCCAACATGACCTGACCGCTGGCCATGACCATAATACATTTGTTACACCCTATACAGACATAGGACACTACACACCCAACATGACCTGACCACTGGCCATGACCATAATACATCTATTACACCCTATACAGACATAGGACACTACACCCCCAACATGACCTAACCACTGGCCATGACCATAATACATCTATTACACCCTATACAGACATAAGACACTACACCCCCAACATGACCTGACCACTGGACATTATCATAATACATCTATTACACCCTATACAGACATAGGACACTACACCCCCAACATGACCTGACCTCTGGCCATGACCATAATACATCTATTACACTCTATACAGACATAGGACACTACACCCCCAACATGACCTGACCACTGGACATGACCATAATACATCTATTATACCCTATACAGACATAGGACACTACACCCCCAACATGACCTGACCGCTGGACATGACCATAATACATCTATTACACCCTATATAGACATAGGACACTACACCCCCAACATGACCTGACCACTGGCAATGACCATAATACATCTATTACACCCTATACAGACATAGGACACTACACCCCCAACATGACCTGACCACTGGACATGACCATAATACATCTATTACACCCTATAGATACATAGGACACTACACCCCCAACATGACCTGACCACTGGACATGATCATAATACATCTATTACACTCTATACAGACATAGGACACTACACTCCCAACATGACCTGACCACTGGCCATGACCATAATACATCTATTACACTCTATACAGACATAGGACACTACAACACCAACATGACCTGACAACTGGCCATTACCATAATACATCTATTACACTCTATACAGACATAGGACACTACACCCCCAACATGACCTGACCACTGACCATGACCATAATACATCTATTACACCTTATACAGACATAAGACACTACACCCCAACATGACCTGACCACTGGCCATGACCATAATATATCTATTACACCCTATACAGACACATGACACTACACCCCCAACATGACCTGACCACTGGCCATGACCATAATACATCTATTACACGCTATACAGACATAAGACACTACACCCCCAACATGACCTGACCACTGGACATGATCGTAATACATCTATTACACCCTATACAGACATAGGACACTACACCCCCAACATGACCTGATCCCTGGCCATGACCATAATACATCTATTACACCCTATACAGACATAGGACACTATACCCCCAACATGACCTGACCGCTGGCCATGACCATAATACATTTGTTACACCCTATACAGACATAGGACACTACACACCCAACATGACCTGACCACTGGCCATGACCATAATACATCTATTACACCCTATACAGACATAGGACACTACACCCCCAACATGACCTAACCACTGGCCATGACCATAATACATCTATTACACCCTATACAGACATAAGACACTACACCCCCAACATGACCTGACCACTGGACATTATCATAATACATCTATTACACCCTATACAGACATAGGACACTACACCCCCAACATGACCTGACCTCTGGCCATGACCATAATACATCTATTACACTCTATACAGACATAGGACACTACACCCCCAACATGACCTGACCACTGGACATGACCATAATACATCTATTATACCCTATACAGACATAGGACACTACACCCCCAACATGACCTTACCGCTGGACATGACCATAATACATCTATTACACCCTATATAGACATAGGACACTACACCCCCAACATGACCTGACCACTGGCAATGACCATAATACATCTATTACACCCTATACAGACATAGGACACTACACCCCCAACATGACCTGACCACTGGACATGACCATAATACATCTATTACACCCTATAGATACATAGAACACTACACCCCCAACATGACCTGACCACTGGACATGATCATAATACATCTATTACACTCTATACAGACATAGGACACTACACTCCCAACATGACCTGACCACTGGCCATGACCATAATACATCTATTACACTCTATACAGACATAGGACACTACAACACCAACATGACCTGACAACTGGCCATTACCATAATACATCTATTACACTCTATACAGACATAGGACACTACACCCCCAACATGACCTGACCACTGGCCATGACCATAATACATCTATTACACCTTATACAGACATAAGACACTACACCACAACATGACCTGACCACTGGCCATGACCATAATATATCTATTACACCCTATACAGACACAGGACACTACACCCCCAACATGACCTGACCACTGGCCATGACCATAATACATCTATTACACGCTATACAGACATAGGACACTACACCCCCAACATGACCTGACCACTGGACATGATCGTAATACATCTATTACACCCTATACAGACATAGGACACTACACCCCCAACATGACCTGATCCCTGGCCATGACCATAATACATCTATTACACCCTATACAGACATAGGACACTACACCACCAACATGACCTGACCACTGGCCATGACCATAATACATCTATTACACCCTGTACAGAAATAGGATACTACACCCCCAACATGACCTGACCACTGGACATGACCATACTACATCTATTACACTCTATACAGACATAGGACACTACACCCCCAACATGACCTGACCACTGGACATGACCATAATACATCTATTACACCCTATACAGACATAGGACACTACACCCCCAACATGACCTGACCACTGGCCATGACCACAATACATCTATTACACAATATACAGACATAGGGGGTCATTCCGAGTTGTTCGCTCGTTGCCGATTTTCGCAACGGAGCGATTAAGGCAAAAATGCACATGCGCATGGTTCGCAGTGCGCATGCGGTTAGTATTTTAGCACAAAACTTAGTAGATATACTCACGCCCGAACGAAGATTTTTCATCGTTGAAGTGATTGGAGTGTGATTGACAGGAAGTGGGTGTTTCTGGGCGGAAACTGGCCGTTTTCTGGGAGTGTGTGGAAAAACGCAGGCGTGCCAGGGAAAAACGCGGGAGTGTCTGGAGAAATGGGGGAGTGGCTGGCCGGACGCTGGGCATGTGTGTGACGTCAAACCAGGAACGAAACGGCCTGAGCTGATCGCTATTTGTGAGTAGGTCTGGAGCTACTCAGAAACTGCGAAGAAATTTCTTTTCACTATTCTACGAATCTTTCGTTCGCAATTCTGCTATACTAAGATACACTCCCAGAGGGCGGCGGCTTAGCGTGTGCAATGCTGCTAAAAGCAGCTAGCGAGCGAACAACTCGGAATCACCCCCATAGGACACTACACCCCCAACATGACCTGACCACTGGACATGATCATAATACATCTATTACACCCTATACAGACATAGGAAACTACACCCCAACATGACCTGACCACTCGCCATGACCATAATACATCTATTACACCCTATACAGACATAAGACACTACACCCCCAACATGACTTGACCACTGGGCATGACCATAATACATCTATTACACCCTATACAGACATAGGACACTACACCCTCATCATGACCTGACCACTGGACATGACCATAATACATCTATTACACCCTATACAGATGTAGTACACTACACACCCAACATGACCTGACCACTATACATGACCATAATACATCTATTACACCCTATACAGACATAGGACACTACACCTCCAACATGACCTGACCACTGGACATGACCATAATACATCTATTACACCCTAAACAGACATAGGACACTACACCCCCAACATGACCTGATCCCTGGCCATGACCATAATACATCTATTACACCCTGTACAGACATAGGACACTACACCCCCAACATGACCTGACCACTGGACATGACCATAATACAGAGCCGGCCCTAACCAATATGATGCCCTAGGCATTATTTTGGCTGGTGCCCCCTAGCACCACCGCTGGTTCCGCCTCTGACATTTCATCTCTTTCCTAGCACCACCACCCCTCATCCATAGCAGTCCTTATTTTGGTGTTTGTACCCCCTATATTTTAAATAGGAACAGTTCACACATCTGGCGCACAGCCCAAAAAGGGGTGTGTTTTTGCTGGCAAGGGGCCTGGCCACACAATAGTAACCCCAATTCCAATTACGCCACACAGTACTGCAACTTTATTCACATTTGATCATGCAATAGTATCCATAATTCATATAATATCCCACAGTAGTATCACTTTACCTTTTAAATGTTACTCCTCACAGTAGAGCCCCTTATTAATATTACATCACACTGAATTGCTCCTTATTCACATTACACCACACCCTTATGCTCTTTATTCACATTACACGACACAGTAGTGCCCTTTCTATATGCAATGCCACATAGTAGAGCACCTTATACACATAATGCCACACAGTAATGCCCCTTACACATATGAGACACATTATTAATGTCCTTATAAACATAATGCGCCTTACACATTGTGACAGCCTTTATTAATGCCCTTTTACACATAATGTCCCTTACACATATGCTGCACATTATTAATGCTCTTATACACATAATGACACACATAGTGCCCCCCTACACATTTGCTGCACATTATTAGCGCCCCTATACACATAATGACACACATACAGTAGTACCCTGTTACACATATTCCGCACATTATTAATGCCCTTATACACATAATGACACACATAGTGCCCCTTACACATATGTTGCACATTATTAATGCATTTTTACATGACACACATAATGCTCCGTACACATATTCCGAACACTACTGCACAACCAACCCACTCACATGCACACAGCACTCACACTGCAACTAACACTGTGACCTCTGCCTCTGCTTGGATACAGATGTGTCCTCATAAATCTTGCCTCAATGCTAACGTCGGGCACATTTTTTTAATGAAAATGCATCTTATTTGCATTACTATGTGGCTAGGATGCACAAGCAGCTTCTGCTGATTACAATGATATGCAGCATGCCTATATACTGTGTGAGACTGTGGCTGTATCTGCATATGAAATGCTACACACAGAATATAGGCATGCCGCATATCATTTTAATCAGCAGAAGCTGCTGATGCCCCTAGGCATATCAAATACCCTATGCAATTGCCTAGTTTGCCTATGCCTATGGCCGGCTCTGCCATAATACATCTATTACACCCTATACAGACATAGGACACTATGCCCCCAACATGACCTGACCCCTGGACATGACCATAATACATGTATTACACCCTAGAGAGATATATAAGCGTCGCACAGACGTGCAATAAGATTTTATAATTTGTTGGGTGTAACAGCCCTTTCCCCGTTTGTAAAAGAAATCAAATATCACAATATATTCATCGGGGGGTGTTCCTGGAATATAGTTTGACATACAGCATTAACAGAAAAAGAGAGAGTATTCCTTGTTTAGGGTACACACAGGTTGTTTCACTTAAATTACTTTAAGTCATCATCCAGAAGGTAGATGACCATTAATCGATTAAAATATAACTTTTGTTAAATATACATTAATAGCTTACGAAATATGTGCAAGTGAAGATTGTGAAAAATATGAACCAGTGTACTAATAAGATGTGAGTTAAAAAGCTAAACCACTGTTCTTGTGTGTTCTGTATTTACTCTCCCATTGAGAGTATGTATAATGTGACTAGGATAGAATAGAATTAGATGCTGTAACAATTTCTGTTACTAAGAAAGGATACATTTGTATCGGTGCTAAGCTGATATGGATTTCTATTTGTTTAATAGAGAAACCTCAATGTTCCTTGTTGTGCCTGCCATCTATTGTCATATGGGAGACACAATGGAGGTGTGCGCATCACCTACATATAATTATTCCCTTGTGACTCAGGCACAACTAATTTCCATGTCTGCAACCGATAGTGTGTATCCCAATTGTATATACTGTATTCTCATGTACGGTACCTTGAATTTATTTATTGATACAGTTATACACTGTTGGATAGAGCCTTCTCAATTAATACAAATAAAATGTCAGTGGTGATGATTGAATTTCATTTCAACGTATGACATATATGCTGATGCACACAGTAGGATGTATATGTTTTCACCATCCAGCAGACATTATTGGTCCCCTCCTCATTTGAATCTAATCACATTTCATAGGGACCTAATATTAACACCGTTGGGTATGTTCCCGACTGAAATCGTGGGCACTGCGTACCCCTGAGGCTCTCTAGACGTATATTCGCGTATATAGGGGGTCATTCCGAGTTGATCGTAGCTGTGCTATATTTAGCACAGCTACGATCATCTTCCCTGACATGCGGGGGACGCCCAGCACAGGGCTAGCCTGCCCTGCATGTCAGCGCCCCCCCCCCCCCCCTCACCCCCGCCAGTGCAGCTTCTGCGGCTAGCCGGAAGTGAATTGTTACCGCCGCTGGCCGCAGCAGCTGCGTGAGACGTCACGCAGCCGCCGCGGCATGCCCCCCCAATGGTCTGGCCATGCCTGCGTTGGCCGGACCGCTCCCCCTAAACGGCGGCTTAACGCCGCCATTCAGCCCCCTCCCGCCCAGCGACCGCCTCTGTCTGAGAGGCGATCGCTAGGCAACGAAAGCTGCCATGCATCGGCGCACTGTGACACCGGCGCATGCGTAGTTCCGACCTGATCGCTGCGCTGCGACATACTGCAGTGAGCGATTGGGTCGGAATGACCCCCATAGTTAACTGAAGTAATGTAGAGTATGTTTGTATGTATTATCACACATTCATTGAAGATATAATAACCCACCTACTGTTATCATTTATGGGTGATTGTCAAATATTATAATATATCATTTGAGCCTTAAGATATATCAAACCCACCTAGGCATATTATAGGTAGTGATGAGCGGATTCGGTTTTACTCGGTTCTCAAAACGGCATCTTATTGGCTCACGGATGTCACGTGTTTTGGATAGCCAATAAGATGCCGTTTTGAGAACTGAGTAAAACCGAATCCGCTCATCACTAATTATAAGGTTATTATAATAGTCTCAAATGTGCGGCCACTGTTATTATGTATCACGTCTCTCAACGTCAGTAAGCATAAATCATCCTGGATCCGCTTGTATGTATCCCACACTGTGGTGTAAACATTCATCTATCCAGGCGGTTAGGTATGAATAGTCACCAAAATAACACATTTATATCAGGCAATGTTGTATAATAAAGCACCCGCCATCAGTAATTATTGGTGTGTCTAATTCTGCCCGGACACCAGTAGTTCACTACAAGCAGCCAGCGATCTCTCTATGCGAATGTCATTTAACACATGCATGGAAGCCTACTTGAGTTAATTATAGATTTATAATAATCTTGAATGTGTACATACATGGGTATTTTAATACTGACTGTCACGTTTCTCAGCATATACCGTCATACAGATTCACTTGTGTGTAACTCACACTATGTTATAAATTTAGCCTATGCCGGTACTGTTAAATACAGGCAGTCACTCTTATAAATGTGTTGAAATGCTATCAATCTGTCCGGCGGTGTAATATATTGATGTGTCTCTCAGAGCCCGCCGTTGGTAGAAATGTAAATGTGTATGGATTTACCGAGACGGCAGTAACATTGCTACACCCCCAACATGACCTGACCACTATACATAACCATAATACATCTATTACACCCTATACAGACATAGGACACTACACCCCCAACATGACCTGACCACTGGACATGACCATAATACATCTATTACACCCTATTCAGACATAGGACACTACACCCCCAACATGACCTGACCACTGGACATAACCATAATACATCTATTGCACCCTATACAGATGTAGTACACTACAACCCCAACATGACCTGACCACTGGCCATGATCATAATACATCTATTACACACTATACAGACATAGGACACTATGCCCCGAACATGACCTGACTACTGGACATGACCATAATACATCTATTACACCCTATACAGATATGGGACACTACACCCCAACATGACCTGACCACTGGCCATGGCCATAATACATCTATTACACCCTATACAGACATAGGACACTACACCCACAACATGACCTGACCACTGGCCATGGCCATAATACATCTATTACACCCTATAGAGACCTAGGACACTACACACCCAACATGACCTGACCACTGGACATGACCCATAATACATCTATTACACTCTATACAGACATAGGACACTACACCTCCAACATGACCTGACCACTGGCCATGACCATAATACATCTATTACACCCTATACAGACATAGGACACTACACCCCAACATGACCTGACCACTGGACATGACCATAATACATCTATTACACCCTATACAGACATAGGACCCTACACCCCCAACATGACCTGACCACTGGCCATGGCCATAATACATCTATTACACCCTATAGAGACCTAGGACACTACACACCCAACATGACCTGACCGCTGGACATGATCATAATACATCTATTACACCCTATAAAGACATAGGACACTACACCTCCAACATGACCTGACCACTGGCCATGACCATAATACATCTATTACACCCTATACAAACATATGACGCTACACTCCCAACATGACCTGACCACTGGACATGACCATAATACATCTATTACACCCTATACAGACATAGGACACTACACCCCAACATGACCTGACCGCTGGCCATGACCATAATACATCTATTACACCCTATATACAGACATAGGACACTACACCCCCAACATAACCTGACCACTGGACATGACCATAATACATCTATTACACCCTATACAGACATAGGACACTACACCCTAACATGACCTGACCCCTGGACATGACAATAATACATCTATTACACCCTATACAGACATAGGACACTACACCCTAACATGACCTGACCACTGGATATGACCATAATACATCTATTGCACCCTATACAGACATAGGACACTACACCCCAACATGACCTGACCACTGGCCATGGCCATAATACTTCTATTACACCCTATACAGACATAGGACACTACACCCACCACATGACCTGACCACTGGCCATGGCCATAATACATCTATTACACCCTATAGAGACCTAGGACACTACACACCCAACATGACCTGACCACTGGACATGACCATAATACATCTATTACACTTTATACAGACATAGGACACTACACCTCCAACATGACCTGACCACTGGCCATGACCATAATACATCTATTACACCCTATACAGACATAGGACACTACACCCCAACATGACCTGACCACTGGACATGACCATAATACATCTATTACACCCTATACAGACATAGGACCCTACACCCCCAACATGACCTGACCACTGGCCATGGCCATAATACATCTATTACACCCTATAGAGACCTAGGACACTACACACCCAACATGACCTGACCGCTGGACATGATCATAATACATCTATTACACCCTATAAAGACATAGGACACTACACCTCCAACATGACCTGACCACTGGCCATGACCATAATACATCGATTACACCCTATACAAACATATGACGCTACACTCCCAACATGACCTGACCACTGGACATGACCATAATACATCTATTACACCCTATACAGACATAGGACACTACACCCCAACATGACCTGACCGCTGGCCGTGACCATAATACATCTATTACACCCTATATACAGACATAGGACACTACACCCCCAACATAACCTGACCACTGGACATGACCATAATACATCTATTACACCCTATACAGACATAGGACACTACACCCTAACATGACCTGACCCCTGGACATGACAATAATACATCTATTACACCCTATACAGACATAGGACACTACACCCTAACATGACCTGACCACTGGATATGACCATAATACATCTATTGCACCCTATACAGACATAGGACACTACACCCTAACATAACCTGACCACTGTACATGACCATAATACATCTATTACACCTTATACAGACATAGGACACTACACCCCCAACATGACCTGACCGCTGGACATGATCATAATACATCCATTACACCCTATACAGACATAGGACACTACACCCCCAACGTGACCTGACCACTGGACATGATTATAATACATCTATTACACCCTATACAGACATAGGACACTACACCCCAACATGACCTGACCACTGGCCATGGCCATAATACATCTATTACACCCTATACAGACATAGGACACTACACCCCCAACATGACCTGGCCACTGGCAATGACCATAATACATCTATTACACCCTATACAGATGTAGTACACTACAACCCCAACATGACCTGACCACTGGACATGACCATAATATATCTATTACACCCTATACAGACATAGGACACTACACCCCCAACATGACCTGACCACTGGCCATGACCATAATACATCTATTACACCCTAAACAGACATAGCACACTACACCCCCAATATAACCTGACCCCTGGACATGGCCATAATACATCTATTACACCCCATACAGACATAGCACTCTACACCCCCAACATGACCTGACCTCTGCACATGACCATAATACATCTATTACACCCTATACAGACATAGCACATTACACCCCAACATGACCTGACCACTGGCCATGACCATAATACATCTATTACACCCTATACAGACATAGGACACTACACCCCAACATGACCTGACCACTGGACATGATCGTAATACATCTATTACACCCTATACAGACATAGCACACTACACCCCAAGATGACCTGACCACTGGCCATGACCATAATACATCTATTACACCCTATACAGACATAGGACACTACACCCCAACATGACCTGACCACTGGACATGACCATAATACATCTATTACACCCTATACAGACATAGGACACTACACCCCAACATGACCTGACCACTGGACATGATCGTAATACATCTATTACACCCTATACAGACATAGGATACTACACCCCAACATGACCTGACCACTGGACATGACCATAATACATCTATTACACCCTATACAGACATAGGACACTACACACCAACATGACCTGACCACTGGACATGATCGTAATACATCTATTACACCCTATACAGACATAGGACACTACACCCCAACATGACCTGACCACTGGACATCTAGATAATTTTCACAGACATATTATGAGATCAACATACACCGTGGTGGCATCCCTCCCCTTCCCTCAGAGAGACTGGGAACCAGCATGAAATATGTTGTGACTGGGATAAGTGAATGGAAGTAGGGGGTGATGAGAGGAGAATAGACGCCCCTCAATCCGTTGAATATGGAGTCCAATAACTAGCAATCAATACAATTCTATAAAACTATATATAGTATTTATAATGATGATGATGATAATAATAATAATATTTACTCATATAGCATTATTCTCCATAAGGACGCAAAGGAGGTTATGGAACAAGGTCCATTTTCAGGAGCAGCAAGAGTACGGCAATCTTGGCTGTTTGTTTAAAGCAGCAATAAATTAAGTGGTAAAGCCGAGCTGGGATTAGCTGTTTAATTATTGCACTTTAAACCTACAGTCGAGATTGCCGATATCACATTACTTCTGAAAGCTCGACTCCTGTAACATAACCCCCCAAGTGCTTTACATTTGCTGGTAATAAATCAGATTACAAAGTAGTCAGCCATCTTAATTTGAAATACAGGATACATTCAGTATCATTACATCCATGGATTGATCATCTCACCCAGGGCCATAACTAGGGGTGAGTAAGTGGTGTCATAGTGCAGGGGCCTGGGGGTGGCACCATCACTACCCAAGACATCTACATGTCTTGGGTAGTGTCATCTGAACATCACAAGTTTAGGGAGTGGGGTTGGCACACAGCGCTCATTTAACCCATGATGGTATCAGGCAGCTCCTCAGTGGTAGTTTCACATCCATAATGGTGTGTGTGTGTGTGTTTGGCTTGTAGGTGAAGATCAATAATAGGAAGCATTGTAGTGTTGCTTCCTTCCTGCCCTGCCACTGTCATCTTACCCCACTCACCAACTGCCCTGGCACAGCCTCCCTCCTGTATCATTATCCCACCAACCCTATTGCCAATGGTAAGCCATGTTGCCAGTGAATCTGAGAATGATCTCTATTGCACAGTGGATGGTCATTAAAGCAGTCTATATTGCAACGGCCCCGAGGCAATGGAATCTGTAGGGTATGGTGTTCCTTTTGTATATTAAGAGGTAGGTAGTGGGCTCTGTATTAGGGATATATTCAAAATGGTGACCATAACAATGTAGACAGCACAATGTCTACAGTTATGCATACTTCTACTATCCCGGATCCTGCGGGAGACACCTGGTTTTTCGGGTAGTTCCCCACAGCCCCGCTTCATAGTGAAGTGGGCAGAATGTGGAAATAAATATAGCAAAACTGCAGTCCTGGTGGAGGGCGTGGGGCTTAATGATGCAATTATATACTAATCCATCCCTTTAGACCCACCTCCATGCAAATACGAGCCAATCGCGGCAAGTTCTGGCAAAGAGAGACTGGGGGCATGCAGGGCCGGTTCTACACCTTGTGGCGCCCAGTGCGAAAGTTTCCACTGGCGCCCCCCCCCCCCCCTGCATGGCCACAGTTATGCCCCCAGATTTGCCCCAAGTTGTTGTGCCCCCCCAGTTGATTTACCCCCAGTAGATTTGCCCCCTGTAGCTGTGCCCCCTGTAGCTATGCCCCCAGTAGTTGTGACCTGTCGCTGTGTCCCCTGTTGCTTTGTCCCCAGTAGTTGTGCCCCCTGTTGCTTTGCCCCCAGTAGATTTGCCCCAGTAGTTGTGCCCTCTGCTGCTGTGCCCCCAGTAGTTGTGCCCCCTCTCGCTGTCAAACACACACAAAAAAAAACCAATACTTACCACTGCCCCGCTCCTGCTTCCTGACCGCTGCTGCTGCTCCTGCTGGCCGCCGCCGCTCCTCTGTCCTCTCTATGGGAGAGACGTCATGACGTCTCTCCCATAGCAGCGCCGCACAGACACCAGAGGTCAATAATGACCTCTAGTGTCTGTCACTGGAGCCGGCTGCAGTGGACGCCCACACAGCCCATGGCGTCCGCACCAAGAACCGCTCCTGGGAGCATGACTAGCAGCAGTCAGAGCACTGGCAATGCTCCCAACGTGATGACAATAGGGGAGTGGCTTGTGGAGGTGGCATTTCCTGGGAGGCCACGCCTCCTTACTGTGAGACATGTCCCCTAATGCGGTATGCACAGTGTCCTACTGTCCCCTATTGGAAAGTTGGGAGGTATGATGATGTCACAAATTAAGCATCCTAACATGAGCTCCTATCATCTTGTGTCGTGTGCACTTGATAAAACACTGTCACTGTAAAGTGGTCTGTGTGCACATTCCTACAGGACTCTGGAGAGCCGCAGAAGTGTGTCTTTACTCTATACTTGCCTACTCTCCCGGAATGGCCGGGAGGCGCCCAAAAATCGGGTGACCCTCCTGGCCCCCCGGAAGAGCAGGCAAGTCTCCCGATATCAGGGGTCCCTCCCTGCCCGGCCGCCCACTTAGCGAGTAAAGTGGGCTGCCTGGGCAGGCGATGACGCGATTCTTGTTGAATCGCATCATCATAGCCACGCCCCTGGCTGTATAAAGCTGGTAATAGCGGCACTACACAGCAGGGGGAGTGGCTTACATGATGTGATCCCCACAGCCACGCCCCCATTCCACCCCGTCATGCTCCCGTTCCGCCTCTGGCCCGCCCCCCCTATGCACGGCACGGCGTAGCCCGCCACCCTGCTGAGCCGACCTGGCTGCTCTCTCTCGGAGAGAGCAGCCAAAAAGTCGGCAAGTATGGTTTACTCACTGTAATCATGCTGAACAGTGGCTTCAGAGTAACTTCCTGTATAACAAACAAATTCTGTATAAAATAGTGAATGGCAATGATGCAACTTCCGCCATCCAAGTACTGTACAGCACATATCTACATCCCCAATAAACCGGTGTCTGGGTGTAAGACAGTGTGACAGGAGTTGGATGTGGAGACAGTATGCGCTATAGGAGTTCACATGAAATAATCACTGGCGTATTTATAATGGGTGCAGTGTGTGCGGTGCACACTGGGTCCAGGGGGACCACACGGCATACCCTGCACCCAGTTTTTTCAATACTTGCCCTCTGGAGTCCCGCATCGGCAGCAGCACCGCAGAAATCACCAGGAAAATGGCGCTGCAGCCAAAATACTGACGTTTTGGGCATGCGCAGTATGGAAATCACTGGAAAAATGGCTGTCGTGCCATTTTCCCAGAGTTCTGCGATTGTTCACTAGACTCTGGGACAGCACTAGTGTACACTCGGGCCTCCTCCTCTCTAGATGCGCCCCTGGAAATGACATTATACTTGGCCCCTGTGTTAATTATTTGTCTCCTGATCTATCATGGTGGTAAATATTTTACCCTTTTCAGCCCTGAGGTCAGTACTCTCACATTGAAGATTCGGAGTGTCTACTTTGTGCAGTAGGCTGATGGAATCTGCAGTGTAAAGTTAAAGTTATCTGCAACATTTATTGAAAGCGGAACACTTGTGGCATTCATGGGAATGGCGACCCCCACAATTCATACACTGTGCATGTTTCTGCATGCATTGCCACGGGTCGACTCGCATACATCGGACTGTGTTTTAAACTCCGTTGCACTTTTATTGGACTGCTCATGCAGTATCCATATGTGCAGGGCCGTAACTAGGTGTGTGCGGAGGGGGCACCGCACATAGCGCTGCAAGGTAAGGGGCGCTGTTGGTGGCACTTGCCAATTATCTGTTTTAATTAATTTAATTTGCAACTTCTCCCCTTTTTGAAGCCCAGCATCTCCTGACCGCCCATGTCTCCTACCCCCAACCCCTTCTATCACTAATACCTACGCCACATTTATGAACTCAACTTGAGATTTCTTTATTATAGAGGGGTCTATTCATGAAGCAGTGAAAAGTGTGGAGAAGTGAACCAGTGGAGAAGTTGCCCATGGCAACCAATCAGTGTTTAGGTAAGATTTATATAGTGCATTCTATAAATTAGACGTAGCAGCTGATTGGCTGCAACTTCTCCACTGGCTCACTGCTTCATGAATAAACCCCTCAGTCACACTGTCCTTGATTGCATTTCAAGATGCTGACACACCCGGGATTCGAACCCATTGCTTGTGTATGCGCCTTATGTCTCTATTGGAAAAATGGGGGCAGGGTACCAATTCTCTCTCTGGCACAGGGCACCAAAAAGTCTTGTTACGGCTCTGCATATGTGTATAGCAGTGTCCAGTGTTATTGTAATTCCTTCTCACGTAGTTAATGTGCATGAATTACATCATTATAAGTTCCACACACAATCCTGTCCCTGATGAGCTCACTTGCTAATGCTCTATAATCACATTTATTTGCTAGCAGTTTCCATTCAGCAGCATATTATTATTACCATTTATTTACATAGTGCACACATATTCTGCAGTGCTTTACAGAAATATTTTTGCCCATTCACATCAGTCCCTGCCCCAGACACACACACAGACACGCTAGGGTTAATTTTATTGGGAGCCAATTGACCTACCATTATGTTTTTGGATTGTTGGAGGAAATCAGAGAACCCGGAGGAAAACCACGCAAGTACGGGGAGAATATACAAACTCCACACAGTTAGGGCCATGGTGGGAATCGAATCCATGACCTCAGTGCTGTGAGGCAGTAATGCTAACCACTACACCATCCGTACTGCCCATATGACTGGATACCATCATTGGGGCTCTGCACAGCAGTGTTAAAAGCTTCTCTGTCCATTATAACATTCACTGGTAAGCATACCTTGTTGAAAAGTTTTTATTAGTGTTTCTGGCTCCTCCTGATGTTCCCCCTCTGAATAAACAAATGTATCTGCCTCATCAACAGCCTCAACCTCAGCTAGGGCGAGCAAGGTATATGGCTGTACATCTTTTTACTTGTCCGAGAGTCTGGCACAGTAGTATATAAACTCTTGCACAGCAGTGTATACACTGGACAGAAATGAGTGTGGGAAAGATCCTTCCAATACAGCAGCATATGCGCCAATCCTTCCTGAACTGAAGCCATGCATCTGCAATGGCATCTTCTAAAACCAGTGGATCTATGTATCGGAGACCTTGTAATATCACTACTAGCCTTCTCACACAGTGTAAAGTGGTAAATCACCACTGGACTCTGGAGAGCTGCAGAAGTGTGTCTTTACTAGCGGCAGTAATGCTGAACAGTGGCTGCAGAGAAACTTCCTGTATATCAAACACTTCCTGTATGCAGGGCTGGCCCGAGCTTATTTTTTTTGGTAAGCAAATCTAAATTGTGGCACCCCTTGATGGGATAAACTTCTTAAAGAGCTAGCGTGTGCCATAAAAAGGGGTTTGGTCTCACAAGAAAGGTATGTGGGGCACAGAATTGAACCTCCAAGGGTACAGGGAGATAGTAGGTAACCTGGGGAGGCAGGAATGACAGATAGATAGTTGCTTCAGGGGTGGCAGGTGTGACAAGTGGGTTACTGGGGAGGCAGGGGTGACAGGTAGATAGTGCTGACGAGGGAGAGGTGACAGGTAGATAGTGGGTGACTGGGGATGCAGTGGTGACAGGTAGAATATGGGTGACAGGGAGATAGGTGACTGGTAAGGCAGGGGTGGCATGGAGATAGTGGAAGACTGAGGCAGGGGTAACAAGGAGATAATGGGTGACTGAGGTAGGGGTGACAGGGAGGTAGTGGGTGAACTGAGGGAGGAGTGACAGGGAGGTAGTGGGTGACAGGCAGGGTGACAGGGAGATAGTGGGTGAACTGAGGGAGGAGTGACAGGGAGATAGTGGTAGACTGAGGCAGGGGTAACAAGGAGATAGTGGGTGACTGAGGCAGGGTGACAGGGAGATAGTCGTTGAACTGAGACAGGGTGACAGGGAGATAGTGGGTGAACTGAGGGAGGAGTGACAGGGAGATAGTGGGTGACTGAGGCGGGGCGACAGTGGACACCAATACCTTCTTGTAGTTAGATATGGCCTGTTCCCCTCTCTGTGTGAGGTGCAGTACACGTGGTCTGTGCCATGGCACAGAAAGTACACAGCAGGCAGTGGGCACTCACTTCAGACCATGAGCAGGCGGCAGAAGCACAGCGCCCAGTGAAGCTCCCATGTTCTTCCTGGCCATGTTAACCCCCTCCGCAACTCTGTCATGCAGTTCACAGTCCCGCCGCATGGATGCAGCGCCCTCATCAGTCTGGCGTTCTACACAGCCGGGTACCTCGCGTATGCATTGTGTGGCCCTGCCATGACAAAATGGATAGCAATGATACAACTTCCGCCATCCACATACGAGTCAGCACGCCTCTACAGTCACAGTGTCTTGCAAAGACATTACGAGTCAGATATACAGTACAGGGGAAGCATTCGATATCCCGGCTGTCGGGATCCTGGCGCTCAGCATGTCGGCGCCGGGATCCCGACAACTATTCACCCTCTTTCGGTGTCCACGACTCCCCTGGAGGGAGAATAAATAGCGAGGCACGCATCCCTGCCTGCAGACGTGAGTCCAACCACATTAGCTAACTTAACTAAATTAGACATTTTGGCATCCAGTGTTATCAGCTACCCCGTACAATTAGGCACCCCGGGCAGTGATGCATGTAACTATTGTAATGAGCAATGGTCACGGTCGGACTGGGGCAAGAAAGGCCCATCGGGGAAATACAGTGGTAGAGGCCCATGCTTAAGGATGTGGCCAGGTAATAGTGGAGGTGTGGCCAACCACCACAGAGGCCCACCTAACCGTAAGAGAGTGCATGGGCTGGGCCCATAGTCCTGTGCACTATAAGGTAACATATGTACAATGTATAATTAAAGTGTACTAGGATACAGCCTGGAACCTAATCCCTAGAGGAGTAGATGGGCCCACAGGCAGTGGGGCCCACCCGTGGTTTCCCCTGTTCTCCTGTGGGCCAGTCCGACCCTGGCAATGGTGCTTGGATATCCATTCATCTGTATCAGAACCTGGAAATGACTTTATGTTGCTGTAACAACAACCTGCTGCCACTAGATGGCAGCAAATTAAAAGTAAATTCTCTTTACATTTTACTTTTTGCTTCTGCTGTACAATTAATGTGATGATAAAAGTATGCAAACATATCTACAAATTAGGTATGGAAGGAAGCTTTGGGTTTTTTCTACTGCAAATGTTCGCAGGTTGTCCCCATGACTGAGACAGAGCAGACTCCCTCTTGTGTTGATGTGCTGCTATTTCTCAGTGTTCCTGTGATTACTAGTGAGTGTTTCAACTTATTCAGCACCAGGCACTGTGGACAGAGAACATTGGCCCTCATTCCGAGTTGATCGCTCGCTAGCTACTTTTAGCAGTCGTGCAAACGCATAGTCGCCGCCCACGGGGGAGTGTATTTTTGCTTTGCAAGTGTGCAATCGCATGTGCAGCCGAGCGATACAAAAGCATTTTGTGCAAAACAAGACCAGCCCTGTAGTCAGTGGTGCAAGTATGCGGGTACGCTCGGGTACGGAGTACCCTTAAGAATTTGGCAGTGGGTACGCAGTACCACCTGCCACACATTTTGCTATTACCACAATTATAATGTGCCACAAAGCAACAAGATCATGGTGCTTGGCAGCATGACGGCTCCTCCCATTTTGTCAGGGCTACTAGGAGTGCGACAGTGGCTGTATTTTCCTGTTATAATGGAGGCATTACTATATATTGTTATTAAATTGGGGGCATTACTATATATTTCTATTATACTGGGGGCATTACTATACAGTATATTTTTAGCATTGCCTCCAGATAAAAAAAAAGGGCCTGTCGTGTGGCCACGCTGCTAGTGTCATGTAGCCACTCCCACTAGCAGCATGTGGTCACGCCCCCTCACAACACATAACCACGCCCATTTTCTGGCACTCAGTAGCACCAAGAAAATACTTCTACTTGCACCACTGCCTGTAGTTACTAATCCTGTGCCATGATGTCAGCGACGGAGGACCCGGAATTGACGTAAGACACTCGCCCTGCAAGCACCTGGACACGCCTGCATTTCCCCTACCACTCCCAGAAAACGGTCAGTTGACCCCCATAAATGGCCTCTTTCTGTCAATCTCCTTGCGATCGGCTGTGCGAATGGATTTGTCGCAAGAAGCATTGCACAGCAACAATGCTGTTTGTACCCATACGATACGCGTGCGCATTGTGGTGCATACGTATGCACAGTTTTGCCATTTTTTTACCTGATCGCTGCGCTGCGAAAATCAGCAGCGTGCGATCAACTCAGAATGACCCCCATTGACTGAAGATTTTTATCCTTTATAATAAAAGGCTAACGCTGCTCCTTACCTCTATGGGAGGAATTCAAGTGTTTTGCGCACCCGAGGGAGCAATTTAATTATTGCTCCATTTAGGTGTGCACAGCCACTGGTGCTGACATTACTGTTATATTGTTCTGTCATTTTGATAACCTGGTAACAAGATTTATAATCATTGTTTAAATGCTTAATGAATTGCTGGCTAAGAAGCCAACAATACAAGGTATCACACATCCTAACACATATGCGCACATACTACATACTACACATATCACACATCCTAACACATATGCGCACATAACACATACTACACATATCACACATCCTAACACATATGCACACATACTACATACTACACAGATCACACATCCTAACACATATGTACACATACTACATACTACACAGATCACACATCCTAACACATATGCGCACATACTACATACTACACATATCACACATCCTAACACATATGCGCACATACTACATACTACACATATCACACATCCTAACACATATGCACACATACTACACATATCACACATCCTAACACATATGCGCACATACTACATACTACACATATCACACATCCTAACACATATGCGCAAATACTAAATACTACACATATCACACATCCTAACACATATGCACACATACTACATACTACACATATCACACATATCACACATCCTAACACATATGCACACATACTACATACTACACATATCACACATCCTAACACATATGCGCACATACTACATACTACACATATCACACATCCTAACACATATGCACACATACTATATACTACACATATCACACATCCTAACACATATGCACACATACTACATACTACACATATCACACATCCTAACACATATGCGCACATACTGCATACTACACATATCACACATCCTAACACATATGCACACATACTACATACTACACATATCACACATCCTAACACATATGCACACATACTACATACTACACATATCACACATCCTAACACATATGCGCACATACTACACATATCACACATCCTAACACATATGCACACATACTACATACTACACATATCACACATCCTAACACATATGCACACATACTACATACTACACATATCACATATCCTAACACATATGCACACATACTACATACTACACATATCACACATCCTAACACATATGCACACATACTACATACTACACATATCACACATCCTAACACATATGCGCACATACTACATACTACACATATCACACATCCTAACACATATGCACACATACTACATACTACACATATCACACATCCTAACACATATGCGCACATACTGCATACTACACATATCACACATCCTAACACATATGCACACATACTACATACTACACATATCACACATCCTAACACATATGCACACATACTACATACTACACATATCACATATCCTAACACATATGCACACATACTACATACTACACATATCACACATCCTAACACATATGCACACATACTACATACTACACATATCACACATCCTAACACATATGCGCACATACTACTTACTACACATATCACACATCCTAACACATATGCGCACATACTACATACTACACATATCACACATCCTAACACATATGCGCACATACTGCATACTACACATATCACACATCCTAACACATATGCACACATACTACATACTACACATATCACACATCCTAACACATATGCACACATACTACATACTACACATATCACACATCCTAACACATATGCGCACATACTACACATATCACACATCCTAACACATATGCACACATACTACATACTACACATATCACACATCCTAACACATATGCACACATACTACATACTACACATATCACATATCCTAACACATATGCACACATACTACATACTACACATATCACACATCCTAACACATATGCACACATACTACATACTACACATATCACACATCCTAACACATATGCGCACATACTACATACTACACATATCACACATCCTAACACATATGCACACATACTACATACTACACATATCACACATCCTAACACATATGCGCACATACTGCATACTACACATATCACACATCCTAACACATATGCACACATACTACATACTACACATATCACACATCCTAACACATATGCACACATACTACATACTACACATATCACATATCCTAACACATATGCACACATACTACATACTACACATATCACACATCCTAACACATATGCACACATACTACATACTACACATATCACACATCCTAACACATATGCGCACATACTACTTACTACACATATCACACATCCTAACACATATGCGCACATACTACATACTACACATATCACACATCCTACATATGCGCACATACTACATACTACACATATCACACATCCTAACACATGCACACATACTACATACTACACATATCACACATCCTACATATGCGCACATACTACATACTACACATATCACACATCCTAACACATATGCGCACATACTACATACTACACATATCACACATCCTACATATGCGCACATACTACATACTACACATATCACACATCCTAACACATATGCGCACATACTACATACTACACATATCACACATCCTAACACAAATGCGCGCATACTACATACTACACATATCACACATCCTAACACATGCACACATACTACATACTACACATATCACACATCCTAACACATATGCACACATACTACATACTACACATATCACACATCCTAACACATATGCACACATACTATATACTACACATATCACATATCCTAACACATATGCACACATACTACATACTACACATATCACACATCCTAACACATATGCGCACATACTACATACTACACATATCACACATCCTAACACATATGCGCACATACTACATACTACACATATCACACATCCTAACACATATGCGCACATACTACATACTACACATATCACACATCCTAACACATATGCGCACATACTACATACTACACATATCACACATCCTAACACATATGCACACATACTACATACTACACATATCACACATCCTAACACATATGCGCACATACTACATACTACACATATCACACATCCTAACACATATGCACACATACTACATACTACACAGATCACACATCCTAACACATATGCACACATACTACATACTACACATATCACACATCCTAACACATATGCACACATACTACATACTACACAGATCACACATCCTAACACATATGCACACATACTACATACTACACATATCACACATCCTAACACATATGCACACATACTTTTGAAAAAAATGTTTTGCAATCCAATTAATTACCAGCACGTTGTTGGGGTGTGGAAGGAAACCATGCTAGCACAGGGAGAAAATACAAACTGCACACAGATAGGGTCCTGGTTGAGAATTGAACTCATAGCCCCAGCAGGTTTGGGGTTACGTGGCCAGCACTTGGGATTCCAATGGGCAGCATACCGATGCTAGGATCCCGGAATCAGAATGCCGGCAGGGGTGGGTGAGTGCAACAAAGCTGCGCTCGCCATGCAGCGGGCTCGCCACAGGTTCTATTCCCTCTCTACGGGGGTCATGGACACCCACAAGTGGGAATAACCTCTGTTAGCTGGTATTGTGGCTGGAGGCAATTTCAGTCTTTGGGATCCCGGCGTCGGTATGCTGACCGCTGGAATCCCGTGCGCCGTCCACGTAACCGCATCCCCTCCAGCACAGTGAAGCAACGATGCTAAGCACTGTGTCACTGTGCTTCCCATTCATAACAGTGAGGAGGGGAATGGAGGCAACGGGTGTTATAGTATAGTAGGAGGCAGAGCTGGATTACGGCTTTGGTGGGCCCGGGGCACTTAACACTAGGGGACCCTAAGGGGCAACATTTGTAAGGGTGTAGTACGGTAAGCCGGCGCTCGGGCTCCCGGCGACCAGCATACCGGCGCCGGGAGCCCGACCGCCGGCATACCGACAGCATGGTGAGCGCAAAGGAGCCCCTTGCGGGCTCGCTGTGCTCGCCACGCTGCAGGCACGGTGGCGCGCTATGCGCGCCACACTATTTTATTCTCCCTCCAGGGGGGTCGTGGACCCCCACGCGGGAGAATAGTTGTCGGTATGCCGGGTGTCGGGATTCCGGCGCTAGTATACTGTGCGCCGGGATCCCGACATTCAGCATACAGAAGACCACCCATTTGTAATACAGGGATTGGGTATTGAGCAAGCACATGAAAAAGAGACATGGACACATGTCACGCCCCCATTTTATTTCACACTGGGGCCATGCACATGGCTTCCCCAGCTGCAGGTCTAGCTTCCCTATCTTTCCTCAAGTCCAGGGGTGTTGTAGGATAGGGGAGAAAAGAGGGGGCACTGAGGGCCAATATATGAGGCTTCGTAGTATATATGCAAACATGGGGCAAATTCTAGAGAATGCAAGAAGGAAGTGTAGACGGGGGGCATGGTCATGACGTGAGTTAGAGAGTAAAGAGGGGGGCATGGCATGAATTAGAGGACAGAGCAGTGCATGACCTAAGTTACAGTGTATAGAGGGGGACATTACGTAAATTAGATCGTAGTGAGGGGGAATAACCTGAGTTACAGTGTAGAGAGGGGGGAATGACCTGAGTTACAGTGTAGAGAGGGGAGCATGACCTGAGTTACAGTGTAGAGAGGGGGGAATGACCTGAGTTACAGTGTAGAGAGGGGAGCATGACCTGAGTTACAGTGTAGTGAGGAGGCATGACCTGAGTAGTGATGTGCACCGAACATTTTTCGGGTTTTGTATCTTGGTTTTAGATTCGGTTCCGCGGCCATGTTTTGGATTAGGAAGCGTTTTGGCAAAACCTCCCAGAATTTTTTTTGTCGGATTTGGGTGTGTTTTGGATTCGGGTGTTTTTTTACAAAAAAACCTCAAAAACAGCTTAAATCATAGAATTTGGGGGTCATTTTGATCCCATAGTATTATTAACCTCAATAACCATAATTTCCACTCATTTCCAGTCTATTCTGAACACCTCACAATATTATTTTTAGTCCTAAAATTTGCACCGAGGTCGCTGGATGGCTAAGCTAAGTGACACAAGTGGCCGACACAAACACCTGGCCCATCTAGGAGTGGCACTGCAGTGTCAGACAGGATGGCACTTCAAAAAAATAGTCCCCAAACAGCACATGATGCAAAGAAAAAAAGAGATGCACCAAGGTCGCTGTGTGACTAAGCTAAGCGACCCAAGTGGCCGACACAAACACCTGGCCCATCTAGGAGTGGCACTGCAGTGTCAGACAGGATGGTACTTCAAAAAAATAGTCCCCAAACAGCACATGATGCAAAGAAAAAAAGAGGCGCACCAAGGTCGCTGTGTGACTAAGCTAAGCGACCCAAGTGGCCGACACAAACACCTGGCCCATCTAGGAGTGGCACTGCAGTGTCAGACAGGATGGCACTTCAAAAAATAGTCCCCAAACAGCACATGATGCAAAGAAAAAAAGAGGCGCACCAAGGTCGCTGTGTGACTAAGCAAAGCGACACAAGTGGCCGACACAAACACCTGGCCCATCTAGGAGTGGCACTGCAGTGTCAGGCAGGACGGCACTTCAAAAAAATAGTCCCCAAACAGCACATGATGCAAAGAAAAAAAGAGGTGCACCAAGGTCGCTGGATGGCTAAGCTAAGTCACCCAAGTGGCCGACACAAACACCTGGCCCATCTAGGAGTGGCACTGCAGTGTCAGACAGGATGGCACTTCAAAAAAATAGTCCCCAAACAGCACATGATGCAAAGAAAAAAAGAGGCGCAATGAGGTAGCTGTGTGACTAAGCTAAGCGACCCAAGTGGCCGACACAAACACCTGGCCCATCTAAAAGTGGCACTGCAGTGTCAGACAGGATGGCAGATTTAAAAAATAGTCCCCACACAGCACATGATGCAAAGAAAAAAAGAGGTGCACCAAGGTCGCTGGATGGGTAAGCTAAGCGACCCAAGTGGCTGACAAAAACACCTGGCCCATCTAGGAGTGGCACTGCAGTGTCAGACAGGATGGCACTTAAAAAATTAGTCCCCAAACAGCACATGATGCAAAGAAAAATGAAAGAAAAAAGAGGTTCAAGATGGAATTGTCCTTGGGCCCTCCCACCCACCCTTATGTTGTATAAACAGGACATGCACACTTTAACAAACCCATCATTTCAGCGACAGGGTCTGCCACACAACTGTGACTGAATTGACTGGTTGGTTTGGGCCCCCACCAAAAAAGAAGCAATCAATCTCTCCTTGCACAAACTGGCTCTACAGAGGCAAGCTGTCCACCTCCTCCTCATCCTCCGATTCCTCACCCCTTTCACTGTGTACATCCCCCTCCTCACAGATTATTAATTCGTCCCCACTGGAATCCACCATCTCACGTCACTGTATACTTTCTGGAGGCAATTGCTGGTGAATGTCTCCACAGAGGAATTGATTATAATTCATTTTGATGAACATCATCTTCTCCACATTTTCTGGAAGTAACCTCGTACGCCGATTGCTGACAAGGTGAGTGGCTGCACTAAACACTCTTTCGGAGTACACACTGGAGGGGGGGGGGGGGGGGGGGGGGCAACTTAGGTAAAATAAAGCCAGTTTCTGCAAGGGCCTCCAAATTGCCTCTTTTTCCTGCCAGTATACGTACGGACTGTCTGACGTGCCTACTTGGATGCGGTCACTCATATAATACTCCACCATTCTTTCAATGGTGACAGAATCATATGCAGTGACAGTAGACGACATGTCAGTAATCGTTGGCAGGTCCTTCAGTCCAGACCAGATGTCAGCACTCGCTCCAGACTGCCCTGCATCACCGCCAGCGGGTGGGCTCGGAATTCTTAGCCTTTTCCTCGCAGCCCCAGTTGCGGGAGAATGTGAAGGAGGAGCTGTTGACGGGTCACGTTCCGCTTGACTTGACCATTTTCTCACCAGCAGGTCTTTGCACCTCTGCAGACTTGTGTCTGCCGGAAAGAGAGATACAACGTAGGCTTTAAATCTAGGATCGAGCACGGTGGCCAAAATGTAGTGCTCTGATTTCAACAGATTGACCACCCGTGAATCCTGGTTAAGCGAATTAAGGGCTCCATCCACAAGTCCCACATGCCTAGCGGAATCGCTCTGTTTTAGCTCCTCCTTCAATCTCTCCAGCTTCTTCTGCAAAAGCCTGATGAGGGGAATGACCTGACTCAGGCTGGCAGTGTCTGAACTGACTTCACGTGTGGCAAGTTCAAAGGGTTGCAGAACCTTGCACAACGTTGAAATCATTCTCCACTGCGCTTGAGTCAGGTGCATTCCCACTCCTTTGCCTATATCGTGGGCAGATGTAGAGGCTTGAATGGCCTTTTGCTGCTCCTCCATCCTCTGAAGCATATAGAGGGCTGAATTCCCCCTCGTTACCACCTCTTGCTTCAGATGATGGCAGGGCAGGTTCAGGGGTGTTTGCTGGTGCTCCAGTCTTCGGCACGCGGTGGCTGAATGCCGAAAGTGGCCCGCAATTCTTCGGGCCACCGACATCATCTCTTGCACGCCCCTGTCGTTTTTTAAATAATTCTGCACCACCAAATTCAATGTATGTGCAAAACATGGGACGTGCTGGAATTTGCCCACATGTAATGCCCGCACAATATTGGTGGCATTGTCCGATGTCACAAATCCCCAGGAGAGTCCAATTGGGGTAAGCCATTCTGCAATGATGTTCCTCAGTTTCCGTAAGAGGTTGTCAGCTGTGTGCTTCTTCTGGAAAGCGGTGATACAAAGCGTAGCCTGCCTAGGAACGAGATGGAGTTTGTGATATGCTGCTACTGGTGCCGCCGCTGCTGTTCTTGCTGCGGGAGGCAATACATCTACCCAGTGGGCTGTCACAGTCATATAGTCCTTAGTCTGCCCTGCTCCACTTGTCCACATGTCCGTGGTTAAGTGGACATTGGGTACAACTGCATTTTTTAGGACACTGGTGACTCTTTTTCTGAGGTCTGTGTACATTCTCGGTATCGCCTGCCTAGAGAAATGGAACCTAGATGGTATTTGGTACCGGGGACACAGTACCTCAAGCAATTCTCTAGTTTCCTGTGAATTAACGGTGGATACCGGAAATACGTTTGACACCACACAGGCTGCCAAGGCCTGAGTTATCCGCTTTGCAGCAGGATGACTGCTGTGATATTTAATCTTCCTCGCAAAGGACTGTTGGACAGTCAATTGCTTACTGGAAGTAGTACAAGTGGTCTTCCGACTTCCCCTCTGGGATGACGATCGACTCCCAGCAGCAACAACAGCAGCGCCAGCAGCAGTAGACATTACACTCAAGGATGCATCGGAGGAATCCCAGGCAGGAGAGGACTCGTCAGACTTGCCACTGACATGGCCTGCAGGACTATTGGCTTTCCTGTGTAAGGAGGAAATTGACACTGAGGGAGTTGGTGGTGTGGTTTGCAGGAGCTTGGTTACAAGAGGAAGGGATTTAGTTGTCAGTGGACTGCTTCCGCTGTCACCTAAAGTTTTTGAACTTGTCAATGACTTCTGATGAATGCGGTCCAGGTGACGTATAAGGGAGGATGTTCCGAGGTGGTTAACGTCCTTACCCCTACTTTTTACAGCTTGACAAAGGCGACACATGGCTTGACACCTGTTGTCCGCATTTCTGTTAAAATAATTTCACACCGAAGAGGTGATTTTTTTTTAAATTTGACCAGGCATGTCAATGGCCATATTCGTCCCACGGACAACAGGTGTCTCCCCGGGTGCCTGACTTAAACAAACCACCTCACCATCAGAATCCTCTTTGTCAATTTCCTCCTCAGCACCAGCAACACCCATATCCTCATCCTGGTGTACTTCAACAGTGACATCTTCAATTTGACTATCAGGAACTGGACTGCGGGTGCTCCTTCCAGCACTTGCAGGGGACGTGCAAATGGTGGAAGGCGCCACCTCTTCCCGTCCAGTGTTGGGAAGGTCAGGCATCGCAACCGACACAATTGGACTCTCCTTGGGGACTTGTGATTTAGAAGAACGCACAGTTCTTTGCTGTGCTTTTGCCAGCTTAAGTCTTTTCATTTTTCTAGTGGGAGGATGAGTGCTTCCATCCTCATGTGAAGCTGAACCACTAGCCATGAACATAGGCCAGGGCCTCAGCTGTTCCTTGCCACTCCGTGTCGTAAATGGCATATTGGTAAGTTTATGCTTCTCCTCAGATGCTTTTAATTTAGATTTTTGGGTCATTTTACTGAACTTTAGTTTTTTGGATTTTACATGCTCTCTACTATGACATTAGGCATCGGCCTTGGCAGACGACGTTGATGGCATTTCATCGTCTCGGCCATGACTAGTGGCAGCAGCTTCAGCACGAGGTGGAAGTGGATCTTGATCTTTCCCTATTTTACCCTCCACATTTTTGTTCTCCATTTTTTAATGTGTGGAATTATATGCCAGTAATATATCAATAGCAATGGCCTAATACTATATATACTGCGCACAACTTAAATGCACCACAGGTATGGATGGATAGTATACTTGACGACACAGAGGTAGGTAGAACAGTGGCCTACTGTACCGTACTGCTATATATTATATACTGGTGGTCAGCAAAATTATGCACTGTCCTACTACTATATATATACTGCACACAACTTAAATGCACTACAGGTATGGATGGATAGTATACTTGACGACATAGAGGTAGGTAGAGCAGTAGCCTACTGTACCGTACTGCTATATATTATATACTGGTGGTCAGCAAAATTATGCACTGTCCTACTACTATATATATACTGCGCACAACTTAAATGCACCACAGGTATTAATGGATACTGGATAGTATAATTGACAACACAGAGGTAGGTAGAGCAGTGGCCTACTGTACCGTACTGCTATATATTATATACTGGTGGTCAGCAAAATTATGCACTGTCCTACTACTATATATATACTGTGCACAACTTAAATGCACCACAGGTATGGATGCATAGTATACTGGACAACACTGAGGTAGGTAGAGCAGTGGCCTTCTGTACCGTTCTGCTATATATTATATACTGGTGGTCAGCAAAATTATGCACTGTCCTACTACTATATATATACTGTGCACAACTTAAATGCACCACAGGTATGGATGCATAGTATACTGGACGACACTGAGGTAGGTAGAGCAGTGGCCTACTGTACCGTACTGCTATATATTATATACTGGTGGTCAGCAAAATTATGCACTGTCCTACTACTATATATATATATATACTGCTCACAACTTAAATGCACCACAGGTATGGATGGATAGTATACTTGACGACACAGAGGTAGGTAGAGCAGTGGCCTACTGTACCGTACTGCTATATATTATATACTGGTGGTCAGCAAAATTATGCACTGTCCTACTACTATATATATATATATATATATATACTGTGCACAACTTAAATGCACCACAGGTATGGATGGATAGTATACTTGACGACACAGAGGTAGGTAGAGCAGTGGCATACTGTTCCGTACTGCTATATATTATATACTGGTGGTCAGCAAAATTATGCACTGTTCTACTACTATATATATATATATACTGCGCACAACTTAAATGCACCACAGGTATGGATGGATAGTATACTTGACAACACAGAGGTAGGTAGAGCAGTGACCTACTGTACCGTACTGCTATATATTATATACTGGTGGTCAGCAAAATTATGCACTGTCCTACTACTATATACTACAATGCAGCACAGATATGGAGCGTTTTTCAGGCAGAGAACGTATAATACTGGTGGTCACTGGTCAGCAAAACTCTGCACTGTCCTCCTACTATATAATACTGGTGGTCCCCAGTCCCCACAATAAAGCACACTGAGCACAGATATTTGCAGCACACTGAGCACAGATATGGAGCGTTTTTCAGGCAGAGAACGTAGATATTTGCAGCACACTGAGCACAGATATTTGCAGCACACTGAGCACAGATATTTGCAGCACACTGAGCACAGATATTTGCAGCACACTGAACACAGAAACTGAGAGAACGCCAGCCACGTCCTCTCACTATCATCTCCAATGCAGGAGTGAAAAATGGCGGCGACGCGCAGCTCCTTATATAGAATATGAATCTCGCGAGAATCCGACAACGGGATGATGACGTTCGTGCGCTCGGGTTAAACTAGCAAGGCGGGAGGATCCGAGTCTGCTCGGACCCGTGAAAAAAAGGGTCAAGTTCGGCGGGTTCGGATTCCGACGAACCGAACCCGCTCATCACTAATATATACCTGAGTTACAGTGTAGTGAGGGTACATGACCTGAGTTACACTGTAGTGAGGGGGCATAACCTGAGTTACAGTGTAGTGAGGGGACATGACCTGAGTAACAGTGTAGTGAGGGGGCATAACCTGAGTTACAGTGTAGAGAGGGGGGCATGACCTGAGTAACAGTGTAGTGAGGGGGCATAACCTGAGTTACAGTGTAGAGAGGGGGCATAACCTGAGTTACAGTGTAGTGAGGAGGCATGACCTTAGTTACAGTGTAGAGAGGGGGACATGACCTGAGTTACAGTGTAGAGGGGGGGGGGGGCATTACCTGAGTTACGGTGTATAGAGGGGGGCATGACCTGAGTTACAGTGTAGTGAGGGTACATGACCTGAGTTACAGTGTAGAGAGGGGGGCATGACCTGAGTTACAGTGTAGAGAGGGGGGCATGACCTGAGTTACAGTGTATTGAGGGTGCATGACCTGAGTTACAGTGTAGTGAGGTTACATGACCTGAGTTACAGTGTATAGAGGGGGGCATGACCTGAGTTACAGTGTAGTGAGGGTACATGACCTGAGTTACAGTGTAGTGAGGGTGCATGACCTGAGTTACAGTGTAGAGAGGGGGGTATGACCTGAGTTACAGTGTAGTGAGGGTGCATGACCTGAGTTACAGTGTAGAGAGGGGGGTATGACCTGAGTTACAGTGTAGTGAGGGTACATGACCTGAGTTACAGTGTAGTGAGGGTGCATGACCTGAGTTACAGTGTAGAGAGGGGGGTATGACCTGAGTTACAGTGTAGTGAGGGTACATGACCTGAGTTACAGTGTAGTGAGGGTGCATGACCTGAGTTACAGTGTAGAGAGGGGGACATGACTTGAGTTACAGTGTAGTGAGGGTACATGACCTGAGTTACAGTGTAGTGAGGGTGCATGACCTGAGTTACAGTGTAGTGAGGGGAGCATGACCTGAGTTACAGTGTAGAGAGGGGGGCATGACCTGAGTTACAGTGTAGTGAGGTTACATGACCTGAGTTACAGTGAAGTGAGGGTGCATGACCTGAGTTACAGTGTAGTGAGGGGAGCATGACCTGAGTTACAGTGTAGAGAGGGGGACATGACTTGAGTTACAGTGTAGTGAGGGGAGCATGACCTAAGTTACAGTGTAGAGAGGGGAGCATGACCTGAGTTACAGTGTAGAGAGGGGGGTATGACCTGAGTTACAGTGTAGAGAGGGGGACATGACTTGAGTTACAGTGTAGTGCGGGGAGCATGACCTAAGTTACAGTGTAGAGAGGGGAGCATGACCTGAGTTACAGTGTAGAGAGGGGGGAATGACCTGAGTTACAGTGTAGTGAGGGTACATGACCTGAGTTAGTGTAGTGAGGGTGCATGACCTGAGTTACAGTGTAGAGAGGGGGGTATGACCTGAGTTACAGTGTAGTGAGGGGGCATGACCTGAGTTAGTGTAGTGAGGGTGCATGACCTTAGTTACAGTGTAGAGAGGGGGGCATGAACTGAGTTACAGTGTAGAGAGGGGAGCATGACCTGAGTTACAGTGTAGAGAGGGGGGTATGACCTGAGTTACAGTGTAGTGAGGGGGCATGACCTGAGTTAGTGTAGTGAGGGTGCATGACCTGAGTTACAGTGTAGAGAGGGGGGCATGACCTGAGTTACAGTGTAGAGAGGGGGACATGACTTGAGTTACAGTGTAATGAGGGGAGCATGACCTAAGTTACAGTGTAGAGAGGGGAGCATGACCTGAGTTACAGTGTAATGAGGGGGCATGACCTGAGTTACAGTGTAGTGAGGGGGCATGACCTGAGTTACAGTGTAGTGAGGGGGCATTACCTGAGTTACAGTGTAGTGAGGGTGCATGACCTGAGTTACAGTGTAGTGAGGGGAGTATGATCTGAGTTACAGTGTAGAGAGAGGGGCATGACCTGAGTTACAGTGTATAGAGGGGTACATGACCTGAGTTACAGTGTAGTGAGGGGGCATTACCTGAGTTACAGTGTAGTGAGGGGGGCATGACCTGAGTTACAGTGTAGTGAGGGGGACATGACTTGAGTTACAGTGTAGTGATGTGCACCGGACATTTTTCGGGTTTTGTGTTTTGGTTTTGGATTCGGTTCCTCAGCCGTGTTTTGGATTCGGACGCGTTTTGGCAAAACCTCACCGAAATTTTTTTGTCGGATTCGGATGTGTTTTGGATTTGGGTGTTTTTTTCAAAAAACCCTAAAAAACAGCTTAAATCATAGAATTTGGGGGTCATTTTGATCCCATAGTATTATTAACCTCAATAACCATAATTTCCACTCATTTCCAGTCTATTCTGAACACCTCACACCTCACAATATTATTTTTAGTCCTAAAATTTGCACTGAGGTCGCTGGATGGCTAAGCTAAGTGACACAAGTGGCCGACACAAACACCTGGCCCATCTAGGAGTGGCACTGCAGTGTCAGGCAGGATGGCACTTCAAAAAAATAGTCCCCAAACAGCACATGATGCAAAGAAAAAAAGAGGCGCACCAAGGTCGCTGTGTGACTAAGATAAGCGACACAAGTGGCCGACACAAACACCTGGCCTATCTAGGAGTGGCACTGCAGTGTCAGACAGGATGGCACTTCAAAAAAATAGTCCCCAAACAGCACATGATGCAAAGAAAAAAGAGGCGCACCAAGGTCGCTGTGTGACTAAGCTAAGCGACCCAAGTGGCCGACACAAACACCTGGCCCATCTAGGAGTGGCACTGCAGTGTCAGACAGGATGGCACTTCCAAAAAATAGTCCCCAACCAGCACATGATGCAAAGAAAAAAAGAGGCGCACCAAGGTCGCTGTGTGACTAAGCTAAGCGACACAAGTGGCCGACACAAACACCTGGCCCATCTAGGAGTGGCACTGCAGTGTCAGACAGGATGGCACTTCAAAAAAATAGTCCCCAAACAGCACATGATGCAAAGAAAAAAAGAGGCGCAACAAGGTCGCTGTGTGACTAAGATAAGCGACACAAGTGGCCGACACAAACACCTGGCCCATCTAGGAGTGGCACTGCAGTGTCAGACAGGATGGCACTTCAAAAAATAGTCCCCAAACAGCACATGATGCAAAGAAAAAAAAAGGTGCACCAAGGTCGCTGTGTGACTAAGATAAGCGACACAAGTGGCCGACACAAACACCTGGCCCATCTAGGAGTGGCACTGCAGTGTCAGACAGGATGGCACTTCAAAAAAATTGTGTCCAAACAGCACATGATGCAAAGAAAAAAAGAGGCGCACCAAGGTCGCTGTGTGACTAAGCTAAGCGACACAAGTGGCCGACACAAAAACCTGGCCCATCTAGGAGTGGCACTGCAGTGTCAGACAGGATGGCACTTAAAAAAAATATTCCCCAAACAGCACATGATGCAAAGAAAAATGAAAGAAAAAAGAGGTGGAAGATGGAATTGTCCTTGGGCCCTCCCACCCACCCTTATGTTGTATAAACAGGACATGCACACTTTAACGAACCCATCATTTCAGCGACAGGGTCTGCCACACGACTTTGACTGAAATGACTGGTTGGTTTGGGCCCCCACCAAAAAAGAAGCAATCAATCTCTCCTTGCACAAACTGGCTCTACAGAGGCAAGATGTCCTCCTCATCATCATCCTCCGATTCCTCACCCCTTTCACTGTGTACAACCCCTCCTCACAGATTATTAATTCGTCCTCACTGGAATCCACCATCTCAGGTCCCTGTGTACTTTCTGGAGGCAATTGCTGGTGAATGTCTCCACGGAGGAATTGATTATAATTCATTTTGATGAACATCATCTTTTCCTCATTTTCTGGAAGTAACCTCGTACGCCGATTGCTGACAAGGTGAGCGGCTGCACTAAACACTCTTTCGGAGTACACACTGGAGGGAGGGCAACTTAGGTAGAATAAAGCCAGTTTGTGCAAGGGCCTCCAAATTGCCTCTTTTTCCTGCCAGTATACGTACGGACTGTCTGACGTGCCTACTTGGATGCGGTCACTCATATAATCCTCCACCATTCTTTCAATGGTCAGAGAATCATATGCAGTGACAGTAGACGACATGTCAGTAATCGTTGGCAGGTCCTTCAGTCTGGACCAGATGTCAGCACTCGCTCCAGACTGCCCTGCATCACCGCCAGCGGGTGGGCTCGGAATTCTTAGCCTTTTCCTCGCACCCCGAGTTGCGGGAGAATGTGAAGGAGGAGCTGTTGACGGGTCACGTTCCGCTTGACTTGACAATTTTCTCACCAGCAGGTCTTTGAACCTCTGCAGACTTATGTCTGCCGGAAAGAGAGATACAACGTAGGTTTTAAATCTAGGATCGAGCATGGTGGCCAAAATGTAGTGCTCTGATTTCAACAGATTGACCACCCGTGAATCCTGGTTAAGCGAATTAAGGGCTCCATCCACAAGTCCCACATGCCTAGCGGAATCGCTCTGTTTTAGCTCCTCCTTCAATGTCTCCAGCTTCTTCTGCAAAAGCCTGATGAGGGGAATGACCTGACTCAGGCTGGCAGTGTCTGAACTGACTTCACGTGTGGCAAGTTCAAATGGTTGCAGAACCTTGCACAACGTTGAAATCATTCTCCACTGCGCTTGAGTCAGGTACATTCCCCCTCCTTTGCCTATATCGTGGGCAGATGTATAGGCTTGAATGGCCTTTTGCTGCTCCTCCATCCTCTGAAGCATATAGAGGGTTGAATTCCACCTCGTTACCACCTCTTGCTTCAGATGATGGCAGGGCAGGTTCAGGATTGTTTGGTGGTGCTCCAGTCTTCTGTACGCGGTGGCTGAATGCCGAAAGTTGCCCGCAATTCTTCGGGCCACCGACAGCATCTCTTGCACGCCCCTGTCGTTTTTTAAATAATTCTGCACCACCAAATTCAATGTATGTGCAAAACATGGGACGTGCTGGAATTTGCCCAGATGTAATGCACGCACAATATTGCTGGCGTTGTCCGATGTCACAAATTCCCAGGAGAGTCCAATTGGGGTAAGCCATTCTGCGATGATGTTCCTCAGTTTTCGTAAGAGGTTGTCAGCTGTGTGCCTTTTATGGAAAGCGGTGATACAAAGCGTTGCCTGCCTAGGAACGAGTTGGCGTATACGAGATGCTGCTACTGGTGCCGCCGCTGCTGTTCTTGCTGCGGGAGGCAATACATCTACCCAGTGGGCTGTCACAGTCATATAGTCCTGAGTCTGCCCTGCTCCACTTGTCCACATGTCCGTGGTTAAGTGGACATTGGGTATAACTGCATTTTTTAGGACACTGGTGACTCTTTTTCTGAGGTCTGTGTACATTTTCGGTATCGCCTGCCTAGAGAAATGGAACCTAGATGGTATTTGGTACCGGGGACACAGTACCTCAATCAAGTCTCTAGTTGCCTCTGAATTAACGGTGGATAACGGAACCACGTTTCTCACCGCCCAGACTGCCAAGGCCTGAGTTATCTGCTTTGCAGCAGGATGACTGCTGTGATATTTCATCCTCCTCGCAAAGGACTGTTGGACAGTCAATTGCTTACTGGAAGTAGTACAAGTGGTCTTCCGACTTCCCCTCTGGGATGACGATCGACTCCCAGCAGCAACAACAGCAGCGCCAGCAGCAGTAGGCATTACACTCAAGGATGCATCGGAGGAATCCCAGGCAGGAGAGGACTCGTCAGACTTGCCAGTGACATGGCCTGCAGGACTATTGGCTTTCCTGGGTAAGGAGGAAATTGACACTGAGGGAGTTGGTGGTGTGGTTTGCAGGAGCTTGGTTACAACTTCAAGAGGAAGGGATTTAGTTGTCAGTGGACTGCTTCCGCTGTCATCCAAAGTTTTTGAACTTGTCACTGACTTATGATGAATGCACTGCAGGTGACGTATAAGGAAGGATGTTCCGAGGTGGTTAACGTCCTTACCCCTACTTATTACAGCTTGACAAAGGCAACACACGGCTTGACACCTGTTGTCCGCATTTGTGTTTAAATAATTCCACACCGAAGAGCTGATTTTTTTGTATTTTGACCAGGCATGTCAATGGCCATATTCATCCCACGGACAACAGGTGTCTCCCCGGGTGCCTGACTTAAACAAACCACCTCACCATCAGAATCCTCCTTGTCAATTTCCTCCCCAGCGCCAGCAACACCCATATCCTCATCCTGGTGTACTTCAACAGTGACATCTTCAATTTGACTATCAGGAACTGGACTGCGGGTGCTCCTTCCAGCACTTGCAGGGGACGTGCAAATGGTGGAAGGCGCCACCTCTTCCCGTCCAGTGTTGGGAAGGTCAGGCATCGCAACCGACACAATTGGACTCTCCTTGGGGATTTGTGATTTAGAATAACGCACAGTTCTTTGCTGTGCTTTTGCCAGCTTGTCTTTTCATTTTTCTAGTGAGAGGATGAGTGCTTCCATCCTCATGTGAATCTGAACCACTAGCCATGAACATAGGCCAGGGCCTCAGCTGTTCCTTGCCATTCCGTGTCGTAAATGGCATATTGGCAAGTTTACGCTTCTCATCAGACGCTTTCAATTTTGATTTTTGGGTCATTTTACTGAACTTTTGTTTTTTGGATTTTACATGCTCTCTACTATGACATTGGGCATCGGCCTTGGCAGACGACGTTGATGGGATTTCATCGTCTCGGCCATGACTAGTGGCAGCAGCTTCAGCACGAGGTGGAAGTGGATCTTGATCTTTCCCTATTTTACCCTCCACATTTTTGTTCTCCATTTTTTAATGTGTGGAATTATATGCCAGTATCAATAGCAATGGCCTACTACTATATATACTGCGCACAACTAAAATGCACCACAGGTATAGAATGTAGATGGATAGTATACTTAATGACGACACAGAGGTAGGTACAGCAGTGGCCTTCCGTACCGTACTGCTATATATACTGGTGGTCACTGTGTCAGCAAACTGCAAAACTAAAATGCACCACAGGTATAGAGAATGTAGATGGATAGTATACTTAATGACGACACAGAGGTAGGTAGAGCAGTGGCCTTCCGTACCGTACTGCTATATATAGTATACTGGTGTTCACTGTGTCAGCAAACTGCAAAACTAAAATACACCACAGGTATAGAATGTAGATGGATAGTATACTTAATGACGACACAGAGGTAGGTACAGCAGTGGCCTTCCGTACCGTACTGCTATATATACTGGTGGTCACTGTGTCAGCAAACTGCAAAACTAAAATGCACCACAGGTATAGAATGTAGATGGATAGTATACTTAATGACGACACAGAGGTAGGTACAGCAGTGGCCTTCCGTACTGCTATATATAGTATACTGGTGGTCACTGTGTCAGCAAACTGCAAAACTAAAATACACCACAGGTATAGAATGTAGATGGATAGTATACTTAATGACGACACAGAGGTAGGTACAGCAGTGGCCTTCCGTACCGTACTGCTATATATACTGGTGGTCACTGTGTCAGCAAACTGCAAAACTAAAATGCACCACAGGTATAGAATGTAGATGGATAGTATACTTAATGATGACACAGAGGTAGGTACAGCAGTGGCCTTCCGTACCGTACTGCTATATATAGTATACTGGTGGTCACTGTGTCAGCAAACTGCAAAACTAAAATGCACCACAGGTATAGAATGTAGATGGATAGTATACTTAATGATGACACAGAGGTAGGTACAGCAGTGGCCTTCCATACCGTACTGCTATATATACTGGTGGTCACTGTGTCAGCAAACTGCACAACTGAAATGCACCACAGGTATAGAATCTAGATGGATAGTATACTTGACGACACAGAGGTAGGTACAGCAGTGGCCTACAGTACCGTAATGCTATATATTATATACTGGTGGTCACTGGTCAGCAAAACTCTGCACTGTACTCCTCCTATATAATATTATACTGGTGGTCCCCAGTCCCCACAATAAAGCAGCACACTGAGCACAGATATGGAGTGTTTTTCAGGCAGACAACGTATACTGGTGGTCACTGTCAGCAAAACTCTGCACTGTACTCCTGCTATATAATACAGCTGCTCCCCAGTCCCCACAATTAAGCAGTGTGAGCACAGATATATGCAGCACACTGAGCACAGATAAGGAGCGTTTTTTTCAGGCAGAGAACGGATAAAACTGGTGGTCACTGATCAGCAAAACTCTGCACTGTATTCCTCCTATATTATACAGCTGCTCCCCAGTCCTCCCCACAATTAAGCAATAAAGCACAATCAAGTTCAATAATAACGGAGAGGACGCCAGCCACGTCCTCTCCCTAACATTTCCAATGCACGAGTGAAAATGGCGGCGACGCGCGGCTGCTTATATAGAATCCGAATCTCGCGAGAATCCGACAGCGGGATGATGACGTTCAGGCGCGCTCGGGTTAACCGAGCCATACGGGAGAATCCGAGTATGGCTCGGACCCGTGTAAAAAAGGTGAAGTTCGGGGGGGTTCGGTTTCCGAGAAACCGAACCCGCTCATCACTATTACAGTGTAGTGAGGGGAGCATGACCTGAGTTACAGTGTAGAGAGGGGGGAATGACCTGAGTTACAGTGTAGTAAGGGGAGCATGACCTGAGTTACAGTGTAGTGAGGGGACATGACCTGAGTTACAGTGTAGAGAGGGGGGAATGACCTGAGTTACAGTGTAGTGAGGGGAGCATGACCTGAGTTACAGTGTAGAGAGGGGGGAATGACCTGAGTTACAGTGTAGTGAGGGGAGCATGACCTGAGTTACAGTGTAGAGAGGGGGGAATGACCTGAGTTACAGTGTAGAGAGGGGAGCATGACCTGAGTTACAGTGTAGAGAGGGGGGAATGACCTGAGTTACAGTGTAGTGAGGGGAGCATGACCTGAGTTACAGTGTAGTGAGGGGGCATGACCTGAGTTACAGTGTAGAGAGGGGAGCATGACCTGAGTTACAGTGTAGAGAGGGGGGAATGACCTGAGTTACAGTGTAGTGAGGGGAGCATGACCTGAGTTACAGTGTAGTGAGGGGGCATGACCTGAGTTACAGTGTAGAGAGGGGAGCATGACCTGAGTTACAGTGTAGAGAGGGGGGAATGACCTGAGTTACAGTGTAGTGAGGGGAGCATGACCTGAGTTACAGTGTAGTGAGGGGGCATGACCTGAGTTACAGTGTAGAGAGGGGGGAATGACCTGAGTTACAGTGTAGTGAGGGGAGCATGACCTGAGTTACAGTGTAGTGAGGAGGCATGACCTGAGTAACAGTGTAGTGAGGGTGCATGACCTGAGTTACAGTGTAGAGAGGGGGGCATGACCTGAGTTACAGTGTAGTGAGGGGAGCATGACCTGAGTTACAGTGTAGTGAGGGGGCATGACCTGAGTAACAGTGTAGTGAGGGTGCATGACCTGAGTTACAGTGTAGAGAGGGGGGCATGACCTGACTTACAGTGTAGTGAGGGGGCATGACCTGAGTTACAGTGTAGAGAGGGGGGCATGACCTGAGTTACAGTGTAGTGAGGAGGCATGACCTGAGTAACAGTGTAGTGAGGGTGCATGACCTGAGTTACAGTGTAGAGAGGGGGGCATGACCTGAGTTACAGTGTAGTGAGGGGAGCATGACCAGAGTTACAGTGTAGTGAGGGGGCATGACCTGAGTAACAGTGTAGTGAGGGTGCATGACCTGAGTTACAGTGTAGAGAGGGGGGCATGACCTGACTTACAGTGTAGTGAGGGGGCATGAGTTGAAGCATAACAAAAAAGAGGGGGTCATTACCTTGTATAGTCCATCAGCTCCAAACAACATGAAGGCAATGCCGCACCAAGCAGTCCTATGCACAGCATTGCTTTGGAGGGAGATGGGATCTTCTAAAGCACTAGTCACATCTCTCCATGACCTGGTCATGTCTACACATAGGAAAGCAGATATGCCATTTTATACTCCCTCTATGCAATGTTCTGCTGGGCATAGTCAGAATAGTATTTCTTACCTGTCCTAGCTACCTCACAGGCCTAAAACAAACACCAAAAATAAATATGGTAGAACTGAAAACGCCTCACGTGCCGGTGTATTTAATGTTGAACGCAACCCAAAATACAAAATGTACCATTGAGTAGCGTTCAGTGTGCTGATATTAAATCCTGCCAATGCCGTAGGATGCTGTGCTCTCCTGCTGCGCTGTATACAGTACTATTCCTGCACGCTTGCTTCATATACCGCAGTATCGGATAGAGTTTCCCAACCCAATCCAAACATTGGTACAAGTTATACAATGTGAGCAAAATGTAAAGGATTTAGCAGCCAGGGACATTGTGAGATGTTTAATAGACCCAGGGGGTCATTCCGAGTTGATCGCTCGCTAGCTGTTTTTAGCAGCCGTGCAAATGCTATGCCGCCTCCCACTGGGAGTGTATTTTAGCTTAGCAGAAGTGCGAACAAAAGGATCGCAGAGCGGCTACAAAATCATTTGTGCAGTTTCAGAGTAGCTTCAGACCTACTCAGCGCTTGCGATCACTTCAGACTGTTCAGTTCCTGTTTTGACGTCATGAACACGCCCTGCGTTCGCCCAGCCACGCCTGCGTTTTTCCTGGTACGCCTGTGTTTTTCCGAACACCCCCTGAAAACGGTCAGTTGACACCCAGAAACGCCCTCTTCCTGTCAATCACTCCGCGGCCAGCAGTGTGACTGAAAAGCTTCGTTAGACCTTAGAAACATAGAAACATAGAATTTGATGGCAGATAAGAACCACTTGGCCCATCTAGTTTTTTATCCTTTAGGTAACCTTGTGTGAAACTACGTCGCGCGTGCGCATTGCGCCGCATATGCATGCGCAGAAGTGCCTTTTTTTGCACAATCGCTGCACAGCGAACAATTTCAGCTAGCGATTAACTCGGAATGACCCCCCAATACAAAGTTTTGCCACATTGGAAGCTTCTAGTACCATCATATGGTGCAAGTTTACAAGGGGCACCAATAACATAGGCAATCCTTCCAACTGTGTTGAACTCAATGGGGCGATCTGTTTCATCTATCCAGCCATCCACAACTATTTCTGTGTGTCTACAAGAGTGACATAAATAAATGCAGACTGTTTTTTATGCGTTACATTACAAGGATTCCAATGGTAGACAGGGATCTTGATATCAAATCCAGACATGCCAATCACACGTGCAATCCCTCACATGGCAATTACAACGTTGTGTTAATTTTCTTGCTCAGACATGTCTAGAAATCATACTGTTTTCCTGGAAGTGTTTATTACTTACCCAGGTGTAAAACTGTAATCTACATATTTAATTATCATAATCATTTCAGGATTGAGTTAACACTTTGTAACAAGCATGATTTGAAATGTGAACGTTTGATTGGCTGCACGCTCTGCCACTCAAGAGAACCGATCCCTGTGTGTGTTTCTGGAAGTGTCCTAGATCCTGTTATAAAAATATATACATTTTAATTTCTGCATTGAAAGGGCTTGTACTCTTAGCTGTCTTTATGATGTTCCAGACCTTAATCTTAAAAATAAAATTGGGACAGGGTTGGGGGATCAATGAAATGGGGGCAAAATTGCCCTTAAAATGGTGGTACCTATAAATTGTATAAGAAAATACAAAGTATATAGTTCATATAGAAGTAAGTAGTGATGAGCGGGTTCGGTTCCTCGGAATCCGAACCCCCCGAACTTCACCCATTTTACACGGTTCCGAGGCAGACTCGGATCCTCCCGCCTTGCTCGGTTAACCCGAGCGCACCCGAACGTCATCATCCCGCTGTCGGATTCTCGCGAGATTCGTATTCTATATAAGGAGCCGCGCGTCGCCGCCATTTTTCACTCGTGCATTGGAGATGATAGGGAGAGGACGTGGCTGGCATTCTCTCAGTTTCTGTGTTCAGTGTGCTGCAAATATCTGTGCTCAGTGTGCTGCAAATATCTGTGCTCAGTGTGCTGCAAATATCTACGTTCTCTGCCTGAAAAATGCTCCATATCTGTGCTCAGTGTGCTGCAAATATCTGTGCTCAGTGTGCTTTATTGTGGGGACTGGGGACCACCAGTATTATATAGTAGGAGGATAGTGCAGAATTTTGCTGACTAGTAACCACCAGTATTATACGTTCTCTGCCTGAAAAACGCTCCATATCTGTGCTGCATTGTAGTATATAGTAGGAGGACAGTGCAGAATTTTGCTGACCAGTGATCACCAGAATTATATCAGTACGGTACAGTAGGCCACTGCTCTACCTACCTCTGTGTCGTCAAGTCTACTATCCATCCATACCTGTGATGCATTTAAGTTTTTGTGCGCAGTATATATATATATATATATATATATATATATAGTAGTAGGACAGTGCATAATTTTGCTGACCACCAGTATATAATATATAGCAGTACGGTACAGTAGGACACTGCTCTACCTACCTCTGTGTCATCAAGTATACTATCCATCCATACCTGTGGTGCATTTAAGTTTTTGTGCGCAGTATATATATATATATATATATATATATATATAGTAGTAGGACAGTGCATAATTTTGCTGACCACCAGTATATAATATATAGCAGTACGGTATAGTAGGCCACTGCTCTACCTACCTCTGTGTCGTCAAGTATACTATCCATCCATACCTGTGGTGCATTTAAGTTTTTGTGTGCAGTATATATATAGTAGTAGGACAGTGCATAATTTTGCTGACCACCAGTAAATAATATATAGCAGTACGGTACAGTAGGCCACTGCTCTACCTACCTCTGTTTCGTCAAGTATACTATCCATCCATACCTGTGGTGCATTTAAGTTTTTGTGTGCAGTATATATATAGTAGTAGGACAGTGCATAATTTTGCTGACCACCAGTATAAAATATATAGCAGTACGGTACAGTAGGCCACTGCTCTACCTTCCGCTGTGTCGTCAAGTATACTATCCCATCCATACCTGTGGTGCATTTAAGTTGTGCGCAGTATATATAGTAGTAGGCCATTGCTATTGATATATTACTGGCATATAATACCACACATTATAAAATGGAGAACAAAAATGTGGAGGGTAAAATAGGGAAAGATCAAGATCCACTTCCACCTCGTGCTGAAGCTGCTGCCACTAGTCATGGCCGAGACGATGAAATGCCATCAACGTCGTCTGCCAAGGCCGATGCCCAATGTCTTAGTAGAGAGCATGTAAAATTCAAAAAACAAAAGTTCAGTAAAATGACCCAAAAATCAAAATTAAAAGCGTCTGATGAGAAGCGTAAACTTGCCAATATGCCATTTACGACACGGAGTGACAAGGAATGGCTGAGGCCCTGGCCTATGTTCATGGCTAGTGGTTCAGATTCACATGAGAATGGAAGCACTCATCCTCTCGCTAGAAAACTGCAGTGCCACTCCTAGATGGGCCAGGTGTTTGTGTCTGCCACTTGTGTCGCTTAGCTTAGTCACACAGCTACCTCATTGCACCTCTTTTTTTCTTTGCATCATGTGCTGTCTGGGGACTATTTTTTGAAGTGCCATCCTGTCTGACACTGCAGTGCCACTCCTAGATGGGCCAGGTGTTTGTGTCGGCCACTTGTGTCGCTTAGCATAGCCATCCAGCGACCTTGGTGCACCTCTTTTTTTCTTTGCATCATGTGCTGTTTGGGGACTATTTTATGAAGTGCCATCCTGTCTGACACTGCAGTGCCACTCCTAGATGGGCCAGGTGTTTGTGTCGGCCACTTGTGTCGCTTAGCTTAGCCATCCAGCGACCTTGGTGCACCTCTTTTTTTCTTTGCATCATGTGCTGTTTGGGGACTATTTTTTGAAGTGCCATCCTCTCTGACACTGCTGTGCCACTCCTAGATGGGCCAGGTGTTTGTGTCGGCCACATGTGTCGCTTAGCTTAGTCATCCAGCGACCTCTGTGCAAATTTTAGGACTAAAAATAATATTGTGAGGTGTGAGGTGTTCAGAATAGACTGGAAATGAGTGGAAATTATGGTTATTGAGGTTAATAATACTATGGGATCAAAATGACCCCCAAATTCTATGATTTAAGCTGTTTTTGAGGAGTTTTTGTAAAAAAACACCCGAATCCAAAACACACCCGAATCCGACAAAAAATTTTCAGGGAGGTTTTGCCAAAACGCGTCTGAGTCCAAAACACGGCCACGGAACCGAACCCAAAACCAAAACACAAAACCCGAAAAATGTTCGGTGCACATTACTACATGTAAGTGGAAGTAAACTGGAGATAAAAGTCTACTACATACTGTACGTTTCTCACTCGGCCTGAGACTGTGGGGGTAATTCAGAATTGATTGCAGCAGCAATTTTGTTAGCAGATGGGCAAAACCATGTGCACTGCAGGAGAGGCAGATATAACGTGTGCAGAGAGAGTTAGATTTGGGTGGGGTGTGTTCAAACTGAAATCTAAATTGCAGTGTAGAAATAAAGCAGCCAGTATTTACCCTGCACAGAAACAATATAACCCACCCAAATCTAACTCTCTCTGTACATGTTACATCTGCCACACCTGCAGTGCACATGGGGGGTGACTCCGAGTTGTTCGCTCGCTAGCTGCTTTTAGCAGCATTGCACACGCTAGGCCGCCGCCCTCTGGGAGTGTATCTTAGCATAGCAGAATTGTGAACGATAGATTAGCAGAATTGCGAATAGAAAATTCTTAGCAGTTTCTGAGTAGCTCCAGACCTACTCACAGATTGCGATCAGCTCAGCCCGTTTCGTTCCTGGTTTGACGTCACACACACGCCCAGCGTTAGGCCAGCCACTCCCCCGTTTCTCCAGACACTCCCGCGTTTTTCCCTGACACGCCTGCGTTTTTCCGCACACTCCCAGAAAACGGCCAGTTTCCGCCCAGAAACACCCACTTCCTGTCAATCACACTCCGATCACTACAACGATGAAAAGTCTTCGTTCGGACGTGAGTAAATCTACTAAGTTTTGTGTTAAAATACTTAGCGCATGCGCACTGCGTACCATGAGCATGCTAGCCTTAATCGCTCCGTTGCGAAAATTGGCAACGAGCGAACAACTCGGAATGACCCCCATGGTTTTGCCCAACTGCTAACAAATTTCCTGCTGCGATCAACTCTGAATTACCCCCTGTTTCCAATATGTAATGGACTTTATCAATCAAAGGAACTGCATGACCCTCCCCATGTCCAATCATAACACCTCTCTTTGCTGTCTCAGCCTATCATACATGTCCAAGTCAAACATTTCTTACTTCCGCTGGCATCTGAACACATTTCCCCTGTAAGACACACACTGCCGCTGCTCTGTCACACATAAAGGCGTGCCCTTCTCAGCATATCACATGAGCCGCGATGGTGGCTGGGAGGAACTAAAGGAAGGCGTACTGTAGCTAAGAGTTGCATATCTACTCTAATTAAAGTACAGATATATTTATTCTATTGTCTTGTACCTGTTATTTAAATTGAACTTTCAAAATAAATAAGGGGCCTATTTATCAAGCTTTTTTTTTTTTCTCCCTAAAATTATTTTATGATTCCCCGTTATTATCAATGGGGATTATGGTCTGACCCCTAACTTCCAAAGCTAGGCCTTTCAGATTTTGGCCCCATTGGTTTATGCGGTCCTCAGATAGTTTAAACCGATTTATGCCTATGAAGGCATTCTCGCAGGAGAGGGATCACACAATCCATATCACAGTTACACTGCTCTGTACTGATATATACAATAATATATATACCGTATATACTCGAGTATAAGCTGACTTTTTCAGCACCTTTTTTTGTGCTGAAAAAGCCTCTTCGGCTTATACACGAGTGAGTATTTAGGAGGGACATGGGAGGGCACAGCGCGCGGCTCTCCTGTGTCCCTCCGGCGGCGGTGGCGTGTGTGTGTTAAAGGAGGGACACGGAGGGCACAGCGCGCGGCTCTCCTGTGTCCCTCCTGTGTCTCCGGCGGCAGCGGCGCGTGTGTGTTAAAGGAAGTGCCGGAAACCGGCACTTCCTTTAACACACACACACGCCGCTGCCGCCGGAGACGCAGGAGGGACACAGGAGAGCCGCGCTGTGCTCTCCGTGTCCCTCCTTCAGAAGACGGGACAGCGCGGGAGCGACGGAGGGTAAGTAACAAACTGGCACTGTGGGGCATATCTGGCACTGTGGGGCATATCTGGCACTGTGGGGTATATCTGGCACATCTGGCACTGTGGGGCATATCTGGCAGCATGAGGGCATATCTGGCACTGTGGGGCATATCTGGCAGCATGAGGGCATATCTGGCACTGTGGGGCATATCTGGCACATCTGGCATTGTGGGGCATATCTGTCAGCATGAGGGCATATCTGGCACTGTGGGGCATATCTGGCAGCATGAGGGCATATCTGGCACTGTGGGGCATATCTGGCACATCTGGCATTGTGGGGCATATCTGGCAGCATGAGGGCATATCTGGCACTGTGGGGCATATCTGGCAGCATGAGGGCATATCTGGCACTGTGGGGCATATCTGGCTCATCTGGCATTGTGGGGCATATCTGGCAGCATGAGGGCATATCTGGCACTGTGGGGCATATCTGGCAGCATGAGGGCATATCTGGCACTGTGGGGGCATATCTGGCAGTATGAGGGCATATCTGGCACTATGAGGGCTGTGTACGGCTAGAGCTGCATTTCCCACCCTAGGCTTATACTCGAGTCAATAAGTTTTCCCAGGTTTTTGTGGTAAAATTAGGTGCTTCGGCTTATATTCGGGTTGACTTATACTCGAGTATATACGGTACTTTTCTATAGCTTCTATACTGCTTGTCAGGACACATGGGTCACAGATACATTGCTCTGTACTGATATATACAATAATATATATACTTTTCTATAGCTTCTATACTGCTTGTCAGGACACATGGTCACAGATACACCGCTCTGTACTGATATATACAATAATATATATACTTTTCTTATTTTCTATAGCTTCTATACTGCTTGTCAGGACACGTGTCACAGTTACACCGCTCTATACTGATATATACAATAATATATATACTTTTCTTATTTTCTATAGCTTCTATACTTCTTGTCAGGACACATGGGTCACAGTTACACCGCTCTGTACTGATATATACAATAATATATATACTTTTCGTATTTTCTATAGCTTCTATACTGCTTGTCAGGACACATGTGTTACAATTACACTGCTCTGTACTGATATATACAATAATATATATACTTTTCTATAGCTTCTATACTGCTTGTCAGGACACATGGGTCACAGTTACACCGCTCTGTACTGATATATACAATAATATATATACTTTTCTATAGCTTCTAGTATTACAGTGCAGCATTTTGGTGACCAACAGTATACATACTGGCATATGATTCCACACATTAAAAAATGGAGAACAAAAATGTGGAGGGTAAAATAGGGAAAGATCAAGATCCACTTCCACCTTGTGCTGATGTTGCCACTAGTCATGGCTGAGATGATGAAATGCCATCAACGTCATCTGCCAAGGCCGATGCCCAATGTCATAGTAGAGAGCATGTAAAATCAAAAAAACTAAAGTTCAGTAAAATGACCAAAAAATCTAAATTAAAAGCATCTGATGAGAAGCGTAAACTTGCCAATATGCCATTTATGACACGGAGTGGCAAGGAACGGCTGAGGCCCTGGCCTATGTTCATGGCTAGTGGTTCAGCTTCACATGAGGATGGAAGCACTCATCCTCCCGCTAGAAAAATGAAAAGACTTAAGCTGTCAAAAGCACAGCAAAGAACTGTACGTTCTTCTAAATCACAAGTCCCCAAGGAGAGTCCAATTGTGTCGGTTGCGATGCCTGACCTTCCCAACACTGGACGGGAAGAGGTGGCGCCTTCCACCATTTGCACGCCCCCTGCAAGTGCTGGAAGGAGCACCCGCAGTACAGTTCCTGATAGTCAAATTGAAGATGTCACTGTTGAAGTACACCAGGATGAGGGTATGGGTGTTGCTGGCGCTGAGGAGGAAATTGACAAGGAGGATTCTGATGGTGAGGTCGTTTGTTTAAGGCAGGCACCCGGGGATACACCTGTTGTCCGTGGGATGAATATGGCCATTGACCTGCCTGGTCAAATTAAAAAAAAACCCACCTCTTCGGTGTGCAATTATTTTAACAGAAATGCGGACAACAGGTGTCAAGCCATGTGTCGCCTTTGTCAAGCTGTAATAAGTAGGAGTAAGGATGTTAATCACCTAGGAACATCCTCCCTTATACGTCACCTGTAGCGCATTCATCAGAAGTCATTGACAAGTTCAAAAACTTTAGGTGACAGCGGAAGCAGTCCACTGACAACTAAATCCCTTCCTCTTGTAACCAAGCTCCTGCAAACCACACCACCAACTCCCTCAGTGTCAATTTCCTCCTTAGACAGGAAAGCCAATAGTCCTGCAGGCCATGTCACTGGCAAGTCTGACGAGTCCTCTCCTGCCTGGGATTCCGCTGATACATCCTTGAGTGTAATGCCTACTGCTGCTGGCGCTGCTGTTGTTGCTGCTGGGCGTCGATCGTCATCCCAGAGGGGAAGTCTGAAGACCACTTGTACTACTTCCAGTAAGCAATTGACTGTCCAACAGTCCTTTGCGAGGAAGATGAAATATCACAGTAGTCATCCTGCTGCAAAGTGAATAACTCAGTTCTTGGCAGCTGCGGTGGTGTTAAACGTGTGTCCGGTATCCACCGTTAATTCACAGGGCATTAGAGAATTGATTGAGGTACTGTGTTCCCGGTACCAAATAGCATCTAGGTTCCATTTCTCTAGGCAGGCGATACCGAGAATGTACACAGACATCAGAAAAAGAGTCACCAGTGTTCTAAAAAAAATGCAGTTGTACCCAATGTCCACTTAACCACGGACATGTGGACAAGTGGAGCAGGGCAGACTCAGGACTATATGACTGTGACAGCCCACTCGGTAGATGTATTGCCTCCCGCAGCAAGAACAGCAGCGGCGGCACCAGTAGCAGCATCTCGCAAACACCAACTCGTTCCTAGGCAGGCTACGCTTTGTATCACCGCTTTCCATAAGAGGCACACAGCTGACAACCTCTTACGGAAACTGAGGAACATCATTGCAGAATGGCTTACCCCAATTGGACTCTCCTGGGGATTTGTGACATCGGACAACGCCACCAATATTGTGCGTGCATTACATGTGGGCAAATTCCAGCACGTCCCATGTTTTGCACATACATTGAATTTGGTGGTGCAGAATTTTTTTTTTTTTAAATAAGTTTTATTGGTTTTTGTAATAAGAAAAACAAATGCATAAACATTAAACAATATATGGATCAATACAAAAGGTGCATAAAGGTGAGGCATCAATAAGACATAGTAACATCATGGTCCATAGTGATCCTATCCATCAAATATCAAAGAAAAAGAATTGAAACAACAATACAGTTATAGAAAGAACAAGACAAGGAAAGAGAGAAGAAGAAGCAAGAACAAGAAAAAGGGGGGAGGGGGAGCGAGAGCGTTGGCCAGACAAGGTTGGTCACATTATCGAGTCCTGTCACATATATAGACAGTGGATCAGATGGTTGTCAATGGCGGTTCAGCATTAAAGTGCATTGTCCATGTCGTCCAAGTGCGTATAAAAGTGACTGATGTGTCATGAAGGGCAGCGGTGATGCGTTCCAATTTGTATGTGGTCCATATAGCATTAATAGTGGTGGGAAGAGTAGGAGGAGAGGCGGATTTTCAGTTCGCTGCAATTTGGCTTTGGCTGTATTTAAAATGTGCTTAATTAGTCTTAGTAGATGGCTCGAAGTGTCAGGGATAGGTTGCAAAAGTAGAGAGTAAAAGGGTGAGTCGGGAATAACTACACCGGTGATTTCCAAAATTAGTTTATGAATCTGGCACCAGTAGCGGTGGGCGATCCCACAGGACCACCAAACATGCAGCATGGTTCCCCTCTGCCCACAAAGTCTCCAACATCTATCAGAGCAGGAAGGGTAGATAGCCTGAAGTCTAGACGGTACTAAGTACCATCGGTAATAGATTTTATAAGAGTTTTCCTTGATACGAACTGACAAGGAGCTCTTAGCAATTTCCTGTCTGATGTCAGCCCACTCCTCGACGGTTAACGTTTCCCCTATATCTCGTTCCCAAGCTAATTCATGAACCTCTTTCGCAGGGGTATTGTGTGAAAGTAAGATTTGGTAAATAGCGGATAACAAACCTTTTGTAGAGCGTTGACCACAACATAAAGATTCAAATGCAGTTTTGGTTGTAGGATGAGCAGTTTTACAGAGAGTAGTATAAAAGTGGCGAATTTGCAGAAATTGATAGAAAGTCGAGTGGGGAAGAGAGAAGTGTGATTGTAGGTCCGTAAACGAGGGAAATGAAGAAAGAGGGGCCAGATCTATCAAGAAAAGGACATTGTGTGAAGTCCAATATTTAAAAGCAAGGTGGTTAGTACCTGGAGGGAACTCAATATTGTCCCAAAGGGGAGTCAATAGCGGATTATAGGAACGAAGTCGATAAAAGTGGGTGCAATGATCCCAGACCGACAATGAAAAGCGCATCGTCGGCAATAAGAGAGACGAGGCCGGGCGGGAGCGAGACACGCACCATAACAGGGTTGAATATGAATACATATTTACTGCATGAGCTTCCAAAAGCGTCCACAATCTCTGTTCAGGAGGCGAGTGCCATAGAACACAGGAGGCTAAGTGTGTAGCACGGTAATAACTAATCAAGTCCGGCATACCAAGGCCCCCTGAGGTACGATGTTGTTGGAGTAATCGTATCTTGACTCTGGGCTTCTTTCCAGCCCAAATGAAGATAGACAAATCCCTTTGAAGATTCTTCAATATTTTAGTCGGTATGTGGATTGGGAGGGTCTGCCAAAGATATAGTAATCGCGGGAGTATGTTCATTTTGACAGCAGCTATGCGCCCAAACCAAGAGATATAGAGTTTGTTCCAACTAACTAGATCAGTACGTATAGACGCGAATAGCCGTGGGAAATTGGCTGCGTATAGTGACGCGTGAGACTTAGTTAAATAGATACCTAGATACTTAAGCTTAGTGTGTTGCCACTTAAACGGATAAGAAGACTGTAAGAGGCGTAGATCCCAGGAAGACACGTGTATATCCAAGATCTCTGTTTTATCAGTGTTGAGTTTGTAATTAGACAGACGACTATAAGTATGAATCTCCTCAAATAAATGTTGTAGAGATATGAGTGGGTCAGTTAAAGTTAAGATGACATCGTCAGCATACAGCGCTATCTTGAATTCATGGTTCCCCACTGCAATGCCTGAAATGTTAGTGTTCAGTCTGATTTTGGCCGCCAAAGGCTCCATAACCAGAGCGAATAGCAATGGGGAGAGTGGGCAGCCTTGCCGGGTGCCATTCCTAATAGAAAGAGACGGGGAGGAAAGACCGTTGACGAGAACGGAGGCAGAAGAGTTGTGATAAAGTGAAGTAACGGCATTATAAAAAGCACCGTGCAGGCCTATATTTCTCAGGGTTTGTTGAATAAAGGGCCATGCTACTCTATCAAAGGCTTTTTCTGCATCCAGAGCCACCACCGGGGTCGGAAGGGTTTCCCGTTGAGAGAGATGAATAAGATTGATAAGTCGGCGAGTGTTGTCCGCTGCTTGCCGGTTAGGAATAAAACCGACTTGATCCGGATGCACCAAAATTGGCAGGAATGGGGCCAATCTGTTCGCAAGAATTTTAGCGAACAACTTGAGGTCTGTATTTAACAGTGAGATGGGTCTATAATTTTTCAGTTCAAGCGGGTCGCGTTCAGGCTTGGGTATAACGATAATGTTGGCCCTGGTGGTGGCTGCGTCCAGCGAGCCCAGTTCCAGTAAAGAGTTAAATAATGAATGAAGCATGAGAAGAAGAGATTGCGCAAATTTTTTGTAATAGATGGCAGTATAGCCATTGGGATTTGGGGCGGACGAGCGGCGCAGATGAGCTATTGTGACAAGAATTTCCTTGTTGGAAATAGGGGCATTCAGTATTTCTAGTTCCGAAGCAGAAAGTTTTGGTAAGCGACAGGTGGTGAGGTAATGTTGGATGTTGGTGATGTGAAGAGGATCAGTATTAGCAGGTAAAGATAAATTATAGAGTGATTCATAATAATCGTGAAATTGTGAGGCCATAACCTTGGGGTCACAAGTCACGGATCCGTCAGAACATTTCAAGGCAAGTATTCGATTTTGCGTTCTTTTTGCCCGGAGACGGCGAGCCAACATAGTGTCCGCTCTATCCAGGGGCGTCAGAATGTTTTTCAGTTGGGGGGGGGCAAGATAAAATCTCAATTTGGCGCCCCTAATTTATGGCCACCTTAGACAGGTCACTAGTACCTGTACGAAACTTTATGGAGTAGCAGTGAGTGAGTGACCCCTTATATACATTATGTCTGGTAGCTCCCTTACAATATGCCTGGTAAAGGGCCTAATTCAGATCTGATCGTAGATGTGCTAAATTTAGCACATCTACGATCAGTTTCTCAGACATGCGGGGGGACGTCCAGCATAGGGCTAGTCCACCCAGCATGTCTGGCTCCCCCCCCCCCCCTGCACGGGTGTGAAAGTATCGCATAGCGGTGATGATTTTGCACCTGGCTAGTATCTCCCTTCCAACGCAGCCGCCGCGGCCCGCCCCCGCAACGGACCGGACACACCTGCGTTGTCTGGATAGCACCCATCCATCGGTGTTCTTACGCCGTTGGCGCGCCCTCTCCTGCCCCGCAACCACCTCTGCCTGTCAATCAGGCAGAGGCGATCGCAGCCCAGAGATGCTGTCAGCATCTCACTGGGCTACCGGGGTGCGTGCGCACTCCACAAAAGGGATTCAGACTGTGATCACTGCCGCTGCAGCAATCCAGTCTGAATTACCCCCAAAGCTCTTACACACATTATGCCTGACAGAGCCCATTCTATACACTGTAGAGCAGGGGTAGCCAGACTTTTGGAGTTGGCGATCTACTTTGAAAGCTAAAAAGCTTTTGTGATCTACCTAGGAGGAATTAATATGGCGCGCGCAAAAAGGGGCGTGGCATAACAAAAAGTGGGTGTAGCATAACAAAAAGTGGGCGTGGTATAACAAAAAAAGGGCCGTAGCCTTGCTGCGCAGAGTGTAATGACTGTCTCGCACGAAATAACACATTAGCCCCCACAGGTAAAAACCTCAAACACATATGCCCCCACAGTGCCAGATATGCCACCACAGTGCCAGATACAGATATGCCCCCACAGTGCCAGATATGCCCCCACAGTGCCAGATATGCCCCCAGAGTGCCAGATACAGATATGCCCCCACAGTGCCATGTGCCCACACCGCTAGATATGCCCCCACAGTGCCAGATTACAGATATGCCCCGGGCCCCCACAGTGCCATGTGCCCGCAGTGCCAGATATGCCCCCACAGTGCCAGATTACAGATATACCCCCACAGTGCCATGTGGCCGCAGTTCCAGATATGCCCCCAGTGCCAGATATGCCCCCACAGTGCCAGATATGCCCCCACAGTGCCAGATTACAGATATGCCCCCACAGTGCCATGTGCCCGCAGGTCCAGATATGCCCCCAGTGCCAGATATGCCCCCACAGTGCCAGATATGCCCACACAGTGCCAGATATGCCCGCACAGTACCAGATATGACCCCATATGACCCCACAGTGCCACATATGCCCCACATTGCCACATATGCCGCCACTGTGCCATGTGCCCGCAGTGCCAGATATGACCCCACAGTCAGGGCCGTCTTTTCGTATGGGCTCAATGGGCTCTTTCCCAAGGGCCCCAGGAGTATAAGGGCCCTAGGCTGATAGCTGAGGGTCCCCTCTTTCCAGGGGTACCATATTTTTGAAAATCGGCCCTGGGGAACCGGAGATATCTGACTTGAAAGCAGTGTTCCCCGTCCAAGCCTGTTGATTGCTCTTCCCAGCCGGATATCTCCGGTTCTGTCTAACTTAGAGTTTGTCTGAGGGTATAATCCAAAAGCTGTGACTCTCCCCTTTCAGTATACACTGGCAGCTTTTCTCTACTATGCCCAAAACCAGAGATATCAACCTTCAAGCAGATGGTCTCTGCTCCAGCTCCACACGGCTAGTATGCAGTTTTAGAATTTCATTGGTGAATGGCTTTGGCTCCTGAACTCTGAACCCCAATTCCCCAGAACTATCTGAAAGGTGGGACTCTCTAGTTTTGTATCCCATTTAAAGCTAAGAAATATATTTTCAGGAACTTGAGATATCTGCAGTCAAGCAAGCTGCCCGCCCACCGGAAAATTATAAATATTAAGCCCACTCCACTATCCACCCCTTCCCTACGTGTTAAACACCCCATACCACACTGGAAGTCATGCACCAGGACCCCTTCATTCAGCCCAATGTCCCCTTCTACAGTGTAGCCCCATCTGTGCAGTAAAGGCGAAATTAGCAGAAATTATTGCTCCAGGTCCTACATGCTGAGCAGAAGATAGAACACCCTCTACCACCCGTGGGACATCAAAGCTGCTGCTGATAGCATCCACACGCCTACCTCTTAAGGATGGGTAGGGGGCCCAGTGCATTGCTGTGCCCAGGGGCCTACACTACTGTTAAGATGGCCCTGCCCACAGTGCCAGATATGACCCCACAGTGCCACATATGCCACCACTGTGCCATGTGCCCGCAGTGCCAGATATGCCCCCACAGTGCCACATATGCCCCACATTGCCACATATGCCGCCACTGTGCCATGTGCCCGCAGTGCCAGATATGCCCCCACGGTGCCAGATATGCCCCCACAGTGCTCACCGTGCTGTGTGGAGAGCGCAGCGCGCGCTTCTGCTGCCTGCCGTCCTGCCCCTCAGTCTGATCTCCGGCGGTGACGGCAGCGTGTATAGCTCAAATCAGGCGCCGGTTCGCGAGCTCTGATTGGCTAACGAACCGGCGCCTGATTTGAGCTATACACTCCGCCGTCACTGCCGGAGACCAGACTGAGGGTCAGGGCGGCAGGCAGGAGAGGCGCGGCTTCGGGTGGCTGGGCAGCGGATCACGATCGACTGGTCGGATGTCCGCGATCAACCAGTCGATCGCGATCGACTGTTTGGCCACCCCTGCTGTAGAGTGTCCCCAGTGCCAGATATACATATGCCCCCAGAGCCAGTTATACATATGCCCCCAGAGCCAGATATACATATATGCCCCCAGAGCCAGATATACATATATGCCCCCAGAGCCAGATATACATATATGACCCCAGTGCCAGATATACATATATGACCCCAGTGCCAGATATACATATATGCCCCCAGTGCCAGATATACATATATGCCCCCAGTGCCAGATATACTTATATGCCCCCAGTGCCAGATATACATATATGCCCTTAGTGCCAGTTATACATATATACCCCCAGAGCCAGATATACATATATGCCCCCAGAGCTAGCTATACATATGTCCTCAGAGCCAGATATACATATATGCGCCCAGTGCCAGTTATACATATTTCCCCAGTGCCAGATATACATATATACCCCAAAGCTAGATATACATACAGTATATGCCCCCAGAGCCAGTTATACATACATGCCCACTGCACATATCACTGATATATGCCCATATATATATATATATATATATATATATATATATTTATATATATTCCTATAGGCAGATATACACAAGTTCCCAGTGCCAGATACATAAATGCCCCATGACCCACATACATATGTCCCCAGTGCCAGATAAACATATATGCCCCCAGAGACAGATATATATATGTCCCCTCAGCGTCAGGAACACATACCCCCATAGGACGTTGGCTGGCTGGCTGGCCGGGCAGGGGCGCGGGCAAGCAGGAGCGGGCGGCCCCAGCATTTTCAGTCTCTCCCCTGCGACGTCCGCGTCCTGCCCCAGCAAAGCTTGCGCATATGTAATGAGCGGCTTGACGTCATGACGCTCAGCCGCTCATTACATATGCGTGATCAGAGCAATACGGGAGGAGCAGCAGCAGCACTGACTGTCACTGTCAATGACAGTGACAGTCAATCAATTGCGGTCCACGGCTGAAGCGCCCTTTATGTGCGGCGCCTATCTCAGCCGCGTACTGTGGCAGCAGGCACCACTCTCATGTTTGGGGGGAGCGAGCTGCCCCCTTGCCCCCCCCCATTCCGACGCCTCTGGCTCTATCCGATTTTTCATAAAACTTCTGGCGGATCCATAAAAGTGAGTTAACCGTTTTTTGGGTGAGAATTTGCGACAGCTGTCCCTTAAGTGAGAGGATCTTAGTATAAAGTCGTTTTTTCAGGAAGCGCTGGTGGAGGAGGGTTAGAGAAGTTAACTCTGTTTCCAAATCAAGAATGCGTTTAGCTTCTATCTTTGTGTGAGTCGAAGCAAGATTAATGAGGAGGCCACGTAACGTGACCTTGTGAGCCTCCCATAACACCGCAGGGGAAATATCAGGAGAGCTATTATCAGTAAGGTAGGTGCGAATCATGGCGTTAATTTCAACAATGTTAGAGGGTTTAAGGAGAAGAGACTAATTTAAACGCCATGTCCGAGGGGACGAGAGTGTATGAGGGATAGCAATATCCAATATGAGGGCATAGTGGTCTGACCAAGTAGTGGGGATTATTTATGCCCCGCGGAGGCTCTGAGTGGAGTCACGGTCAACAAAGATGTAGTCGATGCGGGTGTAGAGGTCATGTGGGGGTGAATAATGTGTGTAGCCTCAGGCAGAAGGATACAGAGTCCTCCAGCTATCGTACAAGTTGTGAGAGGAGGTGCAGTTCCGTAAAAGCTTAGACAGCTTCGTGTGTGAAGACGTCCCCGTGCTAGGGTGAGACCTATCAAAAAAAGGGTCAAGGGTAATATTACAATCCCCAGCAATTATAATTTTGGAATTCGAGAATTTAGAGAGCTGGTCAGAGAAGGTCCCAAAGAAAGAACCCTGCTGCATGTTTGGGGCATACACGGGCGCCAAGGTGATAGGGAGTTCATTGAGGGTACCTGAGAGGATTACAAATCTACCATTGTCGTCATGAACAGAATCATGAATGACTATGGGGAGATCTCGGCGGATCATTATAGCAGTACCTCTGCGCTTGGCTGACATAGTAGAGTGAAAGGTGTGAGGGTACTTTTTACTGTTTAAGGAAGGGTGGGGATCTTTAAAATGAGTTTCTTGCAGAAATACTATATCCGGCTTATGCCGAGCAAAAAATTGGAAGACCATGGAATGCTTAGTCGGGGAATTAAGACCATTGACATTAATGGTTAGCAATTTCAAGGTCATGGAGGGTAATAGTCACCAGAATGCAATACAGTGAATAACCATTGACGTGGCCAAACATAGAAGAAGCGAAAGGACAGAAAGGAATAGAAAAGAATAAGAGCAAGAAGGAACTCAAAGGACAGGCCCATTCCTAAAAGCGGGTAGGGCCTAAAAGAGGAAGGGGTAGTGCCAACCAGGCAGCCCCTTCGGTGTGGGGGGTAGCGACAATATAAGAAAACAGTAAATAAAAACCAGAACGTGGATAACAAGAACAAAGATATCCTGCGGTCGAGCGCAAGGGCAAAAATATAAACAGGTCAAGACATAAAAAGAGAAATTTGACATCCTGACATAACTAGTCAAATATATAACTAAATGACTACAGTGATAGTAACTAGATACGAAAAAACAAACAAAAAAAAAACACCAAAAAACACAATTGGGAGAACAAACAATGTCTCAAAATAACATTTAGTGAATGACTGTAGTATATTACAGCGGGAAGCGGGTTAGGAGTAGCGATAATACCGTATCTAAAGCCTGAGGCGGCCCCATTCTATTAAGTAAAATATTAGCCTTACCAGTTCAAGGCACAGTAAACATAGTCCAAATGGGTCCAGGCAGGACCATCACCCAAAAGTCCCATAAATCAAACAGTCCGTAAAACAACTCGAGCAGTGCGTGTAGAATGTAGGGGGGGGGGGGGGGTAAATTGCCCAGTAATCAGCAAAACATAGTTACGTATCTGTAGTCATCACAGAGCTCTGTCATTTAGTAGACCAATCAGGAGTAGGTGCCATAGGCCTCAATGGAGACGTGGGAGTGAGCTGATTCCTAAGCTCGCCAGGTAGAGTATCGAGAATGCCAAGAGTCTTGAGAAGATCGTATCCTTGAGCAGGGGTTTTAATTGAGTGATGGGACCCATCTTTTGTAACTTGGAGCTGAAAAGGGAATCCCCATTTATACTTAATAGAATGAGTACAGAGGACTCTGGTAATTACAGCAAGGTCCCGACGTTTTCTAAGTGTAGAGGGAGCTAAGTCTTGATATATTTGAAGTTGAGTGCCAGAATAATCTACGGATTGGAGTTCCCGCGCGGCCGACCTGAGCTTCTCCTTAGTCTTATAATAGTGGAACCGGAGGATGACATCTCGGGGTGGTTGAGTCGGGGGAGGCCGAGGACGGAGCGCTCTATGCGCTCTATCTAGAAGGAGCAGGTCTTTTGGAGTACCGGGGACCAAATTCAGAAACAGGCCTTCTAGAAAACCTGGGAGGGCTTCCAAGGTAACACTCTCAGGGATGTTGCTATCCTAATATTATTTCTCCTGTTCCCGTTGTCCAGATCCTCCAGGTGGTCCTCATGCACGTCGACACCAGTGCGGAGGTCAGTTAACTCCTATTCAAGCACGGCCTGGTACTGGCATACGTCATCCATCTTACGTTCCAACGAATCAGTACGCGTGCCCAAGTCGGTCAGATCTTTTCTAAATTCTGCGAGCGCTGACCTCATTTCGGTTTGAATAGTTTTGGTGACAAAAGAGATGACGTCTTGGGTGGTAAGGTGAGCTCTTGGCGATGGAGCATCCTCCGAATCAGACATTCGATCTGCAGTTGAAGAGTTGCGAGAAGTAGATCCAGCATTCTCCCATGCACGGAAGATGCTGGATTTATAAGCAGCATTCGATTTGCGTTTTTTTTGCGACATAATAGAACGGGAAAGGCAAGGAAGTAGATACCAAGAATATCAGCTCTGCATAGGAAATCTCAAATGTATCCGGAAAATAATCTCGAGAGAGGCCTCGGCTAGGAGAGTAGCTGACCGTCTAGCGCTAGGTGACCGCAGGATAGGCTAGCCTAGGACAGGCATCAGGAGCGCCATGGAGGGCCTCTTAGAGCATGGGTGACCATTAGTAGAGAATCATGGTGAGATGGAGTGGGATGCCTCGGTGACCGGGGGCTCGGGCGGCCAAGGAGTATAAGGTGAGTATAAGATGGCCGCAGGAAGTTGCCAACAGGGGCCACCATGGACCAGCCAGTGATCTGCAGCAGCAGTGGGGGGCCACGAGCAGTGACAGTCCGTGTCCCACCCAGGTGCCCGTGTGGTAGTGATAAAGCAAGCAGGTGGGGAGGGTTCCCTTTTTGCGCCCATTCTGTGATTAGCCGGGCTGAAGGACAAGATGGGGGGCTGGAGTATTCACCTTCACCCAGGGGAGGGGTGCCACAAAGTATACACTGCCCTGGGATATCAGTGCTGTGGTCACTGGGGACAGGGAGGGCCACAGAGGCTGTGGAGAATGTTCTGTGGAAAGAGGGAGAGCTGCAGGGAAGTCAGTGGGCCATGGTGGTGAGCGGCAGTGCAGCACAGCGTGACCACTTCAGCTCCGGGACCAACAGCCAGCTCCCGCGCCGCCTCCCAGAGGACCCACTGCGGGCACCCCGTCAGACATATGCCGCGGTTACGGAGGGGACAGCCGGCACCAGGTGCAGGGAGCCGCGAACAGGCACTCTGCTCCACCCGTCCCAGGCTCCAGGGGAAGCCGCGGCGAGACGGGAGCCTGCAAGATGGCAGCCGCACTCCCGCTGGTCTCGGCCACACGGGGCTCCGGACGCCGGCGTCTCAGGTCCTGGGCGTCTCCGAAGGTAGGCAGGCAGAGGTAGGAGTATAGAATATGCACCACAGGGCTCCGGGTGCGGTGCAGGGCAGTGCGGGGTGCCGTGGCCAGTTCAGCTCAGCTCTGGAAGTCCAGGCCTGGTCTAGTGCTCACTCCAGGCCCGGCTTCAAACTGGGGAGAGGGCCGCAACCCGCAGGAGCGCATAAAATCACTCCCCGATACCGCAGCACTCCCCTAGTGTAACCTAAGCGAGCTGGAGGGTAGTGGGGATGTATATAGAGTAGGAGGAGATGACAATAGGGGCCATATAGAGGGCTTAATGGAGCTTAATGTGCAGGAGCTCCAGAGCTGCACATCTGCCTTCTTCAGCAGCTAGGCCACGCCCCATGTGGTGCAGATTTTTTTAAAAACGACAGGGGCGTGCAAGAGATGCTGTTGGTGGCCCGAAAAATTGCGGGCCACTTTCGGCATTCAGCCACCGCGTGCCGAAGACTGGAGCACCAGCAAACACTCCTGAACCTGCCCCGCCATCATCTGAAGCAAGAGGTGGTAACGAGGTGGAATTCTACCCTCTATATGCTTCAGAGGATGGAGTAGCAGCAAAAGGCCATTCAAGCCTATACATCTACCTACGATATAGGCAAAGGAGGGGGAATGCACCTGACTCAAGCGCAGTGGAGAATGATTTCAACGTTGTGCAAGGTTCTGCAACCCTTTGAACTTGCCACACGTGAAGTCAGTTCAGACACTGCCAGCCTGAGTCAGGTCATTCCCCTCATCAGGCTTTTGCAGAAGAAGCTGGAGAGATTGAAGGAGGAGCTAAACCAGAGCGATTCCGCTAGGCATGTGGGACTTGTGGATGGAGCCCTTAATTCGCTTAACCAGGATTCACGGGTGGTCAATCTGTTGAAATCAGAGCACTACATTTTGGCCACCGTGCTCGATCCTAGGTTTAAAGTAGAGATGTACACTTGAAATTTTTCGGGTTTTGTGTTTTGGTTTTGGGTTCGGTTCCGCGGCCGTGTTTTGGGTTCGACCGCGTTTTGGCAAAACCTCACCGAATTTTTTTTGTCGGATTCGGGTGTGTTTTGGATTCGGGTGTTTTTTTCAAAAAACACTAAAAAACAGCTTAAATCATAGAATTTGGGGGTCATTTTGATCCCAAAGTATTATTAACCTCAAAAACCATAATTTCCACTCATTTTCAGTCTATTCTGAATACCTCACACCTCACAATATTATTTTTAGTCCTAAAATTTGCACCGAGGTCGCTGGATGACTAAGCTAAGCGACCCTAGTGGCCGACACAAACACCTGGCCCATCTAGGAGTGGCACTGCAGTGTCACGCAGGATGGCCCTTCCAAAAAACACTCCCCAAACAGCACATGACGCAAAGAAAAAAAGAGGCGCAATGAGGTAGCTGTGTGAGTAAGCTAAGTGACCCTAGTGGCCGACACAAACACCTGGCCCATCTAGGAGTGGCACTGAAGTGTCACGCAGGATGGCCCTTCCAAAAAACACTCCCCAAACAGCACATGACGCAAAGAAAAAAAGAGGCGCAATGAGGTAGCTGTGTGAGTAAGATAAGCGACCCTGGTGGCCGACACAAACACCTGGCCCATCTAGGAGTGGCACTGCAGTGTCACGCAGGATGGCCCTTCCAAAAAACACTCCCCAAACAGCACATGACGCAAAGAAGAAAAAAAGAGGCGCAATGAGGTAGCTGTGTGAGTAAGCTAAGCGACCCTAGTGGCAGACACAAACACCTGGCCCATCTAGGAGTGGCACTGCAGTGTCACGCAGGATGGCCCTTCCAAAAAACACTCCCCAAACAGCACATGACGCAAAGAAGAAAAAAAGAGGCGCAATGAGGTAGCTGTGTGAGTAAGATAAGCGACCCTGGTGGCCGACACAAACACCTGGCCCATCTAGGAGTGGCACTGCAGTGTCACGCAGGATGGCCCTTCCAAAAAACACTCCCCAAACAGCACATGACGCAAAGAAGAAAAAAAGAGGTGCAATGAGGTAGCTGTGTGAGTAAGCTAAGCGACCCTAGTGGCCGACACAAACACCTGGCCCATCTAGGAGTGGCACTGCAGTGTCACGCAGGATGGCCCTTCCAAAAAACACTCCCCAAACAGCACATGACGCAAAGAAAAAAAGAGGCGCAATGAGGTAGCTGTGTGAGTAAGATAAGCGACCCTAGTGGCCGACACAAACACCTGGCCCATCTAGGAGTGGCACTGCAGTGTCACGCAGGATAGCCCTTCCAAAAAACACTCCCCAAACAGCACATGACGCAAAGAAGAAAAAAAGAGGCGCAATGAGGTAGCTGTGTGAGTAAGCTAAGCGACCCTAGTGGCCGACACAAACACCTGGCCCATCTAGGAGTGGCACTGCAGTGTCACGCAGGATGGCCCTTCCAAAAAACACTCCCCAAACAGCACATGACGCAAAGAAAAATGAAAGAAAAAAGAGGTGCAAGATGGAATTGTCCTTGGGCCCTCCCACCCACCCTTATGTTGTATAAACAGGACATGCACACTTTAACCAACCCATCATTTCAGTGACATGGTCTGCCACACGACTGTGACTGAAATGACGGGTTGGTTTGGACCCCCACCGAAAAAGAAGCAATTAATCTCTCCTTGCACAAACTGGCTCTACAGAGGCAAGATGTCCACCTCATCATCATCCTCCGATATATCACCGTGTACATCCCGCTCCTCACAGATTATCAATTCGTCCCCACTGGAATCCACCATCTCAGCTCCCTGTGTACTTTGTGGAGGCAATTGCTGCTGGTCAATGTCTCCACGGAGGAATTGATTATAATTCATTTTAATGAACATCATCTTCTCCACATTTTCTGGAAGTAACCTCGTACGCCGATTGCTGACAAGGTGAGCGGCGGCACTAAACACTCTTTCGGAGTACACACTTGTGGGAGGGCAACTTAGGTAGAATAAAGCCAGTTTGTGCAAGGGCCTCCAAATTGCCTCTTTTTCCTGCCAGTATAAGTACGGACTGTCTGACGTGCCTACTTGGATGCGGTCACTCATATAATCCTCCACCATTCTTTCAATGGTGAGAGAATCATATGCAGTGACAGTAGACGACATGTCCGTAATCGTTGTCAGGTCCTTCAGTCCGGACCAGATGTCAGCATCAGCAGTCGCTCCAGACTGCCCTGCATCACCGCCAGCGGGTGGGCTCGGAATTCTGAGCCTTTTCCTCGCACCCCCAGTTGCGGGAGAATGTGAAGGAGGAGATGTTGACAGGTCGCGTTCCGCTTGACTTGACAATTTTGTCACCAGCAGGTCTTTGAACCCCAGCAGACTTGTGTCTGCCGGAAAGAGAGATCCAAGGTAGGTTTTAAATCTAGGATCGAGCACGGTGGCCAAAATGTAGTGCTCTGATTTCAACAGATTGACCACCCGTGAATCCTTGTTAAGCGAATTAAGGGCTCCATCCACAAGTCCCACATGCCTAGCGGAATCGCTCCGTGTTAGCTCCTCCTTCAATGCCTCCAGCTTCTTCTGCAAAAGCCTGATGAGGGGAATGACCTGACTCAGGCTGGCAGTGTCTGAACTGACTTCACGTGTGGCAAGTTCAAAAGGTTGCAGAACCTTGCACAACGTTGAAATCATTCTCCACTGCGCTTGAGACAGGTACATTCCACCTCCTATATCGTGCTCAATTGTATAGGCTTGAATGGCCTTTTGCTGCTCCTCCAACCTCTGAAGCATATATAGGGTTGAATTCCACCTCGTTACCACTTCTTGCTTCAGATGATGGCAGGGCAGGTTCAGGCGTTTTTGGTGGTGCTCCAGTCTTCTGTACGTGGTGCCTGTACGCCGAAAGTGTCCCGCAATTCTTCTGGCCACCGACAGCATCTCTTGCACGCCCCTGTCGTTTTTTAAAAAATTCTGCACCACCAAATTCAAGGTATGTGCAAAACATGGGACGTGCTGGAATTTGCCCATATTTAATGCACACACAATATTGCTGGCGTTGTCCGATGCCACAAATCCACAGGAGAGTCCAATTGGGGTAAGCCATTCCGCGATGATCTTCCTCAGTTGCCGTAAGAGGTTTTCAGCTGTGTGCGTATTCTGGAAACCGGTGATACAAAGCGTAGCCTGCCTAGGAAAGAGTTGGCGTTTGCGAGATGCTGCTACTGGTGCCGCCGCTGCTGTTCTTGCGGCGGGAGTCAATACATCTACCCAGTGGGCTGTCACAGTCATATAGTCCTGACCCTGCCCTGCTCCACTTGTCCACATGTCCGTGGTTAAGTGGACATTGGGTACAACTGCATTTTTTAGGACACTGGTGAGTCTTTTTCTGACGTCCGTGTACATTCTCGGTATCGCCTGCCTAGAGAAGTGGAACCTAGATGGTATTTGGTAACGGGGGCACACTACCTCAAGAAATTGTCTAGTTCCCTGTGAACTAACGGCGGATACCGGACGCACGTCTAACACCAACATAGTTGTCAAGGCCTCAGTTATCCGCTTTGCAACAGGATGACTGCTGTGATATTTCATCTTCCTCGCAAAGGACTGTTGGACAGTCAATTGCTTGGTGGAAGTAGTAAAAGTGGGCTTACGACTTCCCCTCTGGGATGACCATCGACTCCCAGCAGCAACAACAGCAGCGCCAGCAGCAGTAGGCGTTACACGCAAGGATGCATCGGAGGAATCCCAGGCAGGAGAGGACTCGTCAGAATTGCCAGTGACATGGCCTGCAGGACTATTGGCATTCCTGGGGAAGGAGGAAATTGACACTGAGGGAGTTGGTGGGGTGGTTTGCATGAGCTTGGTTACAAGAGGAAGGGATTTACTGGTCAGTGGACTGCTTCCGCTGTCGCCCAAAGTTTTTGAACTTGTCACTGACTTATTATGAATGCGCTGCAGGTGACGTATAAGGGAGGATGTTCCGAAGTGGTTAACGTCCTTACCCCTACTTATTACAGCTTGACAAAGGCAACACACGGCTTTACAAATGTTGTCCGCATTTCTGTTGAAATACTTCCACACCGAAGAGCTGATTTTTTTGGTATTTTCACCAGGCATGTCAACGGCCCTATTCCTCCCACGGACAACAGGTGTCTCCCCGGGTGCCTGACTTAAACAAACCACCTCACCATCAGAATCCTCCTTGTCAATTTCCTCCCCAGCGCCAGCAACACCCATATCCTCCTCATCCTGGTGTACTTCAACACTGACATCTTCAATCTGACTATCAGGAACTGGACTGCGGGTGCTCCTTTCAGCACTTGCAGGGGGCGTGCAAATGGTGGAAGGCGCATGCTCTTCACGTCCAGTGTTGGGAAGGTCAGGCATCGCAACCGACACAATTGGACTCTCCTTGTGGATTTGGGATTTCGAAGAATGCACAGTTCTTTGCGGTGCTTTTGCCAGCTTGAGTCTTTTCATTTTTCTAGCAAGAGGCTGAGTGCTTCCATCCTCATGTGAAGCTGAACCACTAGCCATGAACATAGGCCAGGGCCTCAGCCGTTCCTTGCCACTCCGTGTGGTAAATGGCATATTGGCAAGTTTACGCTTCTCCTCCGACAATTTTATTTTAGATTTTGGAGTCCTTTTTTTACTGATATTTGGTGTTTTGGATTTTACATGCTCTGTACTATGACATTGGGCATCGGCCTTGGCAGACGACGTTGCTGGCATTTCATCGTCTCGGCCATGACTAGTGGCAGCAGCTTCAGCACGAGGTGGAAGTGGATCTTGATCTTTCCCTAATTTTGGAACCTCAACATTTTTGTTCTCCATATTTTAATAGGCACAACTAAAAGGCACCTCAGGTAAACAATGGAGATGGATGGATACTAGTATACTTATGGATGGACGAGCGACTGCCGACACAGAGGTAGCTACAGCCGTGGACTACCGTACTGTGTCTGCTGCTAATATAGACTGGATGATAATGAGATGAAATTAATATATATATATATAATATCACTAGTACTGCAGCCGGACAGGTATATATATTTATTATGTAATGACTGATGAAGGACCTGCTGGACACTGTCAGCTCAGCAGCACCGCAGACTGCTACAGTAAGCTACTATAGTAGTATGTATCAAGAAGAAAGAGAAAAAAAAAAAACACGGGTAGGTGGTATACAATTATGGATGGACCAGCGACTGCCGACACAGAGGTAGCTACAGCCGTGGACTACCGTACTGTGTCTGCTGCTAATATAGACTGGATGATAATGAGATGAAATTAATATATATATATATATATATATATAATATCACTAGTACTGCAGCCGGACAGGTATATATATTTATTATGTAATGACTGATGACGGACCTGCTGGACACTGTCAGCTCAGCAGCACCGCAGACTGCTACAGTAAGCTACTATAGTAGTATGTATCAAGAAGAATGAAAAAAAAACCACGGGTAGGTGGTATACAATTATGGATGGACCAGCGACTGCCGACACAGAGGTAGCTACAGCCGTGGACTACCATACTGTGTCTGCTGCTAATATAGACTGGATGATAATGAGATGAAATTAATATATATATATATATATATATATATATATATATATAATATCACTAGTACTGCAGCCGGACAGGTATATATATTTATTATGTAATGACTGATGACGGACCTGCTGGACACTGTCAGCTCAGCAGCACCTCAGACTGCTACAGTAAGCTACTATAGTAGTATGTATCAAGAAGAAAAAAAAAAAAAAACCACGGGTAGGTGGTATACAATTATGGATGGACCAGCGACTGCCGACACAGAGGTAGCTACAGCCGTGGACTACCGTACTGTGTCTGCTGCTAATATAGACTGGATGATAATGAGATGAAATGAATATATATATATATATATATATATATATATATATAATATCACTAGTACTGCAGCCGGACAGGTATATATATTTATTATGTAATGACTGATGACGGACCTGCTGGACACTGTCAGCTCAGCAGCACCGCAGACTGCTACAGTAAGCTACTATAGTAGTATGTATCAAGAAGAAAGAAAAAAAAAAAACCACGGGTAGGTGGTATACAATTATGGATAGACCAGCGACTGCCGACACAGAGGTAGCTACAGCCGTGGACTACCGTACTGTGTCTGCTGCTAATATAGACTGGATGATAATGAGATGAAATGAATATATATATATATAATATCACTAGTACTGCAGCCGGACAGGTATATATATTTATTATGTAATGACTGATGACGGACCTGCTGGACACTGTCAGCTCAGCAGCACCGCAGACTGCTACAGTAAGCTACTATAGTAGTATGTATCAAGAAGAAAGAAAAAAAAAAAAACACGGGTAGGTGGTATACAATTATGGATGGACCAGCGACTGCCGACACAGAGGTAGCTACAGCCGTGGACTACCATACTGTGTCTGCTGCTAATATAGACTGGATGATAATGAGATGAAATTAATATATATATATATAATATCACTAGTACTGCAGCCGGACAGGTATATATATTTATTATGTAATGACTGATGACGGACCTGCTGGACACTGTCAGCTCAGCAGCACCGCAGACTGCTACAGTAAGCTACTATAGTAGTATGTATCAAGAAGAAAGAAAAAAAAAAAAACACGGGTAGGTGGTATAGAATTATATATATATATTATATACAATTATATATATATATATTTATATATTAAACTGGTGGTGATTAATTAAACTGGTGGTCAGGTCACTGGTCACACTATCAGCAACTTGCAAGTAGTAATCCTAAGCAGACAATAACAATATATACTGGTGGTCAGTGTGGTCACAATGGCAGTGTGGCACTCTGGCAGCAAAAGTGTGCACTGTACGTTAAAATATGTACTCCTGCTCTCAGACTCTAACTGCTCCCCACTGTCTCCCCCACAAGTCAGATATACAGTCACACTATCACTTCAGCAAGTAGTAGTACTCCTCCTAATGCTCCCCAAAATTACTAAAGTAAATACTGTGTCTCTCTCTACTCTAGTCTCACTCTCTTCTCTATAAACGGAGAGGACGCCAGCCACGTCCTCTCCCTATGAATCTCAATGCACGTGTGAAAATGGCGGCGACGCGCGGCTCCTTATATAGAATCCGAGTCTCGCGATAGAATCCGAGCCTCGCGAGAATCCGACAGCGGGATGATGACGTTCGGGCGCGCTCGGGTTAACCGAGCAAGGCGGGAAGATCCGAGTCGCTCGGACCCGTGTAAAAAAACCTGAAGTTCGGGCGGGTTCGGATTCCGAGGAACCGAACCCGCTCATCTCTAGTTTAAAGCCTACGTTGTATCTCTCTTTCCAGCAGGCATAAGTGTGCAGAGGTGCAAAGACCTGCTGGTGAGACACTTGTCAAGTCAAGCGGAACGTGACCCGTCAACAGCTCCTCCTTCACATTCTCCCGCAACTGGGACTGCGAGGAAAAGGCTAAGAATTCCGAGCCCAACCGCTGGCGGTGATGCAGGGCAGTCTGGAGCGAGTACTGACATCTGGTCCGGGCTGAAGGACCTGCCAACGATTACTGACATGTCGTCTACTGTCACTGCATATGATTCTGTCACCATTGAAAGAATGGTGGAGGATTATATGAGTGACCGCATCCAAGTAGGCACGTCAGACAGTCCGTACGTATATTGGCAGGAAAAAGAGGCAATTTGGAGGCCCTTGCACAAACTGGCTTATTTTACCTAAGATGCCCCCCCTCCAGTGTGTACTCCGAAAGAGTGTTTAGTGCAGCCGCTCACCTTGTCAGCAATCGGCGTACAAGGTTACTTCCAGAAAATGTGGAGAAGATGATGTTCATTAAAATGAATTATAATCAATTCCTCCGTGGAGACATTCACCAGCAATTGCCTCCAGAAAGTACACAGGGACCTGAGATGGTGGATTCCAGTGGGGACGAATTAATAATCTGTGAGGAGGGAGATGTACACAGTGAAAGGGGTGAGGAATCGGAGGATGAGGAGGAGGTGGACATCTTGCCTCTGTAAAGCCAGTTTGTGCAAGGAGAGATTGATTGCTTCTTTTTTGGTGGGGGCCCAAACCAAATAGTCATTTCTGCCACAGTTGTGTGGCAGACCCTGTCACTGAAATGATGGGTTTGTTAAAGTGTGCATGTCCTGTTTATACAACATAAGGGTGGGTGGGAGGGCCCAAGGACAATTCCATCTTGCACCTCTTTTTTCTTTAATTTATCTTTGCATCATGTGATGTTTAGGGCCAATTTTTTTAAGTGCCATCCTGTCTGACACTGCAGTGCCACTCCTAGATGGGCCAGGTGTTTGTGCCGGCCACTTGGGTCGCTTAGCTTAGTCATCCAGCGACCTCGGTGCAAATTTTAGGACTAAAAATAATATTGTGAGGTGTGAGGTGTTCAGAATAGACTAGAAATGAGTGGAAATTATGGTATTGAGGTTAATAATACTATGGGATCAAAATTACCCCAAATTCTATGATTAAGCTGTTTTTGAGGGTTTTTTGAAAAAAGAAAAACCCGAATCCAAAACACACCCGAATCCGATAAAAAAATTTCAGGGAGGTTTTGCCAAAACGTGTCCAAATCCAAAACACGGCCGGGGAACCGAATCCACAACCAAAACACAAAACCCGAAAAATGTCCGGTGCACATCTCTAATAATAACATCTGTCCCAGACCCAGAAGGCCGGTTTATAGTACTGGAAATTGATGTTTATAATATGAGATATGTTTTCTGTGCCGTTTATGCCCCCAATAAGTACTTTAAACAATGTATCCGCCTACTCATTTCAAAACTTCTCCCGTATTCATCTATGCCGTTAATTATAGGCGGGGATTTCAATATGATATCCTCGAAAATGCTGGATACTAATTCTTCCACACGCTCGAGATCCCCCCCCCTTCCTCCCAAACTTGGTATTCCATATATAATGCAACAATTGAAGACTACTGATGTGTGGAGATTCTTTCACCCTATGGAGAAGGAATTTACATGTCTCTCTGCCGCTCATCATACATTGTCACGTATAGGCTTCCTCCCATTGTCTGATTCTTTAATCCCCAGTTCGGTGCAGACTAGTATAGAACCTATCGCCATCTCTGATCATTCTTTGGTTTGGGTGGAATTTTCTACTTCTCTGGATGTGGGTGCTTTTAGGAGGTGGCGATTTCCTACTGATTTTGCCTCCTCTGTTTCCTTTAGGGAACAATTGATAGTGTTTTGGGAGGACTTTCAAAAGGAAAATGCTGACATGGCTCTAACTGACCCTCAACTTTTTTGGCAGGCCGCAAAAGCTGTTCTTCGAGGTCGTATAATAGAATTTGTATCTCGCCGCAAAAAGCAGTTTGCTACAACTTTTAAATTAGCCCAACAGACATTGACTGAGACTTATACTACTTTTAAGACGAAACCCACATTATCCTCCAGATGTCTCTACCTTGCAGCTAAAACCCACTTTGAGGCCACTTTAAAAACCTTAGGAGATAGACATGCCTTCCATAAAAATCATGTTTCACCGTTTTGGAAATAAAACAGGACGACTGTTATCAAATTTATTAAAGGGAGTTTCTCCAGACTCGCTTATACAGGCGCTTAAATGCTCTGATGCTTCCCTTGCTACAGAATCTAGAGATATAGCGGCTGTGCTTTCTGGTTTTTACTCGGATATATATGCAACCCCCCAGATTGATTTGGATTCTAAATCTTCTTTTTGGCAATCTCTGCAGTTACCGGTTCTTGATTCTTTTCTGGCTAATGGCATCTGTGCTCCAATTACTCTTCCAGAAGTTGAGAAAGCAATAAGGTCTCTGAAGCCAGTTAAGACTTCAGGTTCCGATGGTTTTTCAGGGGAATTTTATAAAATCCTACATTCTTGCATAGTGACAACCCTGACAGACGTGTTCAACGTTATTTTATGTTCCCATAAAATCCCACGATACTTTAATGACGCCATGATTCGTCTTCTCCCTAAACCGGGGAAAGACCTTAATCTCCCAGGCAGCTATAGGCCCATCTCACTACTTAATGTAGATTACAAATTATTTACAAAAATTTTAGCAGACAGATTAAAACCCCTTTTACCCTCTTTAATTCATATAGACCAGACTGGATTTATCACTGGGCGGCACTCCTCTAACAATATTCGAAAAGTCCTGGCTGCGGCGCACTGGGTGGGGCTCAGTGGGGACCAGAACCCACACTTGTTTATATTGTCTATAGATGCTGAGAAAGCTTATGATTTAGTCAGTTGGGATCATCTGTTTACTACGTTATCACACTTCGGGTTTCCGCTGGGCCTCTCCAGTGTGCTGCAGACCCTGTATGCCTCCTCGAGCTCACGTATACTCTGCAATGGCTATCTCTCTGAACCAGTGCAATTGCATAGAGGTACCCGACAGGCCTGCCCCCTATCCCCCTTACTGTTCGCCCTTGCTATAGAGCCTCTGGCTGTAGCTTTGAGAGAACTCCCACAGTTTTCTGGAATTTCTATCGGTCATCAAGAATTGAAATTAAGCCTTTTTGCTGACGACATGTTAGCAAAAATGTTTATTACAGACCCCCACAAATCGATACCAGCCCTAATGTCCTTGCTATTCAAGTTCGGCTCCTTTGCAGGATATAGAATTAACATGTCTAAATCTGAACTTTTACCACTTAACCCCTCCGCATTACACATCACATGGCCTCCTCTCCTGTCCTGTCGCAATTTACATTTAACACTTCCACACTTAAATACTTGGGCATCCTTATCCCTATAGAGCTTTCAAATCTTTATTCAGTTAATTTTTCTCCTATCCTGACTAAGGTGTCGCAATCTTTATTTCCTTGGTCTACACTCCCTATCTCCTTACTAGGTAGAGTAGCCGTACTAAAAAGCATCATATTCCCTAAGATTTCTTATGCTCTTCAATTATTACCTCTTCAACTTAACAAGGCTGATCTTCTTGCTTATTCACGAAATTTTTATGGAGTGGAAAACGATCCCACATAGCCCTATCGAAACTCAAGCTTAAGAAACCCAATGGGGTCTAGCGGTACCGGATTTAGCAGCGTTCTCCAGGGCAGTTTCTTTTAGAGTCTTCCACCTATGCTAACTATGATATTGAACAAGCCCTTGTGGCACCGTATGATCTGCGTGCACTGATACATACCCCCAAAAATCTGTTACCCTTAAGTGTCAAGAACAATATACTTACCAAGCTTGGGGGACCATAAATTTTGCCTTAGATAGACATCCTGGGCAATCTAGATTTATTCCATTTTTGTGCAACCCTTGTTTTACACCGGCTTTGGAAAACATCAGGTTTCAAAATTGGAAACAGAAAGGTATAGCGGTGGTGAGAGATGTTTTTGATCCAGGAGGTGTTCTGTACTCCTTTCAGGACCTAGTGGAGAAGTTTGGACTTCATTGCTCAGACTTTTTTATGTATCTCCAACTGTGCCACTATGTCCAGTCCTTACCGCCTGTGTGGAGGTCAGAGGATGGGCCTGATCCCCTGGTAGCTTTGCTCACTAGGATGAACAAATAAGGTTTTAAGACCCAATGGATTCACTGGGACCTACTACTTACGAGTAATAAGTTAAATAAGATGTGGTTACTTTGGTCACAGAGGTGGAGTGTTGATTTTTCCCGGGAATGTAGCTTGGGCAGATACCTTTAAAGTTGTACCAAATGTATTTAAAGTGTTACACTCTTCCCAACTGCAGGAAACTCATTACAAGTTTTTACACAGAGCCTATATATCGCCGGGAAGGCGGAAACATATGGTTCCTGCGGAATCAGGCAGGTGCCCCAAGTGTAAGGCACCAGATGCCTCCTTTATGCATAATTTCTGGCATTGCCCCAAGATAATGAAGTTTTGGCACAAGGTACAATGGCACATAAGCCACACTTTTGGTATTAACATCCCCCTGACTCCCGATTCCTTTCTGGGCATGTTTGTTTTGACCTGGAACTTACCTCGCTCTCACTCAAATTTTATTCCCCTATTATGGGTGATTCTTACAGTTGGGAAGAAACTGATTTTAACTCAATGGATCTGTGCGTCCCCCCCAAGGTTGGAAGTTTTGAAATCTTCTTTGATAACACTATTATACTTTGAGAGGCAATCCACCTTGCCAGATTTAGGTACCAAAGTAACCCACTTTTATAAGAAATGGGGCCCCCTGGTGGAATCCTTAGCTCCTTTGCAGTGCACTCATATATTACAACTGTTTGATGGCCTTTCGTTGACATCTTATATAGTGATGAGCGGGTTCGGTTCCTCGGAATCCGAACCCCCCTGAACTTCAGCCTTTTTACACGGATCCGAGGCAGACTCGGATCTTCCCGCCTTGCTCAGCTAACCCGAGCGCGCCCGAACGTCATCATCCCGCTGTCGGATTCTCGCGAGGCTCGGATTCTATCGCGAGACTCGGATTCTATATAAGGAGCCGCGCGTCGCCGCCATTTTCACACGTGCATTGAGATTCATAGGGAGAGGACGTGGCTGGCGTCCTCTCCATTTAGATTAGAAGAGAGAGAGTGAGAGTGAGACACTTGATTTACTGGAGCTTAGGAGTACTCAGAGAGTGCAGAGTTTACTAGTGACTGACCAGTGACCACCAGTGCAGTTTTATTATATTATTATTTAATATAATCCGTTCTCTGCCTGAAAAAAAACGATACACAGTGACACAGTAACAGTATACCATATCTGTGCTCAGCCTCAGTGTGCTGCAACATCTATGTATATCTGACTGTGCTGAGTGCTCAGTGCTCACACAGCTTAATTGTGGGGGAGACTGGGGAGCAGTAGCAGGAGTACATATTATTTAACAGTGCACACTTTTGCTGCTAGAGTGCCACTGCCAGTGTGACTGACCAGTGACCACTGTCTGACCACCAGTATATTGTGATTGTCTGCCTGAAAAAGTTAAACACTCGTCGTGTGGTGTTTTTATTCTATAAACGCATTCTGCTGACAGTGTCCAGCAGGTCCGTCATTAATTATATAATATATACCTGTCCGGCTGCAGTAGAGATATATATATATATATATTTTTTTTTTATATCATTATCATCCAGTCTATATTAGCAGCAGACGCAGTACGGTAGTCCACGGCTGTAGCTACCTCTGTGTCGGCAGTCGCTCGTCCATCCATAATTGTATACCACCTACCTGTGGTGTTTTTTTTTCTTTCTATCTTCTTGATACTAGTAGCTTACTTTAGGAGTCTGCAGTGCTGACAGTGTCCAGCAGGTCCGTCATTATAATATATACCTGTCCGGCTGCAGTAGTGATATATATATATTTTTTATATCATTATCATCCAGTCTATATTAGCAGCAGACGCAGTACGGTAGTCCACGGCTGTAGCTACCTCTGTGTCGGCAGTCGCTCGTCCATCCATAATTGTATACCACCTACCTGTGGTGTTTTTTTTTTTTTCTATCTTCTTGATACTAGTAGCTTACTTTAGGAGTCTGCAGTGCTGACAGTGTCCAGCAGGTCCGTCATTATAATATATACCTGTCCGGCTGCAGTAGTGATATATATATATTTTTTATATCATTATCATCCAGTCTATATTAGCAGCAGACGCAGTACGGTAGTCCACGGCTGTAGCTACCTCTGTGTCGGCAGTCGCTCGTCCATCCATAATTGTATACCACCTACCTGTGGTGTTTTTTTTTTTCTATCTTCTTGATACTACTAGTAGCTTACTTTAGGAGTCTGCAGTGCTGCTGACAGTGTCCAGCAGGTCCGTCATTATATAATATATACCTGTCCGGCTGCAGTAGTGATATATATATATTTTTTATATCATTATCATCCAGTCTATATTAGCAGCAGACGCAGTACGGTAGTCCACGGCTGTAGCTACCTCTGTGTCGGCAGTCGCTCGTCCATCCATAATTGTATACCACCTACCTGTGGTGTTTTTTTTTTTTTTTCTATCTTCTTGATACTACTAGTAGCTTACTTTAGGAGTCTGCAGTGCTGCTGACAGTGTCCAGCAGGTCCGTCATTATATAATATATACCTGTCCGGCTGCAGTAGTGATATATATATATATTTTTTATATCATTATCATCCAGTCTATATTAGCAGCAGACGCAGTACGGTAGTCCACGGCTGTAGCTACCTCTGTGTCGGCAGTCGCTCGTCCATCCATAATTGTATACCACCTACCTGTGGTGTTTTTTTTCTTTTTCTATCTTCTTGATACTAGTAGCTTACTTTAGGAGTCTGCAGTGCTGACAGTGTCCAGCAGGTCCATCATTATATAATATATACCTGTCCGGCTGCAGTAGTGATATATATATATTTTTTATATCATTATCATCCAGTCTATATTAGCAGCAGGCGCAGTACGGTAGTCCACAGCTGTAGCTACCTCTGTGTCGGCAGTCGCTCGTCCATCCATAATTGTATACCACCTACCTGTGGTGTTTTTTTTTTCTATCTTCTTGATACTAGTAGCTTACTTTAGGAGTCTGCAGTGCTGACAGTGTCCAGCAGGTCCGTCATTATATAATATATACCTGTCCGGCTGCAGTAGTGATATATATATATTTTTTATATCATTATCATCCAGTCTATATTAGCAGCAGACGCAGTACGGTAGTCCACGGCTGTAGCTACCTCTGTGTTGGCAGTCGCTCGTCCATCCATAATTGTATACCACCTACCTGTGGTGTTTTTTTTTTTTCTATCTTCTTGATACTACTAGTAGCTTACTTTAGGAGTCTGCAGTGCTGCTGACAGTGTCCAGCAGGTCCGTCATTATATAATATATACCTGTCCGGCTGCAGTAGTGATATATATATATTTTTTATATCATTATCATCCAGTCTATATTAGCAGCAGACGCAGTACGGTAGTCCACGGCTGTAGCTACCTCTGTGTCGGCAGTCGCTCGTCCATCCATAATTGTATACCACCTACCTGTGGTGTTTTTTTTTTTTCTATCTTCTTGATACTACTAGTAGCTTACTTTAGGAGTCTGCAGTGCTGCTGACAGTGTCCAGCAGGTCCGTCATTATATAATATATACCTGTCCGGCTGCAGTAGTGATCTATATACATTTTTTATATCATTATCATCCAGTCTATATTAGCAGCAGACGCAGTACGGTAGTCCACGGCTGTAGCTACCTCTGTGTCGGCAGTCGCTCGTCCATCCATAATTGTATACCACCTACCTGTGGTGTTTTTTTTTTTCTATTTTCTTGATACTAGTAGCTTACTTTAGGAGTCTGCAGTGCTGACAGTGTCCAGCAGGTCCGTCATTATATAATATATACCTGTCCGGCTGCAGTAGTGATATATATATATTTTTTATATCATTATCATCCAGTCTATATTAGCAGCAGACGCAGTACGGTAGTCCACGGCTGTAGCTACCTCTGTGTCGGCAGTCGCTCGTCCATCCATAAGTATGCTAGTATCCATCCATCTCCATTGTTTACCTGAGGTGCCTTTTAGTTGTGCCTATTAAAATATGGAGAACAAAAATGTTGAGGTTCCAAAAATAGGGAAAGATCAAGATCGACTTCCACCTCGTGCTGAAGCTGCTGCCACTAGTCATGGCCGAGACGATGAAATGCCAGCAACGTCGTCTGCCAAGGCCGATGCCCAATGTCAAAGTACAGAGCATGTAAAATCCAAAACACCAAATATCAGTAAATAAAGGACTCGAAAATCTAAAATAAAATTGTCGGAGGAGAAGCGTAAACTTGCCAATATGCCATTTACCACACGGAGTGGCAAGGAACGGCTGAGGCCCTGGCCTATGTTCATGGCTAGTGGTTCAGCTTCACATGAGGATGGAAGCACTCAGCCTCTCGCTAGAAAAATGAAAAGACTCAAGCTGGCAAAAGCACCGCAAAGAACTGTGCGTTCTTCGAAATCACAAATCCACAAGGAGAGTCCAATTGTGTCGTTTGCGATGCCTGACCTTCCCAACACTGGACGTGAAGAGCATGCGCCTTCCACCATTTGCACGCCCCCTGCAAGTGCTGGAAGGAGCACCCGCAGTCCAGTTCCTGATAGTCAGATTGAAGATGTCAGTGTTGAAGTACACCAGGATGAGGAGGATATGGGTGTTGCTGGCGCTGGGGAGGAAATTGACCAGGAGGATTCTGATGGTGAGGTGGTTTGTTTAAGTCAGGCACCCGGGGAGACACCTGTTGTCCGTGGGAGGAATAGGGCCATTGACATGCCTGGTGAAAATACCAAAAAAATCAGCTCTTCGGTGTGGAAGTATTTCAACAGAAATGCGGACAACATTTGTCAAGCCGTGTGTTGCCTTTGTCAAGCTGTAATAAGTAGGGGTAAGGACGTTAACCACCTCGGAACATCCTCCCTTATACGTCACCTGCAGCGCATTCATCATAAGTCAGTGACAAGTTCAAAAACTTTGGGCGACAGCGGAAGCAGTCCACTGACCAGTAAATCCCTTCCTCTTGTAACCAAGCTCACGCAAACCACCCCACCAACTCCCTCAGTGTCAATTTCCTCCTTCCCCAGGAATGCCAATAGTCCTGCAGGCCATGTCACTGGCAATTCTGACGAGTCCTCTCCTGCCTGGGATTCCTCCGATGCATCCTTGCGTGTAACGCCTACTGCTGCTGGCGCTGCTGTTGTTGCTGCTGGGAGTCGATGGTCATCCCAGAGGGGAAGTCGTACTCGTAAGACCACTTTTACTACTTCCACCAAGCAATTGACTGTCCAACAGTCCTTTGCGAGGAAGATGAAATATCACAGCAGTCATCCTGCTGCAAAGCGGATAACTGAGGCCTTGGCATCCTGGGCGGTGAGAAACGTGGTTCCGGTATCCATCATTACTGCAGAGCCAACTAGAGACTTGTTGGAGGTACTGTGTCCCCGGTACCAAATACCATCTAGGTTCCATTTCTCTAGGCAGGCGATACCGAAAATGTACACAGACCTCAGAAAAAGACTCACCAGTGTCCTAAAAAATGCAGTTGTACCCAATGTCCACTTAACCACGGACATGTGGACAAGTGGAGCAGGGCAGGCTCAGGACTATATGACTGTGACAGCCCACTGGGTAGATGTATGGACTCCCGCCGCAAGAACAGCAGCGGCGGCACCAGTAGCAGCATCTCGCAAACGCCAACTCTTTCCTAGGCAGGCTACGCTTTGTATCACCGCTTTCCAGAATACGCACACAGCTAAAAACCTCTTACGGCAACTGAGGAAGATCATCGCAGAATGGCTTACCCCAATTGGACTCTCCTGTGGATTTGTGGCATCGGACAACGCCAGCAATATTGTGTGTGCATTAAATCTGGGCAAATTCCAGCACGTCCCATGTTTTGCACATACCTTGAATTTGGTGGTGCAGAATTATTTAAAAAACGAGAGGGGCGTGCAAGAGATGCTGTCGGTGGCCAGAAGAATTGTGGGACACTTTCGGCGTACAGGCACCACGTACAGAAGACTGGAGCACCACCAAAAACGCCTGAACCTGCCCTGCCATCATCTGAAGCAAGAATTGGTAACAAGGTGGAATTCAACCCTCTATATGCTTCAGAGGTTGGAGGAGCAGCAAAAGGCCATTCAAGCCTATACAACTGACCACGATATAGGAGGTGGAATGCACCTGTCTCAAGCGCAGTGGAGAATGATTTCAACGTTGTGCAAGGTTCTGCAACCTTTTGAACTTGCCACACGTGAAGTCAGTTCAGACACTGCCAGCCTGAGTCAGGTCATTCCCCTCATCAGGCTTTTGCAGAAGAAGCTGGAGACATTGAAGGAGGAGCTAACACAGAGCGATTCCGCTAGGCATGTGGGACTTGTGGATGGAGCCCTTAATTCGCTTAACAAGGATTCACGGGTGGTCAATCTGTTGAAATCAGAGCACTACATTTTGGCCACCGAGCTCGATCCTAGATTTAAAACCTACCTTGGATCTCTCTTTCCGGCAGACACAAGTCTGCTGGGGTTCAAAGAACTGCTGGTGACAAAATTGTCAAGTCAAGCGGAACGCGACCTGTCAACATCTCCTCCTTCACATTCTCCCGCAACTGGGGGTGCGAGGAAAAGGCTCAGAATTCCGAGCCCACCCGCTGGCGGTGATGCAGGGCAGTCTGGAGTGACTGCTGATGCTGACATCTGGTCCGGACTGAAGGACCTGACAACGATTACGGACATGTCGTCTACTGTCACTGCATATGATTCTCTCCCCATTGAAAGAATGGTGGAGGATTATATGAGTGACCGCATCCAAGTAGGCACGTCAGACAGTCCGTACTTATACTGGCAGGAAAAAGAGGCAATTTGGAGGCCCTTGCACAAACTGGCTTTATTCTACCTAAGTTGCCCTCCCACAAGTGTGTACTCCGAAAGAGTGTTTAGTGCCGCCGCTCACCTTGTCAGCAATCGGCGTACGAGGTTACATCCAGAAAATGTGGAGAAGATGATGTTCATTAAAATGAATTATAATCAATTCCTCCGTGGAGACATTGACCAGCAGCAATTGCCTCCACAAAGTACACAGGGAGCTGAGATGGTGGATTCCAGTTGGGACGAATTGATAATCTGTGAGGAGGGGGATGTACACGGTGATATATCGGAGGATGATGATGAGGTGGACATCTTGCCTCTGTAGAGCCAGTTTGTGCAAGGAGAGATTAATTGCTTCTTTTTTGGTGGGGGTCCAAACCAACCCGTCATTTCAGTCACAGTCGTGTGGCAGACCCTGTCACTGAAATGATGGGTTGGTTAAAGTGTGCATGTCCTGTTTATACAACATAAGGGTGGGTGGGAGGGCCCAAGGACAATTCCATCTTGCACCTCTTTTTTCTTTCATTTTTCTTTGCGTCATGTGCTGTTTGGGGGATGTTTTTTGGAAGGGCCATCCTGCCTGACACTGCAGTGCCACTCCTAGATGGGCCAGGTGTTTGTGTCGGCCACTAGGGTCGCTTAGCTTAGTCACACAGCTACCTCATTGCGCCTCTTTTTTTTCTTCTTTGCGTCATGTGCTGTTTGGGGACTAGTTTTTTGAAGGGCCATCCTGCGTGACACTGCAGTGGCACTCCTAGATGGGCAAGGTGTTTGTGTCGGCCACTTTGGTCGCTTATCTTAGTCACACAGCTACCTCATTGCGCCTCTTTTTTTCTTCTTTGTGTCATGTGCTGTTTGGGGAGTGTTTTTTGGAAGGGCCATCCTGCGTGACACTGCAGTGCCACTCCTAGATGGGCCAGGTGTTTGTGTCGGCCACTTGGGTCGCTTATCTTACTCACACAGCTACCTAATTGCGCCTCTCTTTTTCTTTGCGTCGTGTGCTGTTTGGGGAGTGTTTTTTGGAAGGGCCATCCTGCGTGACACTGCAGTGCCACTCCTAGATGGGCCAGGTGTTTGTGTCGGCCACTTGGGTCGCTTATCTTACTCACACAGCTACCTAATTGCGCCTCTTTTTTTCTTTGCGTCATGTGCTGTTTGGGGAGTGTTTTTTGGAAGGGCCATCCTGCGTGACACTGCAGTGACACTCCTAGATGGGCCAGGTGTTTGTGTCGGCCACTTGGGTCGCTTATCTTGCTCACACAGCTACCTCATTGCGCCTCTTTTTTTCTTTGCGTCATGTGCAGTTTGGGGAGTGTTTTTTGGAAGGGCCATCCTGCGTGACACTGCAGTGACACTCCTAGATGGGCCAGGTGTTTGTGTCGGCCACTTGGGTCGCTTATCTTAGTCACACAGCTACCTCATTGCGCCTCTTTTTTTCTTTGCGTCATGTGCTGTTTGGGGAGTGTTTTTTGGAAGGGCCATCCTGCGTGACACTGCAGTGCCACTCCTAGATGAGCCAGGTGTTTGTGTCGGCCACTTGGGTCGCTTATCTTACTCACACAGCTACCTCATTGCGCCTCTTTTTTTTCTTCTTTGCGTCATGTGCTGTTTGGGGAGTGTTTTTTGGAAGGGCCATCCTGCGTGACACTGCAGTGCCACTCCTAGATGGGCCAGGTGTTTGTGTCGGCGACTTGGGTTGCTTAACTTACTCACACAGCTACCTCATTGCGCCTCTTTTTTTCTTTGCGTCATGTGCTGTTTGGGGAGTGTTTTTTGGAAGGGACATCCTGCGTGACACTGCAGTGCCACTCCTAGATGGGCCAGGTGTTTGTGTCGGCCACTTGGGTCGCTGAGCTTAGTCATCCAGCGACCTCGGTGCAAATTTTAGGACTAAAAATAATATTGTGAGGTGTGAGGTGTTCAGAATAGACTGAAAATGAGTGGAAATAATGGTTATTGAGATTAATAATACTTTGGGATCAAAATGACCCCCAAATTCTATGATTTAAGCTGTTTTTTAGGGTTTTTTGAAAAAAAAAAAAACCGAATCCAAAACACACCCGAATCCGACAAAAAAAATTCGGTGAGGTTTTGCCAAAACGCGTTCGAACCCAAAACACGGCCGCGGAACCGAACCCAAAACCAAAACACAAAACCCGAAAAATTTCCGGTGCTCATCACTAATCTTATAAAACTGTGTCTGATGACTGATCATTTTGTCTATTTGTTCTGTTATTGCCCCAATATATGTTTTTAAAAATAAAAAAATAATTTACTCTCTTTTTGACTATTGGTAGAGGAGTCCTGATCTCCACCCCCCCTCCCCCCCTTCCCTTTTTTCGTCTGTGTGTCTTGTGGTATGAATGTGTGGTTGAATGTTCTTTCGAATCTGTTTATTTTATTGGTTAAGTGTATTGCCATTCTTTATATCTCTGGGGAGTTGTTTGAAGAATACGTTTTTGAGATGACGGTTTATGATCCCCTCCATCTTATCACATTCTGATTTGTACAATTCTAATGCTACATGGCTTTTTGATACCGATTGTCTGTTTGTATTCATTATTGAAAAATTCTCAATAAAAACATAAAAAAAAAAAAAGAATGATTAGAATAATATTAGTGATGAGCGGGTTCGGTTTCTCGGAAACCGAACCCCCCCGAACTTCAGCCTTTTTACACGGGTCCGAGCCATGCTCGGATTCTCCCGTGTGGCTCGGGTAAACCGAGCGCGCCCGAACGTCATCATCCCGCTGTCGGATTCTCGCGAGATCCGGATTCTATATAAGCAGCCGCGCGTCGCCGCCATTTTCACACGTGCATTGAGATTGATAGGGAGAGGACGTGGCTGGCGTCCTCTCCGTTATAGTCATAATAGAAAAGACTAAGAGTGACATTGTTATAATTGTGGGGAGGATTGGGGACGGGGAGCAGCTGTTAGGAGTACAGTGCAGGGTTTTGCTGATAGTAGTGAGTGTGACCACCAGTTTAATCCGTTCTCTGCCTGAAAAAAACGCTCCATACCATATCTATGCTCAGTGTGCTGCATGATATATCTGTGCTGAGTGCACTGCTCACACTGCCTAATTGTGGGGACTGGGGAGCAGTTATAGCAGGAGTACAGTGCACAGTTTTGCTGACAGTGACCACCAGTCCAGTATACGTTTGTCTGCCTGAAAAACACTCCTGTGGTGGCTTTTTTTCTTTATACTAGTAGTTTAGCAGTCTGTTGACAGTGTCCACCAGGTCCATTTATTATACAGTATATTATATATATAGCAGTACGGTAGGCCACGGCTGTACCTACCTCTGTGTCGTCACTCGTCGTCCATAAGTAATAATAGTATACTATCCATCCATCTACATTGTATACCTGTGGTGGCTTTTTTTTCTTCATACTAGTTTAGCAGTCTGCTGACAGTGTCCACCAGGTCCGTTATTATTATTCTGTATATATTATATATATAGCAGTACTGTAGGCCACGGCTGTACCTACCTCTGTGTCGTCACTCGTCGTCCATAAGTAATAATAGTATACTATCCATCCATCTACATTGTATACCTGTGGTGGCTTTTTTTTCTTCATACTAGTTTAGCAGTCTGCTGACAGTGTCCACCAGGTCCGTTATTATTATTCTGTATATATTATATATATAGCAGTACGGTAGGCCATGGCTGTACCTACCTCTGTGTCGTCACTCGTCGTCCATAAGTAATAATAGTATACTATCCATCCATCTACATTGTATACCTGTGGTGGCTTTTTTTTCTTCATACTAGTTTAGCAGTCTGCTGACAGTGTCCACCAGGTCCGTTATTATTATTCTGTATATATTATATATATAGCAGTACGGTAGGCCACGGCTGTACCTACCTCTGTGTCGTCACTTGTCGTCCATAAGTAATAATAGTATACTATCCATCCATCTACATTGTATACCTGTGGTGGCTTTTTTTTCTTCATACTAGTTTAGCAGTCTGCTGACAGTGTCCACCAGGTCTGTTATTATTATTCTGTATATATTATATATATAGCAGTACGGTAGGCCACGGCTGTACCTACCTCTGTGTCGTCACTTGTCGTCCATAAGTAATAATAGTATACTATCCATCCATCTACATTGTATACCTGTGGTGGCTTTTTTTTCTTCATACTAGTTTAGCAGTCTGCTGACAGTGTCCACCAGGTCCATTATTATTATTCTGTATATATTATATATATAGCAGTATGGTAGGCCACGGCTGTACCTACCTCTGTGTCGTCACTCGTCGTCCATAAGTAATAATACTATACTATCCATCCATCTACATTGTATACCTGTGGTGGCTTTTAGTTGTGCGCAAAATATGGAGAACAAAAATGTGGAGGTTAAAAAAATAGGGAAAGATCAAGATCCACTTCCACCTCGTGCTGAAGCTGCTGCCACTAGTCATGGCCGAGACAATGAAATGCCATCAACGTCGTCTGCCAAGGCCGATGCCCAATGTCATAGTAGAGAGCATGTAAAATCCAAAACACAAAAGATCAGTAAAATGACCCAAAAATCAAAATTAAAAGCGTCTGAGGAGAAGCGTAAACTTGCCAATATGCCATTTACGACACGGAGTGGCAAGGAACGGCTGAGGCCCTGGCCTATGTTCATGGCTAGTGGTTCAGCTTCACATGAGGATGGAAGCACTTAGCCTCTCGCTAGAAAAATGAAAAGACTTAAGCTGGCAAAAGCACAGCAAAGAACTGTGTGTTCTTCGAAATCACAATTCCCCAAGGAGAGTCCAATTGTGTCGGTTGCGATGCCTGACCTTCCCAACACTGGACGGGAAGAGCTTGCGCTTTCCACCATTTGCACGCCCCCTGCAAGTGCTGGAAGGAGCACCCGCAGTCCAGTTCCTGATAGTCAAATTGAAGATGTCAGTGTTGAAGTACACCAGGATGAGGATATGGGTGTTGCTGGCGCTGGGGAGGAAATTGACAAGGAGGATTCTGATGGTGAGGTGGTTTGTTTAAGTCAGGCACCCGGGGAGACACCTGTTGTCCTTGGGAGGAATATGGCCATTGACATGCCTGGTCAAAATACAAAAAAAATCAGCTCTTCGGTGTGGAATTATTTCAACACAAATGCGGACAACAGGTGTCAAGCCGTGTGTTGCCTTTGTCAAGCTGTAATAAGTAGGGGTAAGGACGTTAACCACCTCGGAACATCCTCCCTTATACGTCACCTGCAGCGCATTCATCATAAGTCAGTGACAAGTTCAAAAACTTTGGGCGACAGCGGAAGCAGTCCACTGACCAGTAAATCCCTTCCTCTTGTAACCAAGCTCACGCAAACCACACCACCAACTCCCTCAGTGTCAATTTCCTCCTTACCCAGGAAAGCCAATAGTCCTGCAGGCCATGTCACTGGCAAGTCTGACGAGTCCTCTCCTGCCTGGGATTCCTCCGATGCATCCTTGAGTGTAACGCCTACTGCTGCTGGCGCTGCTGTTGTTGCTGCTGGGAGTCGATGGTCATCCCAGAGGGGAAGTCGGAAGACCACTTGTACTACTTCCAGTAAGCAATTGACTGTCCAACCGTCCTTTGCGAGGAAGATGAAATATCACAGCAGTCATCCTGCTGCAAAGCGGATAACTGAGGCCTTGGCAGCCTGGGCGGTGAGAAACGTGGTTCCGGTATCCATCGTTACTTCAGACCCAACTATAGACTTGATTGAGGTACTGTGTCCCCGTTACCAAATACCATCTAGGTTCCATTTCTCTAGGCAGGCGATACCGAGAATGTACACAGATGTCAGAAAAAGAGTCACCAGTGTCCTAAAAAATGCAGTTGTACCCAATGTCCACTTAACCACGGACATGTGGACAAGTGGAGCAGGGCAGACTCAGGACTACATGACTGTGACAGCCCACTGGGTAGATGTATTGCCTCCCGCTGCAAGAACAGCAGCGGCGGCACCAGTAGCAGCATCTCGCAAACGCCAACTCGTTCCTAGGCAGGCTACGCTTTGTATCACCGCTTTCCAGAATACGCACACAGCTGAAAACCTCTTACGGCAACTGAGGAAGATCATCGCAGAATGGCTTACCCCAATTGGACTCTCCTGGGGATTTGTGGCATCGGACAACGCCAGCAATATTGTGCGTGCATTACATCTGGGCAAATTCCAGCACGTCCCATGTTTTGCACATACCTTGAATTTGATGGTGCAGAATTATTTAAAAAACGACAGGGGCGTGCAAGAGATGCTGTCGGTGGCCAGAAGAATTGCGGGCCACTTTCTGCGTACAGGCACCGCGTACAGAAGACTGGAGCACCACCAAAAACACCTGAACCTGCCCTGCCATCATCTGAAGCAAGAGGTGGTAACGAGGTGGAATTCAACCCTCTATATGCTTCAGAGGATGGAGGAGCAGCAAAAGGCCATTCAAGCCTATACATCTGCCCACGATATAGGCAAAGGAGGTGGAATGCACCTGTCTCAAGCGCAGTGGAGAATGATTTCAACGTTGTGCAAGGTTCTGCAACCTTTTGAACTTGCCACACGTGAAGTCTGTTCAGACACTGCCAGCCTGAGTCAGGTCATTCCCCTCATCAGGCTTTTGCAGAAGAAGCTGGAGGCATTGAAGGAGGAGCTAAAACAGAGCGATTCCGCTAGGCATGTAGGACTTGTGGATGGAGCCCTTCATTCGCTTAACCAGGATTCACGGGTGGTCAATCTGTTGAAATCAGAGCACTACATTTTGGCCACCGTGCTCGATCCTAGATTTAAAACCTACGTTGTATCTCTCTTTCTGGCAGACACAAGTCTGCAGAGGTTCAAAGACCTGCTGGTGAGAAAATTGTCAAGTCAAGCGGAACGCGACCCGTCAACAGCTCCTCCTTCACATTCTCCTGCAACTGGGGGTGCGAGGAAAAGGCTAAGAATTCCGAGCCCACCCGCTGGCGCTGATGCAGGGCAGTCTGGAGCGAGTGCTGACATCTGGTCCGGACTGAAGGATCTGCCAACGATTACTGACATGTCGTCTACTGTCACTGCATATGATTCTGTCACCATTGAAAGAATGGTGGAGGATTATATGAGTGACCGCATCCAAGTAGGCACGTCAGACAGTCCGTACGTATACTGGCAGGAAAAAGAGGCAATTTGGAGGCCCTTGCAGAAACTGGCTTTATTCTACCTAAGTTGCCCTCCCTCCAGTGTGTACTCCGAAAGAGTGTTTAGTGCCGCCGCTCACCTTGCCAGCAATCGGCGTACGAGGTTACTTCCAGAAAATGTGGAGAAGATGATGTTCATTAAAATGAATTATAATCAATTCCTCCGTGGAGACATTCACCAGCAGCAATTGCCTCCAGAAAGTACACGGGGACCTGAGATGGTGGATTCCAGTGGGGACGGATTAATAATCTGTGAGGAGGGGGATGTACACAGTGAAAGGGGTGATGAATCGGACGATGATGATGAGGTGGACATCTTGCCTCCGTAGAGCCAGTTTGTGCAAGGAGAGATTGATTGCTTCTTTTTTGGTGGGGGCCCAAACCAACCAGTCATTTCAGTCACAGTCGTGTGGCAGACCCTGTCGCTGAAATGATGAGTTCGTTAAAGTGTGCATGTCCTGTTTATACAACATAAGGGTGGGTGGGAGGGCCCAAGGACAATTCCATCTTGCACCTCTTTTTTCTTTCATTTTTCTTTGCGTCATGTGCTGTTTGGGGAGTATTTTTTTGAAGGGCCATCCTGCGTGACACTGCAGTGCCACTCCTAGATGGGCCAGGTGTTTGTGTCGGCCACTAGGATCGCTTAGCTTAGTCACACAGCTACCTCATTGCGCCTCTTTTTTTCTTTGCGTCATGTGCTGTTTGGGGAGTATTTTTTTGAAGGGCCATCCTGCGTGACACTGCAGTGCCACTCCTAGATGGGCCAGGTGTTTGTGTCGGCCACTAGGGTCGCTTAGCTTAGTCACACAGCTACCTCATTGCGCCTCTTTTTTTCTTTGCGTCATGTGCTGTTTGGGGAGTATTTTTTTGAAGGGCCATCCTGCGTGACACTGCAGTGCCACTCCTAGATGGGCCAGGTGTTTGTGTCGGCCACTAGGGTCGCTTAGCAGAGTCACACAGCTACCTCATTGCGCCTCTTTTTTCCTTTGCGTCATGTGCTGTTTGGGGAGTATTTTTTTGAAGGGCCATCCTGCGTGACACTGCAGTGCCACTCCTAGATGGGCCAGGTGTTTGTGTCGGCCACTAGGGTCGCTTAGCTTAGTCACACAGCTACCTCATTGCGCCTCTTTTTTTCTTTGCGTCATTTGCTGTTTGGGGAGTATTTTTTTGAAGGGCCATCCTGCGTGACACTGCAGTGCCACTCCTAGATGGGCCAGGTGTTTGTGTCGGCCACTAGGGTCGCTTAGCTTAGTCACACAGCTAGCTCATTGCGCCTCTTTTTTTCTTTGCGTCATGTGCTGTTTGGGGAGTATTTTTATGAAGGGCCATCTTGCGTGACACTGCAGTGCCACTCCTAGATGGGCCAGGTGTTTGTGTCGGCCACTAGGGTCGCTTAGCTTAGTCACACAGCTACCTCATTGCACCTCTTTTTTTCTTTGCGTCATGTGCTGTTTGGGGAGTATTTTTTTGAAGGGCCATCCTGCGTGACACTGCAGTGCCACTCCTAGATGGGCCAGGTGTTTGTGTCGGCCACTTGGGTCGCTTATCTTACTCACACAGCTACCTCATTGCGCCTCTTTTTTTCTTTGTGTCATGTGCTGTTTGGGGAGTATTTATTTGAAGGGCCATCCTGCGTGACACTGCAGTGCCACTCCTAGATGGGCCAGGTGTTTGTGTCGGCCACTTGGGTCGCTTAGCTTAGTCATCCAGCGACCTCTGTGCAAATTTTAGGACTAAAAATAATATTGTGAGGTGTTCAGAATAGACTAAAAATGAGTGTAAATTATGGTTATTGAGGTTAATAATACTATGGGATCAAAATGACCCCCAAATTCTATGATTTAAGCTGTTTTTTAGGGTTTTTTGAAAAAAACACCCGAATCCAAAACACACCTGAATCCGACAAAAAAATTTCGGTGAGGTTTTGCCAAAACGCGTTCGAACCCAAAACACGGCCGCGGAACCGAACCCAAAACCAAAACACAAAACCCGAAAAATTGCCGGTGCACATCACTAAATAATATAAATATGATAGTTATAAATTTCTTCTTTGTTTTATTCTAATCAGTGGTGGATTTTAACTATGGGCTCCAGGACTGCAGCCCCACCAGGTAAACCACCCCTCTCAGCCTCAGTGAGAAATATGCAGTCCGTGACTGCACTGGCTTCATTGTAACTGGCAGTGAATTCCTATTGGAAGTCCTACCTGTCAGTCACAGACACACAAAGCAGTCCCATTGGGAGGTGGTTCCTCCCTCTGGGACTGCCAGAACAGGCTGCAATAAGCAGAAAGCCTATAGGAAGCCAATCCCTGCCTTTGGCGCAGCCCAATCCAGCGTCTATGGGCTGCAGCCGATACAGTCCATAGAAGCAAGGGGGTTTTGCATGCACAGACGCACCATGATGTCTGCGCATGTGCCGGTTCCGGTACCTGTCGAATCCATTGCGCAGGTGCCGGGACCCAGGGCTGGCAGCTGGCTGTCTTCTCTTCGGGCACAGGGGTAGTGACAGCCCCCCTTCTAAACATAAGTAGGAGCCGCCACTGATTCTAGTCATTCTTATAGTCAAAACTTTGGAGTATACTGGAGTATGACAGGTGAGGCTCTGTGTCTACTACATACCGTGACTGCACGTTACTGAAGTAAAGAGGATACTTTTCTTAAAAATGAAAAAGACTGCCATGGTACAGACTGATAAGGATAATAATAAAAAAAATAAATCTGATCCAATTGTCTGAAAATCTAGGCCACTGGTGACTTCCACTATGCAAGATTTAGATATCTTATAGTCAGGAAATCGGAGGGGTGCCTTGTTTTAGTTTGGTAGCTTGGACAGCCTGGCCCAGAATATTTGGCTGTATGAAAACTGGCCCACAGTGTATCTATCAAAATATCCTACAGAGTCAAGGGTTCGGTGATCATGAGTTACGTCTAGTTTCCTTTCCAGTATCAATTAAAAATTGCTGATTTTGCGGCAAAACTGGATCAATACACTTTTGTCACAGTGGCTGGATCTTTTTTAAGATATGCACAACTTTAAATCTAGTGTAAACATATGTTCCACATCATCATCATCATCATCATCATCATCATCATCATCATCATCATCATCAACAACTTGGAAAATTGCTAAAGGTATTGGGTGAAGAACTCTGTTTTTGCCAAAATAATTGTTCATTTTTTAATTTTTATTATTCAACCCCCCAATAAATAGCAGCTTATTTTTTTTCCTGTTCATTTTTTTCTTGCAAAACTTTTTGCTCAAAAACAAAATTCTAAAAGATACCTTTCAATGCAAACAACTACAGACATGGGGAGCAATCCGTTGCGCCAAGGAACTTGCTGGGGCTAAATCGGTTAATCCGTCGCCACGCTGCTGAAACATTTTCTCATGATGAATGAAACAAGAACTTAAAGCAAAATTTTCAAGCGGTTAAAGTCTTACAATGGGTGCCGAGTGTTTTTTTCTTCTTCCTTTTTGTTGTTTAATTGCTACTTTCTGCTTGTTCTTGAAACACTGCTGCAACTGAGCTAAATTTGAATATTTTGTCAGATTACCTCCTCGACGGTTATTATTTAAACGTCAATCAGGGTTGAGCTGAAACAGGTGAATTAACAGCTTATTTGTGGTTCTAAATATATCGTGCTCCCACAGCTCGGCTCAGTGTCTCTGCTGTGTGACCTTTGCTGACTATTATTAGACACGCCACTTGTACTCTTTAGAAGTTCCGTTAGCAGGTTTACAGTAATAAGAGGCTTTTCACCGGTTCCAATGTTTGCATTGTTATATATACTCTGTTGCAGTATTTTGTTGTATACTCTTATGCAGAAACATTTTAATTTTAGTTGACCTATTTATTTTTTTAAAAAGTGCCATTGAGAGGCAAAAAGGGCAACGGGCAGAGGTGGACAATTTCCAAACCATATTATACTAAATAACAATGTTTTAGCTTTCATATTAATTCCTAATGTGTGTATTGTTTGCTATACCTTGGAGAAAAAGAACCAAATAAACGATATTAAGAATAAGATATAATTTGACCTTAATATTTTTTCACTGCCTAGGGACATCCTGTAGTGTCTTCATGTAAATGAGTGTTGGTGTTTATTGTGTACACAGAGGTTGCGTTGAATTTCGTGCAAGTGCCTGATTCAGAGATATCTGCAATCCCGGTATTTATGTACAGGCCCGGCGCTGTCCGCTCAGCAAAGGGATGCAGTGCAGGGAGGCACCAGGAAGGAGAAGCACTCTCCCTGCTCTGTATCCCTGTGCTGAGCTGATGTCCGTGATGCTGCCAGCTGCTGCGCCTATCACACTGTAGGACAGGAAGCAGCGCCGGCAACTTGAAGTCTCCTCTCCCCCTCTCCCTGTAAGTCTTTGATAGTGCATAGCAGCGGGACCTTAAAAAGGGGCGGAGCCACAAGGGACTGAGGGGCAGAGGTACACGGGACTATGCTGCAGCCAGCTACACAGGAGGAGGATGAGCTGCTCCAGCAACCAGACTTCCAGTAGCGGATCTTGCCACGGGCAAGCAGGATTTTTGCCCGGGGCACCGCTGTCCTGAGGGCGCGCCGCCGTGGCAAGATCCACTATTGGTGCCAGTGCCGTGCGTGATGTCATTGTGCATCGTGCACCTCACAGCATTATGGGAGCGGCCATAGACGCTAGAGGTCATAATTGACCTCTAGTGTCTATGCGGTACTATGGGAGAGATGTCATGCTGTCTCTCCTATAGATCCAAGGAGCGGCGCCTGCGGCCGGAGATGGAGGGCAGCAGTGGTTGGGAAGCAGGAGCGGGGATGGTGAGTATTTTTTTTTTTTGGTAAGCGGCACAGTACTGGGGGCACAAGTACTGGGGGGCACAACTACTGAGGGCACAACTACTAAGCGCACAGCTACAGGGGGCACAACTACTGAGGGCACAGCTACAGGGGGCATAACTGTGACCAGACCCCTTCCCCATGAAGTCACGCCCCTATTTTTCACCGTGGGCGCCACAAGGTCTAGAACCGGCCCTGCAGACTTCCTTAGGTAAGTGTGGATGGAAAGAGAATTGGTGAGTGAACGTGTGTAAGTATCTGTGTATGTATGTATGTATGTATGTATGTATATATGTGTATGTGTGTGTATATATGTGTATGTGTGTGTATCTGTATGTGTATGTTTGAGTGTGTGGGCATAAAGCGTCACTGCTACAGAGGGCGTTATATGTTTATGTGTCATTGCTACAGGGGGCATTATATGTTTAGCATCACTGCTACAGGGGGCGTTATTTGTGTAACCATCACTGCTACGGGGGCGTTATATGTGTAAGCATCACTGCTACGGGAGCATTATATGTTTAAGGCAAGCGTCACTGCTATGGGGTGTTATATGTGTAAGCATCACTGCTACAGGGGGCGTTATATGTTTAGCGTCACTGCTACAGGGGGCGTTATGTGTGTGTCACTGTTATGGGGCATTATGTTTAGCGTCACTGCTACAGGGGGCATTATATGTTTAAGTGTTACTGCTGCAGGGTGTGTTGTGTTTGTAAGCGTCACTGCTACACTACTGAGTGCATTATGTGTATAAGTGGCACCACTACTGGGAGCATTATGTAAAAGCGTCACTACTACTGGGGGCATTACATGTATAAGCGTCACTGCTACAGGGGGCGTTATAATATTTATGTGTCACTGCTAAAGGGTGCATTGTGTGTGTAAGCGTCACTGCTACAAGGTGCGTCGTGTGTGTAAGCGTCACTGCTACAGTGGGTGTTGTGTGTGTAAGCGTCACTGTTACAGAGGGCATTGTGTGTGTAAGCGTCACTGCTACAGGGGGCATTATGTGTGTAAGCGTCACTGCTACAGGGTGCGTTGTGTGTGTGTAAGCGTCACTGCTACAGTGGGCGTTGTGTGTGTAAGCATGACTGTTACAGAGGGCATTGTGTGTAAGTGTCACTGCTACAGGGTGCGTTGTGTGTGTTAGCGTCACTGCTACAGAGGGCGTTGTGTCTATAAGCGGCACTGCTACAGGAGGCGTTGTATGTATAAGTGGTACCACTACTGGGAGCATAATATATAAGCGGTGCCACTACTGGGTGCATTACTTATAAGAGGCGCCACTACTGGGTGCATTATGTGTATAAGCGGTGCCACTACTGGGTGCATTATGTGTATAAGCGGTGCCACTACTGGGTGTATTATGTGTATAAGCGGTGCCACTACTGGGTGTATTATGTGTATAAGCGGTGCCACTACTGGGTGTATTATGTGTATAAGCGGTGCCACTACTGGGTGCATTACTTATAAGAGGCGCCACTACTGGGTGTATTATGTGTATAAGAGGCGCCACTACTGGGTGCATTATGTGTATAAGCGGTGCCACTACTGGGTGCATTATGTGTATAAGCGGTGCCACTACTGGGTGCATTACTTATAAGAGGCGCCACTACTGGGTGCATTATGTGTATAAGCGGTGCCACTACTGGGTGTATTATGTGTATAAGCGGTGCCACTACTGGGTGTATTATGTGTATAAGCGGTGCCACTACTGGGTGTATTATGTGTATAAGAGGCGCCACTACTGGGTGCATTATGTGTATAAGCGGTGCCACTACTGGGTGTATTATGTGTATAAGCGGTGCCACTACTGGGTGTATTATGTGTATAAGAGGCGCCACTACTGGGTGCATTATGTGTATAAGCGGTGCCACTACTGGGTGTATTATGTGTATAAGCGGTGCCACTACTGGGTACATTATGTGTATAAGCGGCGCCACTACTGGGTGCATTATGTGTATAAGTGGCAGGGCGCAAATTTATAGTTTGAAGGGGGGCTCCGAACACCCTAGCACCGGCCCTGTTTATGTAGTTGAGCAATTATAAGCGAAGTGCACTGCGCTCGCAGCAAGGAACCATGGCGATGTCGCCTGCAGTCAGAGTTTCTTTGCAAAAGTGATTGACAGACAGGGCTGGTTCTTGCTCTTTTGGAGCCCCGGGCGGGAAATAGGGGCGTGGCTTCATACAGGGGGCGTGGTCAGTTATGATCCCTGTACAGTAGAGTAGCGCTGCTGAAAAAGATTTAAAAAAATAATAATACTTACTATCCCCGCTCCCGACCGCTGCAAACCTCCACCAGCACCGCTCCTCTCCTCGGATCTGGCATAGACAGACACTAGAGGTCAATTATGACCCCTATCGTCTGTCAGTCCCACAATGCTGTGCGGTGCGCGATGACGTCATCGCGCACCGCACAGCAAAGGTCCTCTCCGCGAAGGGAAACTAGACGCGTAGCGTCTAGTTCCCTTCACAGCGGGGAACCAGCGGAACCAGCGGGGGACTCAGCGGGCAGCGGGGGGCACAGCAGTAGCGGATCTTGCCATGGTGCGGCGCCCTCTGGATGGAGCCGGCGCCCTCCAGAAGGCGGCGCCCCGCGCAAAAGTCCTGCTTGCCCGTGGCAAGATCCACTACTGTTGACAGATTGCTGCCACATAGCAATGTTGTGGGGATTATTTTTTCTAGCTTCAACAGGTTGAATCCTCCTTAATGATGATCACGACCAGAATTCTCAGTTCTCCAGAGTTAGGGAAATTCATTGTACTCCAGGCTCAGCTTTCATCCCATGTTTAGCTGGTGTATTTGCACCCAAGGCAGCTGCCTCCTCTGCCTACTCCTTAGCCCAGCCTTGCCTGGGTCATGGCGCCTCTTTTCCTATGAAGTTTTATTTTTCATTAAAATTTTCCTGAAGTCTAAGGACCAGAGTCTGAGTAGTACATATGTCACAATGTCATGATTTTATTTGAGCAAACTGCACATACAGATGCGCCCTCGCTCACCTAGCCTTCTCTGCTGTGCTAGGTGCACCACGGCTTATTAGCATAAACCTTTCATCTATTGTTCTCAGCGGCAATACAATACAGAGAACATTACAGCAGGGGATTAAGTCTGACAGCACTGGCTCGATTAATTCTATTTAAGGGATAGATGAGCAGGGCTCCATCTGTACACCACAAGAAACGGATTTGTGTCTTGAGCTGGTTACACACCTGCAACGTTGGAATCATCCCATTGGATGTGCAGCACATCCAATGGGACGATGCGACCACCCAATTCATCAAACAATGATTGTGTGGTTTTGAGGTTATGTGGTGATTGTTGCCATACATTGCAGATTCCATTATTGCACAATGATATATTGTATAGTGTGTACAAAGATTTACACATCTGTCATTTCTCACCATAGGCTGAAAGGGCATTACAAGGTCTTTGCATGTAAGATTAATGGGCGTGTGCTGCCTATTCTGGGGTGGGCTTAGGAAGTATGCATTTTCGGTCGCATTGTCTGCACCTATGATGGGGTAAGTGTAAGTGGTATTACTAGTGATGACAACTTCTCTCCCAGCCTGATGGATGGGGGTGGTGCATTTGCTTGTATGCATTAGACATACAGCAGTCTCATACAACTTATGATCATCTCTGTAGGTGTCCGGAACCAACCCGGGAGTAATTTAACACTAGGGGGGTCATTCCGAGTTGTTCGCTCGTTATTTTTTTCTCGCAACGGAGCGATTAGTCGCTAATGCGCATGCGCAATGTCCGCAGTACGACTGCGCCAAGTAAATTTGCTATGCAGTTAGGTATTTTACTCACGGCATTACGAGGTTTTTTCTTCGTTCTGGTGATCGTAATGTGATTGACAGGAAGTGGGTGTTTCTGGGGGGAAACTGGCCGTTTTATGGGAGTGTGTGAAAAAACACTGCCGTTTCTGGGAAAAACGCGGGAGTGGCTGGAGAAACGGAGGAATGTCTGGGCGAACGCTGGGTGTGTTTGTTACGTCAAACCAGGAACGACAAGCACTGAACTGATCGCACAGGCAGAGTAAGTCTTTAGCTACTCAGAAACTGCACAGAGAAGTCTTTTCGCAATATTGCGAATCTTTCGTTCGCAATTTTACTATGCTAAGATTCACTCCCAGTAGGCGGCGGCTTAGCGTGTGCAAAGCTGCTAAAAGCAGCTTGCGAGCGAACAACTCGGAATGACCACCTAGATCCATAAGCTGAATGAACAGAACCAGGGAAGTCCCATGTTACCTGTTGTCCACACACCATACTTAGCAATTAGGTTAAAAATGACCAAATTGCCTGACAGTGTCAGAATGCGTAAGGTAAGCTCAAGAGAGAAGAGGATTTAATATATCTCTGTCTCTCTGTTAATATATCCCTTTGATTAAGTCCAGACACTGATGGACGAAACGCGTTGGGACGCTTTGCAGATATCTCCTTTATGGACAGATAAGCTTTATATATATTTTAATCTTGTACGTGTGTTTTTCAGCCATTCCTATGTCATTTTTTATATATTAAATTTATGTATTTTAAAACTTTGCACTGTTAAGGCTGACAATTGATTTTAGTTGGGATTTTAATTTTAACTGGTTCCCTAATTATAGAGTAAAAAGGATTCAGCGCTAAAAACTATTTCAAAATAGAAAAATTCAAAGTTTAATATACAGATAAACATTCATTCATAAATGTATATCATACATAAAAATGACTGTTGCAACAGATAAAATTAAATACACCAGAGTTGAGATAGGGCAAAGGGCAACACTGCTGATTTTGCTAGATTACTTCTTGAAATGCTGGGAATATTATTTGAAGAAAAGCCTGATTCCTAGGGAGGTCTTAGTACCAAAGTTACCAGTTCCACTTGAATGAGTCCTCCAATAGGTTAGCACTCCTGTAGGAAATGGAGATCCTCTTACTGGTTGGATTTTCCCATACTGGTACTGTGCTGTAAAAGATGGACCAAGGCAAGGTGATAAGACTGGGACCTTGAATCTCTGAGATCAGTCTGATCCACGAATTGGGAACTGTGGTCCATTGGGACATTTTCCTGGAGAACATTGGCAGGACCTTGCCTTGGTCCATCTTTTACAGCACAGTACGAGTATGGGAAAATCCAACCAGTAAGAGGATCTCCATTTCCTACAGGAGTGCTAACCTATTGGAGGACTCATTCAAGTGGAACTTGTAACTTTGGTACTAAGACCTCCCTAGTATTCAGGCTTTTCTTCAAATAATATTCCCAGCATTTCAAGAAGTAATCTAGCAAAATCAGAAGTGTTGCCCTTTGCCCTATCTCAACTCTGGTGTATTTAATTTTATCTGTTACAACAGTAATTTTTATGTATGATATACATTTATGAATGAATGTTTATCTGTATATTAAACTTTGAATGTTTCTATTTTGAAATAGTTATTAGCGCTGAATCCTTTTTACTCTATTGTTTTCTCATTGGGGTCTAACTAGCCCTTTATATTCAGCAGCTTGAAGATTAACAGCACCTGTTAGCGCCATTTTCTACCTTGGTAGTTTCCTTTACAGGTTCCCTAATTATGCCTTGCAATTCCAGACAGTGATATATGACATGTACATGAATGGTACACACTATGTTTGATATTTTCTCTTTTATTTACATGTATTAAGATCCAAATGATGGTTGTCTGACTAATGCCTACTTAAACAGATAAGTGATCCTAGCCAAATTTATTATCTCCTATACCTGCTCTTACCTTGTAATATTCACACTTTTGGGCGCTTGTATTCTGTATTTCTTGTATTTTATTTTATGTGAATACCCAACACTGTATCCTGCTTTACAAGCTGCCACTCACACAATGTATGAGGAGTGTTTATACTGACTTCAGGTGCATGAACGCTTTACGCAATTCAGTACCACAGATTGTACCCTAGCACCGTAGCTTCTGTTCTTACAATAAATATATATATATATATATATATATATATATATAAACACTTCATTGCAACTACCTCCTACACATGACACAGACAGCGCGTAGCCCATAAAGTACGTCACGCGTCGTGCGCTGGCTTGGTGGGTATATAAGGTGTGCGATAGGCCGTCTGCCCACATATCACTCGTTGCTGTCATGGGTAAAAGCGGAGATTTATTCGAGTTGCAAAAAGGGATGTTTGTCGGCCTTGGGGCCAAGGATGGCAGTGTTTCTGACACAGCGCAGTGTGTGAACTGTTCACGTGCTGCTGTGGTGAAGGTCTATCGTGACTGCACAAATGGCACTATTGTGAATATGGCTGCACTGAAGCCAGATAAAACAGAGGTCCTTATGATAGGACCGCAACATCAAAGGACAAGACTGCAGCATAGCCAACCAACTGGACTTACACTTGGGGGTTCAGAATTACAAACCACTGATCGTGTGCGGAATCTTGGCGTTGTCCTGGATGGTTGCTTGACACTTAAACATAAGATATCAGCCACAATCAAATCCTCATTGTTTCACCTGTGGAACATAGCCAGAATCAAGCACTTAATTCCCTCAGATGATCTGCCAAAAGTCATACATGCATTTGTATCATCTCGATTAGACTACCGTAATACCTTGGTTTCCCAGCAAAAGAATTGCACCGCTTACAGCTGGTGCAAAACACAGCTGTCAGGCTGTTACCCGACCAGCCCCGTTCTAGCCACATAACACCCATTCTCTACTCCAGTGGTTCTCAAACTCGGTCCTCAGGACCCCACACGGTTCATGTTTTCCATGTAACCCAGCAGCTGCACTGTGTATCACCAACTGCCACATTTTAAAAATGTACAGGTGACCTGCAAAACATGAACCGTATATGGTCCTGAAGATCGAGTTTGAGAACCTGTGCTCTACTCCCTTCACTGGCTGCCTGTAAGATGGCAAATCATCTTCAAGATTGGCTTACTGAGTTTCAAAGCCCCACATGACCAGGGCCCAAGGTACCTGAAGCAGCTTCTGATTCCTTACTGCCCCACTCGATTACTGCGATCTGTAGATGAAGGACTATTAGCAGTCCCTAGAATCTACCGTAATTCATCTGGGGTCGAGCTTTTAGTCATGCGGCTCCGACTCTATGGAACTCACTTCCCCGCACAGTGTGAGAAGCCCCAACTATAGAATCCTTCAAAAATAGACTCAAGACTTTCCTGTTTACTCAAGCATTTCCATAATGTCCCTTTAGTGTCCACATGCTTCTGTATTTTATGAACAGCTGTTCTGTACCTCATTGTTTCTGTACTATATTATGCTATGTATCTGTTAACGCCTTGAGTCCTATTGGAGAAAGAGCGCTATATAAATAAAATTATGATTATTATTATTAATAACCAATGTGGAAACTGCGGAGCACCACGTGTCATTGATGTGAGAGGTTAACGTCGGCTACGAAGGTGCGTGAGGTCCGACCATCACGCTACAGTGGAGCAGCTCACCGTCAAAATGAACCTGGAGGCTACCAGACGGGGGTCTAAAATGACAGATCAGCCAGTCTAGCTGCTGTCCGTGCTGCACACGGTGGTTACTTTGGCTATTAGCTGGTGGTCATAGTTATGTGACTCGACAGTATATATATATATATATATATATATATATACATCCAAATTCAGAGCCGGCACTCTGAGACTGGTGAATCAAACAAATCATATATTGTGTGAGGTCAACGTTTCGGACAGGGCTGAACACCTGGACAAATCGGTATAAAACATATATTACAAAAAAGAAGTTGACTTTTCTTTATTCATTGTGCAATGTGATCTACTTTATCACTGGTTCATATACCAATATATGTGCTGATTTCCAGAACATAAGTGGGGTGGGTATGAGTAGGAAATATACACACGCTTATATATGTACGCCTGGGAGCCGTATTATCATCTGACCGATGTGCGTGCTGAAGTGAGTAGCGATATTGATTGTCAACACAAATTTTGCTGAGTGTCTAATCAACTTAGTTTTTTCTTTTCTTGCCTGCACATTAATCTCATCTAATTGTTACATAATGGCTCCAAGCTTCTGGCTGCTGATGTTAGTTCCTCAGTCTGTAACAGAACTGAAGGATACAGTAATATTTGTTGCTTAGCAACAGGGAGCGTTGTATTAACTCTTTATTGTCTTTAGGCTGCTCTAGTGACTGAAGGCTTGTGTGAGGATATAGAACTCCCTAGATTTTTTAAAAAAAGGAAAAACCTGGATGTAGTAAGCCCTGCCTGATCCTCCAAGCCATCCTGACATTATATTCCGATCTGATTTTACCAAAGCCATGACTCCCCAAAATGGCTGCCTCCATTGTAACCAAATCACAGGTACACTTTAAGGTAGCCTTCTAGTTAAAGCTTTCTTACATAAGCAGCCAGTGGTGCCGAGAGAGGGGGAGAGAGGGTACAAATTACCTGGGCCCAGGTCTGATGGAGTGGCCCAGTGGGGGCCCAGGTCCACGCCTCCTGTGATTACACCTTGCCCCCTGAAAAGTACATGGGCCCAGCCAGCGATGGACTGGGGCCTTAATTCGGCCCTGGCATTTGTGAACGCGCGAGAAAGCTGTTGTACCGGGGCCCAGGATTTCTCTCGGCAGCCCTGTAAGCAGCTGTTACCACATTACAAATAGCAGACTAGATGGTAAAGGGGTGTAGTATGGCTGACCAGCGGTCAGGAGACCGCCGGTCAGCTTACCGACGCTGGGATCCCGGCAGCATACCGATGCCGGGATCCCGGTGGGGAGGGGCGAGTGCAGCAAGCCCCTTGCAGGCTCGCTATGCTCACCACGCTGCAGGCTCAGTGACGACCTACAGACGCCACGGGTTCTATTCCCACTCTATGGGTGTCGTGGACACCCACGAGTGGAAATAGTCCCTCTTGGTCGGCATGCCGACCATCGGGATAGTGAGGGGTCAGGATGCTGGAGGAGGTCATGTGACTGTCGGTCTCCCGACCGCCGCTCACATGAATACCACCCTGGTAAAGTGTCTGTGTGAATGGTAATATCATGGTGTACCTCATGACAGATGATAGGAGCCTTGCAGACAGCCTGCCTGTATATAGTCTTGTCAGCTGCTTAATTAATTCTGGCATGTGATGTGCTGACATAACACTACACACATATTTGCATAGAGCATGCATATCCGTTATGAGGAATTGCATAGATTACCATATGGAAGCAGTATACTTGCCTGACAGTTACTTGTTCATAGAGATTGCTGCTCTGGCTTTATGAGATATCTGTGTACAATTATTACACATTCTTAAGTAGAAGCATAATCATTCTCAGAAGTACAAATATGTATGACATCATCCCAAGCAACATGCTGGGCGTACCCTGTCCTATACACTGTCCTATTATTGGCCCAACCAGCTGAGAGTTGTCGATTGGGCCAATAATCGAACAGTGTATTGCATGTCCCATAGACCCAATCAGTGTCGGACTGGGACATAAAGGGCCCACCGGGGGAATGCAATGGAAGGGGATCATGTTTAGGGGTGTGGCCAGTCTCCAGAGGGGGTGACACAGAGGTTTGGCTAACCATTAGAGAGTGCATGGGCTGGACCCCATGATAAATATACACTGCTATAAAAAAAATAAAGGGAACACTAAAATAACACATCCTAGATCTGAATGAATGAAATATTCTTATTAATTACTTTGTTCTTTACATAGTTAAATGTGCTGACAACAAAATCACACAAAAATTATCAATGGAAATCAAATTTATTAACCCATGGAGGTCTGGATTTGGAGTCACATTCAAAATGAAAGTGGAAAAACACACTACAGGCTGATTCAACTTTGATGTAATGTCCTTAAAACAAGTCAAAATGAGGCTCAGTAGTGTGTGTAGCCTCCACGTGCCTGTATGACCTCCCTACAATGCCTGGGCATGCTCCTGATGAGGTGGCAGATGGTCTCCTGAGGGATCTCCTCCTAGAACTGGACTAAAGCATCCGCCAACTCCTGGACAGTCTGTGGTGCAACGTGGCGTTGGTGAATGGAGCGAGACATGATGTCCCAGATGTGCTCAATTGGATTCAGGTCTGGGGAAGGGGTGGGCCAGTCCATAGCATCAATGCCTTCGTCTTGCAGGAACTGCTGACACACTCCAGCCACATGAGGTCTAGCATTGTCTTGCATTAGGAGGAACCCAGGGCCAACCGCACCAGCATATGGTCTCACAAGGGGTCTGAGGATCTCATCTCGGTACCTAATGGCAGTCAGGCTACCTCTGGCGAGTACATGGAGGGCTGTGCGGCCCCCCAAAGAAATGCCACCCCACACCATTACTGACCCACTGCCAAACCCAGAGCCGGCCCTAACCAATATGATGCCCTAGGCAAGATTTTGGCTGGTGCCCCCTAGCACCACCGTTAGTTCCGCCTCTGACCCTGCACCCCTTTCCCAGCACCATCACCTCCACCCATAGCAGTCCTTTTTTTCCCCTACCCCTGTAATTTAAATAAGAACAGTATGCACATTTGGCGCACAGCCCAAAAAGGGGTGTGTTTACACAATAGTACCCCCCAATTCAAATTATGCCTCACAGTAGTGCAACTTTATTCACAATTTATCATACGATAGTGTCCCTTATTCACATTACATCACACAGTAGTACCACTTTACCGTATATATAGTACATTACTCCTCACAGTAGTGCCCCTTATTCACATTACATCACACTGAATTGCTCCTTATTCACATTACACCACACCATGGGGGTCATTCCGAGTTGTTCGCTCGCAAGCTGCTTTTAGCAGCTTTGCACACGCAAAGCCGCCGCCTACTGGGAGTGAATCTTAGCTTATCAAAATTGCGAACGAACGATTAGCAGAATTGCGAATAGACACTTCTTAGCAGTTTCTGAGTAGCTCCAGACTTACTCGGCATCTGCGATCAGTTCAGTCAGTTTCATTCCTGGTTTGACGTCACAAACACACCCAGCGTTCGCCCAGACACTCCTCCTTTTCTCCAGCCACTCCCGCGTTTTTCCCAGAAACGGTAGCGTTTTTTCGCACACATCCATAAAACGTCCAGTTTCCGCCCAGAAACCCCCACTTCCTGTCAATCACATTACGATCACCAGAACGAAGAAAAAACCTTGTAATGCCGTGAGTAAAATACCTAACTGCATAGCAAATTTACTTGGCGCAGTCGCACTGCAGACATTGCGCATGCGCATTAGCGACTAATCGCTCCGTAGCGAGAAAAAAATACCGAGCGAACAACTCGGAATGACCCCCCATATTGCTCTTTATTCTCATTACACCACACCATATTGCTCCTTATTCACATTACACCACACCATATTGCTCTTTATTCACATTAGACCACACAGTAGTGCCCTTTCTATACGTTACGCCACACAGTAGAGCACCTTATACACATAATGCCACACATAGGTAATGCATTTATACACATAATACCACACAGTAATGCCCCTTACACATATGACACACATTATTAATGTCCTTATAAACATAATGCACCTTACACATTATGCCAACCCTTATTAATGCCCTTATACACATCATTTCTTTTGCACATATGCTGCACATTGTTAATGACCTTATACACATACTGACACACATAATGTCCCTTACACATATGCCACACATTATTAGTGCCCTTATACACATAATGAGACATATAGTTCCTGACGTGAGTCAATTGGCAGCTCTGCTAACGTCAGGTGCCTATTTTTTATGAAAATGCATCTTATTGGCATTGCTATGTGGATAGGATGCACAAGCAGCTTCTGCTGATTAAAATGATATGCGGCATGCCTATATTCTGTGTGCGACTGTGGCTGTATCTGCATACAAAATGCTACACACAGAATATAGGCATGCTGCATATCATTTTAATCAGCAGAAGCTGCTTGTGCCCCAAGGCATACCAGATGCCCTAGGCAATTGCCTAGTTCGCCTATGCCTAAGGCCGGCTCTGGCCAAACCAGTCATGCTGGAGGATGTTGCAGGCAGCAGAACGTTCTCCTTGGCGTCTCCAGAGTCTGTCACGTCTGTCACATGTGCTCAGTGAGAACCTGCTTTCATCTGTGAAGAGAACAGGGCGCCGGTGGCGAATTTGCCAATATTGGTGTTCTCTGGAAAATGCCAAACGTCCTGCACGGTGTTGGGCTGTAAGCACAACCCCCACCTGTGGACGTCGGGCCCTCATACCACCCTCATGGAGTCTGTTTCTGATCATTTGAGTAGACACATGCACATTTGTGGCTTGCTGGAGGTCATTTTGCAGGGCTCTGGCAGTGCTCCTCCTGTTCCTCCTTGCACAAAGGCGGAGGTAGCGGTCCTGCTGCTGGGTTGTTGCCCTCCTACGGCCTCCTCCACGTCTCCTGATGTACTGGCCTGTCTCCTGGTAGCGCCTCCATGCTCTGGACACTACGCTGACAGACACAGCAAACCTTCTTGCCACAGCTCGCATTGATGTGCCATCCTGGATGAGCTGCACTACCTGAGCCACTTGTGTGGGTTGTAGACTCCGTCTCATGCTACCACTAGAGCAGGCATATCCAAACTGCGGCCCTCCAGCTGTTGTGAAACTACATATCCCAGCATGCCCTGACACAGTTTTGCTGTCAGAGAATGCTAAAGCTGTGTCAGGGCATGCTGGGATGTGTAGTTCCTCAACATCTGGAGGGCCGCAGTTTGGACATGCCTGCACTAGAGTGAAAGCACCGCCAGCTTCCAAAAGTGACCAAAAACATCAGCCAGAAAGCATAGGAGCTGAGAAGTGGTCTGTGGTCACCACCTGCAGAACAACTCCTTTATTGGGGGTGTCTTGCTAATTGCCTATAATTTCCACCTGTTGTCTATTCCATTTGCACAACAGCATGTGAAATTGATTGTCAATCAGTGTTGCTTCCTAAGTGGACAGTGTGATTTCACAGAAGTGTGATTGACTTGGAGTTACATTGTGCTGTTTAAGTGTTCCCATTATTTTTTTGAGCAGTGCAGGGCCGTAACTAGGTGTGTGCCGATGGTGCCTTGCCCACAGCGCAACTGCACTGAAGGCGCACCATCGGCAGCACCCCCCGCACATACAGCCATTGAATGTAATGCTGACCACTGGCGCCTGTGTTCAGCCGCCGCCTCTGCCAGGGACTGGAGCGGTGTCGCAGGCGCCAAGTGTTAGATGGAGCCGGGCGGTAATTCCGCCTGTCAGCCCCGCCGCCGTCTCAGACAAGGAGAGGGAGCGGGAGCGCTGGGTCAGGCGCCTGCTGCCTGCATATGAGCCGCTGTTGCTGCTGCGAGGGAGACCCGGCACCTCGGCGCTGTAGGGGGATCGTGAGTGCCTGGACTTCTGGACTTTGTGAGTGCCTGCTGCTGCTGCTTCCTCGATGCCACATCACAGGGAGACGGGGGACAGACACACCCACACACGCACACCACACACGCACACCACACACCACACACACACACACACACACACACACACACACACACGCACACGCACACCACACACCACAAACACACATGCACACCACACACCACAAACACAAACGCACACACCTCTCTCTGCTGCCTCATGTGTAAAAAGGGTTTTATATATATATATATATATATATATATGTCGTAATATGTAAAAAGGGGGAGTGTCTTCCGTTACGTGTAAAAAGGGGGACGGCTGCCGTTACGTGTAAAAAGGGGGACTGGCTGCCGTTACGTGTAAAAAGGGGGACTGGCTGCCGTAATGTGTAAAAAGGGGGACGCTGTCTGCCGTAATGTGTAAAAAGGGGGACGCTGTCTGCCGTAATGTGTAAAAAGGGGGACGCTGTCTGCCGTAATGTGTAAAAAGGGGGACGCTGTCTGCCGTAATGTGTAAAAAGGGGGACGCTGTCTGCCGTAATGTGTAAAATGGGGACGCTGTCTGTCGTAATGTGTAAAAAGGGGGACGCTGTCTGCCGTAATGTGTAAAAAGGGGGACGCTGTCTGCCATAATGTGTAAAATGGGGACGCTGTCTGCCATAATGTGTAAAAAGGGGGACGCTGTCTGCTGTAATGTGTAAAAGGGGCTCTACCTGGTGTAGTGGCGCTACTGTGCAGCGTAATTTGAATAATGGAGACTACTGTGCACCGTAATATGAATTGGTATTATTTTGTGGCCACGCCTCTTCCCTATGAAGCCACGCCCCTATATATTTTTTGCGCGCCTACGACGCGCACTGCCCCTATCTTACATGGGGGGGTGGGGGGCGCCAATGCCGTTTCTTGCACACAGCGCTAAAATGCCTAGTTACAGCACTGGAGCAGTGTATATAGCAAATACTGCTAGTGCATGCATGATAATATACCAGACTCACACTGTGTCTTGCATAGTCTGCACATTTGCCATGTCTCCAAAAACAATGGCCCTCATTCCGAGTTGTTCGCTCGCTAGCTGCTTTTAGCAGCATTGCACACGCTAAGCCGCCGCCCTCTGGGAGTGTATCTAAGCTTAGCAGAATTGCGAACGAAAGATTCTCAAAATTGCGAATAGAAATGTCTTAGCAGTTTCTGAGTAGCTCGACACTTACTCCCACTGCGATCAGTTCAGTCAGTTTCGTTCCTGGTTTGACGTCACAAACACACCCAGCGTTCGCCCAGACACTCCCCCGTTTCTCCAGCCACTCCCGCGTTTTTCCCAGAAACGGCAGCGTTTTTTCACACACACCCATAAAACGGCCAGTTTCCGCCCAGAAACACCCACTTTCTGTCAATCATACTCCGATCACCAGAACGATGAAAAATCCTCGTAATGCCGTGAGTAAAATACCTAACTGTTGAGTAAAATAACTAAGCGCATGCGCTCTGCGAACATTGCGCATGCGCAGTAAGCGACTAATCTCAATATAGAGAAAATCGGCAACGAGCGAACAACTCGGAATGAGGGCCAATATTAGAGAGATGGCACCACCGGCAGAAGAAGGAGCTGCAGAACATGGTCCCCCCACTTGTTAAAATGTCCCTGACGTGCACCAGGTGGATATGACACAGAAGTTAGAACCAAATGTGGATTAACCACTCCTACATATGTGTGCGTGCTGCATGTAGAGCTTGATATCAGGATTGTATGTATCATGTGTCACTTTTGTATGTTTGAATGTTGTTATTATGGACATGGATGATGCAATCACACAGGGTAGCACACGTGTTATAGCCGATAATATAATCACCAGCAAATGATATGGGGGTCATTCCGACTTGTTCGCTCGCTAGCAGCTTTTAGCAGCCGTGCAAACACTATGCCGCCGCCCACTGGGAGTGTATTTTAGCTTAGCAGAAGTGCGAACCGAGGGATCGCAGAGCGGCTCCAAAAACATTTTGTGCAGTTTCAGACCTACTCAGCGCTTGCGATCACTTCAGACCATTCAGGTCCTGTTTTGACATCACGAACACGCCCTGCGTTCGGCCAGCCACCCCTGTGTTTTTCCGATCACTCCCTGAAAACGGTCAGTTGACACCCAGAAATGCCCACTTCCTGTCAATCACTCTACGGCTGCCTGTGCGACTGAAAAGTATCGCTAAACCCTGTATAAAACTACATCATTCGTTGTAATAGTACGTCGCACGTGCGCATTGTGCTGCATGCGCATGTGCAGAAGTGCCGAGTTTTTGCCTGATCGCTGCACAGCGAACGAATGCAGCTAGCGAACAACCCAGAATGACCCCCATAAGTCACTGACTCTAGAGAGCTGACTGTACGTTGGAAAATAAATCTATGGGGGTGATTCAGTATATCTGTAACTTCAACCATGCACAGCTGTGCATGTCAGCTGTGCGTTCCAATACTCAAAGCGTTCCTTCTCTAAGCGTCTTGAAAATGAACAGTTAAAAAAACAGTTCCTGCATTGGACTGAACTTAACCATCTTCCTTTTTCTTCTCATCCTCAGGTATGTTCATATCTCCCCATGTAATCTGGCTATTGCTATCTGCACCTATGCAAAACATCCATATTCCAAATGTATGTTCATATCTCCCCATGTAATCTGGCTATTGCTATCTGCACCTATGCAAAACATCCATATTCCAAATGTATGTTCATATCTCCCCATGTAATCTGGCTATTGCTATCTGCACCTATGCAAAACATCCATATTCCAAATGTATGTTCATATCTCCCCATGTAATCTGGCTATTGCTATCTGCACCTATGCAAAACATCCATATTCCAAATGTATGTTCATATCTCCCCATGTAATCTGGCTATTGCTATCTGCACCTATGCAAAACATCCATATTCCAAATGTATGTTCAAATCATTTGTTAGACAGTTTTGTGATTTTTGCTTTTGTTTGTAATGTAAAATACCTGCGTTTCAAAGCTTGGTCAGTGCCGCATATTTAATTAAGGCTCACTGGGCTGGTGTTTGTTTAGTCAATCACTGTGTAATGTAACACCTTTGATTAGTGGAACATTTGCCTCAGCTGTAGTTGGGTCAATTTCCCATAGTATATCTGTAACTTCAACCATGCACAGCTGTGCATGTCAGCTGTGCGTTCCAATACTCAAAGCGTTCCTTCTCTAAGCGTCTTGAAAATGAACAGTTAAAAAAACAGTTCCTGCATTGGACTGAACTTAACCATCTTCCTTTTTCTTCTCATCCTCAGGTATGTTCATATCTCCCCATGTAATCTGGCTATTGCTATCTGCACCTATGCAAAACATCCATATTCCAAATGTATGTTCATATCTCCCCATGTAATCTGGCTATTGCTATCTGCACCTATGCAAAACATCCATATTCCAAATGTATGTTCATATCTCCCCATGTAATCTGGCTATTGCTATCTGCACCTATGCAAAACATCCATATTCCAAATGTATGTTCATATCTCCCCATGTAATCTGGCTATTGCTATCTGCACCTATGCAAAACATCCATATTCCAAATGTATGTTCATATCTCCCCATGTAATCTGGCTATTGCTATCTGCACCTATGCAAAACATCCATATTCCAAATGTATGTTCAAATCATTTGTTAGACAGTTTTGTGATTTTTGCTTTTGTTTGTAATGTAAAATACCTGCGTTTCAAAGCTTGGTCAGTGCCGCATATTTAATTAAGGCTCACTGGGCTGGTGTTTGTTTAGTCAATCACTGTGTAATGTAACACCTTTGATTAGTGGAACATTTGCCTCAGCTGTAGTTGGGTCAATTTCCCATAGTATATCTGTAACTTCAACCATGCACAGCTGTGCATGTCAGCTGTGCGTTCCAATACTCAAAGCGTTCCTTCTCTAAGCGTCTTGAAAATGAACAGTTAAAAAAACAGTTCCTGCATTGGACTGAACTTAACCATCTTCCTTTTTCTTCTCATCCTCAGGTATGTTCATATCTCCCCATGTAATCTGGCTATTGCTATCTGCACCTATGCAAAACATCCATATTCCAAATGTATGTTCATATCTCCCCATGTAATCTGGCTATTGCTATCTGCACCTATGCAAAACATCCATATTCCAAATGTATGTTCATATCTCCCCATGTAATCTGGCTATTGCTATCTGCACCTATGCAAAACATCCATATTCCAAATGTATGTTCATATCTCCCCATGTAATCTGGCTATTGCTATCTGCACCTATGCAAAACATCCATATTCCAAATGTATGTTCAAATCATTTGTTAGACAGTTTTGTGATTTTTGCTTTTGTTTGTAATGTAAAATACCTGCGTTTCAAAGCTTGGTCAGTGCCGCATATTTAATTAAGGCTCACTGGGCTGGTGTTTGTTTAGTCAATCACTGTGTAATGTAACACCTTTGATTAGTGGAACATTTGCCTCAGCTGTAGTTGGGTCAATTTCCCATAGTATATCTGTAACTTCAACCATGCACAGCTGTGCATGTCAGCTGTGCGTTCCAATACTCAAAGCGTTCCTTCTCTAAGCGTCTTGAAAATGAACAGTTAAAAAAACAGTTCCTGCATTGGACTGAACTTAACCATCTTCCTTTTTCTTCTCATCCTCAGGTATGTTCATATCTCCCCATGTAATCTGGCTATTGCTATCTGCACCTATGCAAAACATCCATATTCCAAATGTATGTTCATATCTCCCCATGTAATCTGGCTATTGCTATCTGCACCTATGCAAAACATCCATATTCCAAATGTATGTTCATATCTCCCCATGTAATCTGGCTATTGCTATCTGCACCTATGCAAAACATCCATATTCCAAATGTATGTTCATATCTCCCCATGTAATCTGGCTATTGCTATCTGCACCTATGCAAAACATCCATATTCCAAATGTATGTTCAAATCATTTGTTAGACAGTTTTGTGATTTTTGCTTTTGTTTGTAATGTAAAATACCTGCGTTTCAAAGCTTGGTCAGTGCCGCATATTTAATTAAGGCTCACTGGGCTGGTGTTTGTTTAGTCAATCACTGTGTAATGTAACACCTTTGATTAGTGGAACATTTGCCTCAGCTGTAGTTGGGTCAATTTCCCATAGTATATCTGTAACTTCAACCATGCACAGCTGTGCATGTCAGCTGTGCGTTCCAATACTCAAAGCGTTCCTTCTCTAAGCGTCTTGAAAATGAACAGTTAAAAAAACAGTTCCTGCATTGGACTGAACTTAACCATCTTCCTTTTTCTTCTCATCCTCAGGTATGTTCATATCTCCCCATGTAATCTGGCTATTGCTATCTGCACCTATGCAAAACATCCATATTCCAAATGTATGTTCATATCTCCCCATGTAATCTGGCTATTGCTATCTGCACCTATGCAAAACATCCATATTCCAAATGTATGTTCATATCTCCCCATGTAATCTGGCTATTGCTATCTGCACCTATGCAAAACATCCATATTCCAAATGTATGTTCATATCTCCCCATGTAATCTGGCTATTGCTATCTGCACCTATGCAAAACATCCATATTCCAAATGTATGTTCAAATCATTTGTTAGACAGTTTTGTGATTTTTGCTTTTGTTTGTAATGTAAAATACCTGCGTTTCAAAGCTTGGTCAGTGCCGCATATTTAATTAAGGCTCACTGGGCTGGTGTTTGTTTAGTCAATCACTGTGTAATGTAACACCTTTGATTAGTGGAACATTTGCCTCAGCTGTAGTTGGGTCAATTTCCCATAGTATATCTGTAACTTCAACCATGCACAGCTGTGCATGTCAGCTGTGCGTTCCAATACTCAAAGCGTTCCTTCTCTAAGCGTCTTGAAAATGAACAGTTAAAAAAACAGTTCCTGCATTGGACTGAACTTAACCATCTTCCTTTTTCTTCTCATCCTCAGGTATGTTCATATCTCCCCATGTAATCTGGCTATTGCTATCTGCACCTATGCAAAACATCCATATTCCAAATGTATGTTCATATCTCCCCATGTAATCTGGCTATTGCTATCTGCACCTATGCAAAACATCCATATTCCAAATGTATGTTCATATCTCCCCATGTAATCTGGCTATTGCTATCTGCACCTATGCAAAACATCCATATTCCAAATGTATGTTCATATCTCCCCATGTAATCTGGCTATTGCTATCTGCACCTATGCAAAACATCCATATTCCAAATGTATGTTCAAATCATTTGTTAGACAGTTTTGTGATTTTTGCTTTTGTTTGTAATGTAAAATACCTGCGTTTCAAAGCTTGGTCAGTGCCGCATATTTAATTAAGGCTCACTGGGCTGGTGTTTGTTTAGTCAATCACTGTGTAATGTAACACCTTTGATTAGTGGAACATTTGCCTCAGCTGTAGTTGGGTCAATTTCCCATAGTATATCTGTAACTTCAACCATGCACAGCTGTGCATGTCAGCTGTGCGTTCCAATACTCAAAGCGTTCCTTCTCTAAGCGTCTTGAAAATGAACAGTTAAAAAAACAGTTCCTGCATTGGACTGAACTTAACCATCTTCCTTTTTCTTCTCATCCTCAGGTATGTTCATATCTCCCCATGTAATCTGGCTATTGCTATCTGCACCTATGCAAAACATCCATATTCCAAATGTATGTTCATATCTCCCCATGTAATCTGGCTATTGCTATCTGCACCTATGCAAAACATCCATATTCCAAATGTATGTTCATATCTCCCCATGTAATCTGGCTATTGCTATCTGCACCTATGCAAAACATCCATATTCCAAATGTATGTTCATATCTCCCCATGTAATCTGGCTATTGCTATCTGCACCTATGCAAAACATCCATATTCCAAATGTATGTTCAAATCATTTGTTAGACAGTTTTGTGATTTTTGCTTTTGTTTGTAATGTAAAATACCTGCGTTTCAAAGCTTGGTCAGTGCCGCATATTTAATTAAGGCTCACTGGGCTGGTGTTTGTTTAGTCAATCACTGTGTAATGTAACACCTTTGATTAGTGGAACATTTGCCTCAGCTGTAGTTGGGTCAATTTCCCATAGTATATCTGTAACTTCAACCATGCACAGCTGTGCATGTCAGCTGTGCGTTCCAATACTCAAAGCGTTCCTTCTCTAAGCGTCTTGAAAATGAACAGTTAAAAAAACAGTTCCTGCATTGGACTGAACTTAACCATCTTCCTTTTTCTTCTCATCCTCAGGTATGTTCATATCTCCCCATGTAATCTGGCTATTGCTATCTGCACCTATGCAAATCATCCATATTCCAAATGTATGTTCATATCTCCCCATGTAATCTGGCTATTGCTATCTGCACCTATGCAAAACATCCATATTCCAAATGTATGTTCATATCTCCCCATGTAATCTGGCTATTGCTATCTGCACCTATGCAAAACATCCATATTCCAAATGTATGTTCATATCTCCCCATGTAATCTGGCTATTGCTATCTGCACCTATGCAAAACATCCATATTCCAAATGTATGTTCAAATCATTTGTTAGACAGTTTTGTGATTTTTGCTTTTGTTTGTAATGTAAAATACCTGCGTTTCAAAGCTTGGTCAGTGCCGCATATTTAATTAAGGCTCACTGGGCTGGTGTTTGTTTAGTCAATCACTGTGTAATGTAACACCTTTGATTAGTGGAACATTTGCCTCAGCTGTAGTTGGGTCAATTTCCCATAGTATATCTGTAACTTCAACCATGCACAGCTGTGCATGTCAGCTGTGCGTTCCAATACTCAAAGCGTTCCTTCTCTAAGCGTCTTGAAAATGAACAGTTAAAAAAACAGTTCCTGCATTGGACTGAACTTAACCATCTTCCTTTTTCTTCTCATCCTCAGGTATGTTCATATCTCCCCATGTAATCTGGCTATTGCTATCTGCACCTATGCAAAACATCCATATTCCAAATGTATGTTCATATCTCCCCATGTAATCTGGCTATTGCTATCTGCACCTATGCAAAACATCCATATTCCAAATGTATGTTCAAATCATTTGTTAGACAGTTTTGTGATTTTTGCTTTTGTTTGTAATGTAAAATACCTGCGTTTCAAAGCTTGGTCAGTGCCGCATATTTAATTAAGGCTCACTGGGCTGGTGTTTGTTTAGTCAATCACTGTGTAATGTAACACCTTTGATTAGTGGAACATTTGCCTCAGCTGTAGTTGGGTCAATTTCCCATAGTATATCTGTAACTTCAACCATGCACAGCTGTGCATGTCAGCTGTGCGTTCCAATACTCAAAGCGTTCCTTCTCTAAGCGTCTTGAAAATGAACAGTTAAAAAAACAGTTCAACAAACATTAAACAGCATCAAGAAAGAAATCTGGAACATTATGTGGCCTCTCCTCGCCTCTGCCATGAGAACACCAGGACCAATGCCTACTACTTCTGTGTCCAAGAACATCATGACTGCCCCCGGGACTACCCCTCAAGCTCAGCAGGGAACTGAGGGACGTGCGCATCAGGACCAGACTTTGCTGGGTCAGTTCCATTGGACATTAGTGTGCACCCCACATTCTCATACCCACCCGCACTGCTCTCATGAGACCAGGACATTTATCTTTTTCACAAAATAATGTTAGTACAGTTTTTTCCAGCAAATGTGTCTTTCTCTTCTCTTTCTTCTTACACTGTACTTCCACCCCACTGTGTGCTATTCCCGTAATGTGTACCTCCATTGGTTGCACACCCTGCCAGCAGTAACCTATGCAGTGCGCCCCACATGGCTGCCTCGGATGGTTCCCCTGTGGGCGGGGTGTGCTTCATTTGGATCTTTCCATGCAGGGTATAGCATACTCCTACACACGTGTCAGTTCTCCCATACATGCATTTGGCCCCTGTATGGCTCATCTCCCACTGTGTAACCGTGTAGTGCGCCCAACATGGCTGCCTTATCTGGTGCGCTTGTGGATGGGATGAAAAATGCGTGGACCTGATGTTTTTATTGGAACCCTACTCTGAACTTAAGGACTCTGCAATCTCCCCATTTTGTGTTCTCTTCTAGGGGTGGACTATTCCACCGTGGGTAATCCTACGCAGTGCACCTAAGATGGCTGCCGCACCTGGTGCCTTGTGATGGTGGAATACACAACCCCTGGAGGTTATTACTCAAAATGCCTACACCAATCATGCACCAATCATTCTTTCTGTGTCTTTGTCTGTGTGGTTTATCTTTTGATGTAATGCTTAAATCTTCTGTATTATGTGCATTGTGTGAGTTCTAGTTGGCGCCGCGGATGGCTGCCTCGGTGCTGCTCTGCCAAGCAGCCTTTGTGTTTAGTCTTAAATGTATAATATGTCTACTGTACAGTTGCATATGTGATGTATGAACTCATATGTGTAATGTTTGTAATGTATGCTACGTTTTTTCCTCCATGTTGCTGCTTGGCGATGCATTGTACCACAAAGAATTCCTAGTGTACGTGAGTACACCTGGCCAATAAAGCTGATTCTGATTCTGATTCTGATCATTGTGTTCAAACTTTGCTGTCCTGCGATCAGATAGTCGCCGCCTCCACGGGGGAATGTAAATTTGCTGTGCAAGTGTGTGATCCAATGTGTACGCCGAGCTGCAAAAATCCACTTATTTTTAGGACTTATTCCTAGAGTGCGATGAGAACAGGCTGATCGGGGCCGGAATTGACGTCACACACCCTCCCTGAAAACGCTTGGGCACGTCTGCATTTTTCTGGACACTCCCTGTAAACGGTCAGTTACCACCCACAAACAGCCTCCTCCTGTCAATCACCTGTGAACGGATTTTTCGCACCGTCCTATCGCTGACCGGCGATGCCCTTTGTTGTTGTCCGATTGCGGTGCATGCGCAGTTAATACCTGATCACCCGCTGTGCGAAAAAGCAGCAATCAGGAATGAATCAGGCCCTATGTATCAATAAAGTAGAGATGTGTGTGTACTCCCCTGTTTTGGTTTTGGTTCTAATTCATCGTGGTGTTTTGGTTTTGGCAATACCACTCTCAAGTTTTTTGGTTCGGATTTGGATTTCAGTTCAGTTTGAAATTGATTTAAAAAAAAGATAATCATTGATAAAAATTCTTTATAAAAACTAGAGATGAGCGGGTTCGGTTTTACTCGGTTCTCAAAACGGCACCTTATTGGCTCACCGATGTCACGTGTTTTGGATAGCCAATAAGAAAAATCCGGATAAAACCGAACTGGCGTTAATTCTGGTGTTAAATCCGAACCCGCTCATCTCTAATAAAAACTGATAAAAGCCTAAAACCATGTAATTTTTGTAATCCAAATCACGAAATTCAGATTTAAAATCCAAATTACGGACTGCGGGAAGATTTGAACTGGGGCCGAGATGTAGTGAAGTTCGTGTGGAATTCCGGCCGAACTCAGATGTTTTTTTTAAAGGGGCGATCATTTACAAGGCTAAACCATGCCTTTTAAATGATTGCCCCTTTACAAAAATGTCCGAGTTGTCCGGCATTCCGCACAGCTGCTGAACTCAGATTTCATTACTTCCTAGCCTCGGCACTTGGTTCGGATCGGATCTCTTAATCCAGAGGCAAAAATGGGACAGTTACTACGTGAGATATGTGTCAATGGGGGTCATTCTGAGTTGTTCGCTCGCTAGCAGATTTTAGCAGCATTGCACACGCTAGGCTGCCGCCCTCTGGGAGTGTATCTTAGCTTACCCGAATTGCGAACAAAAGATTAGCAGAATTGCGAATAGAAAATTCTTAGCAGTTTCTGAGTAGCTCCAGACCTACTCACAGATTGCGATCAGCTCAGGCCATTTCGTTCCTGCTTTGACGTCACAAACACGCCCTGTGTTCGACCAGCCACTCCCCCATTTCTCCAGACACTCCTGCGTTTTTTCCTGGCACGCCTGCGTTTTTACGCACACTCCCAGAAAACGGCCAGTTTCCGCCCAGAAACACCCACTTCCTGTCAATCACACTCCAATCATTTCAACGATGAAAATTCTTCGTTCGGACGTGAGTAAATCTACTAAGTTTTGTGCTAAAATACTTAGCGCATGCGCATTTTTGCCTTAATCGCTCCGTTGCAAAAATCGGCAATGAGCGAACAACTCGGAAGGACCCCCAATGTCACGTTAGGAATGGGGCATGTCTCATTTTCAGCCTAACAAGTAGCGCCAAAGACAAGAATAATGGATTCATAAGAGGATGCTACATCTGCACAGCCTTAATGAGGACTTTACATCGGAAGCTGCCTCTGAGGTTTGTGTTTGTACTTTGTGTCTTTCCCTATATTACTGCTTTGTAGAAGGTGTTTGTTATTCAGGAAGTTTTAGACTAGTGCATGAAGCAGCAGCAATAGCAGCCCAGTAACACTGTAACGGGATACGGTCATTAGGTCGACCACTATTGGTCGACGTGCATTAGGTCGACATGGTCACTAGGCCGACATGTATTAGGTCGACATGGAAAAAGGTCAGCATGTATTTTTCTAATTTTTTAAACTTTTTTATACTTTACGATCCACCTAGACTACGATTGGGAACGGTAACCTGTGCCGACTGCAGCGGTAGCGGAGCAAGGCACCTTGCCCGAAGCATGGCGAGTGAAGCGAGCAATGCGGGGGGACAAGGTGCACTAATTGGGGTTCCCAGACACTTTACGAAGAAAACGACACCAACAAAAGTTAAAGAAAACTCATGTTGAACTTTTCCCTTGTTGACCTTGTTCATGTCGACCTAACAGCCATGTCGACCTAGTGACCATGTCGGCCTAATGTATGTCGACCTAAGTGTGGTCGACCTAATGACCCATACCCACTGTAACATTGTCATTCTACACTAGCATATGCTTGAGTTGTGCCAAATCACCAAATCATGATTGACAGGCAGAAGCGCTCGCTAGGCGGGCGGGGGCGGAACGGCCAACGCAGTCCGGCCAACGCAGGTGTGGCCGGACCGAACGGGGGGCGTCACACGCAGCCGCTGCGAGCTGGGGAGCGACAAGTAGCTCCCGGCCAGCACGCTAAAGCTGCGCTGGTCGGGAGCTACTCTTGAAGTGCAAAGGCATCGCCGCTGTGTGATGCCTTTGCACTTCTGTGGGGGGGGCTGGGGGGGGCGGCACTGACATGCGGGGTGGAATAGCCCTGTGCTGGGCGTCCCCCGCATGTCAGTGTGAATGATCGTAGCTGTGCTAAATTTAGCACAGCTACAATCAACTCGGAATGAACGCCATTGCCTCTTTGTGAATATGCCAGTGGTTCCCAAACTTTCTTTAATCACAGCGCCCTAGAGTATTAACATTTTTTTCATGGCACTTCTAGGATAAAAGGTTTTTTATTGATAAATTTTGGGGAAAAAATATTACATTCAATTAGCCGCAAAATTACTGTGAATTGTGGAACGCGCCTATCCAATTGTGTGAGAAAACGGATTCGCAGAAATGTTACCGCAAATTTCAATTCATCACCTCTGAGCAGGTGACAAACTTCGGGAAAATCCCTATTTTAAGTAAAAAAAAAAATCAGAATGGGGTTCAGAACCCCGGGGACACCCCCCTGAATGACTAATTAGGCACTTAGAAGTTTTTAATTATTTTTAATTGGCCAATAATGACATGGCATTTTTGGGGTGAAAAAGTACAAAATGATGGAAATTGGGATACAAGATTGGGACAGGTATGAGGAGGTGGGCCCTCACGTAGTGGGACCCACCAGGGAATACCCCTGCACCCCTGTGGGCCAGTCCAACACTGTGAGTGGGACAAGAGTTTTTAGACCTGCAGTTGGGTGTAATTGGTCTGTTTCCACTTTTTTTTTTTTAAAGTACCCTAAAGTGACCCGACTATATACTTATACCCGTTTTTATGTACAGAATTTTAGCACTTATTTTGCTGAAAAAATAGCTCTCTATCTTTTTTTACATTTGAAAAAAATGCCTATACTGTAACAGCCATTCGCATGTAAATGAATACGTCCCTTAGGGTCAGCTACTGTATGTGGGGTGTACAGTGGTGCTTCTGTTTGTCCACATGTTGTATGATCTCAGCCACTAGCACAGGTTTTGCCTATTACTTTGAGCATAAATAATTTGATTTGGCCCTGGACCACCAACCCGAGGCATCCTACAAGAGCCTCACGGCACACCAGTTTGGAAACCACTGGAATGTGCACAGTAGCGGATCTTGCCACGGGCAAGCAGGACTTTTGCCCGGGGCGCTGTTGCCTCGAGGGTGCCGCCGTCGTGGCAAGATCCGCTACTGGTGCCGGTGCTGTGCAGTGCACGATGACATCATAATTGACCTCTAGTGTCTATGCGGTACTATCGGAGAGACGTCATGACGTCTCTCCCATAGATCCGAGTAGCAGCGCCGGCGGCCGGAGACGGAGGGCAGCAGCAGTTGGGAAGCATGAGCGGGGATTTTAAGTATTTATTTATTTATTTTTGTAACCGGCACAGCTACAGGGGGCACAGTACTGAGGGCACAGCTATAGGGGGCACAGCACTGGGGGCACAACTACTGAGTGCACAGTACTGGAGGCACAACTACTGAGGGCACAGCTACAGGGGGCACAGTACTGGGGGCACAACTACTGAGAGCACAGCTACAGGGGGCACAGTACTGGGGGCACAACTACTGAGGGCACAGCTACAGGGGGCACTGTATTGGGGGCACAACTACTGAGGGCACAGCTACAGGGGGCACAGTACTGGAGGCACAACTACTGAGGGTACAGCTACAGGGGGCACAGTACTGGGGGCACAACTACTGAGGGCACAGTATTGGGGGCACAACTACTGAGGGCACAGTACTGGGAGCACAACTACTGAGGGTGCAGCTACAGGGGGCATAACCACGACCCCTCCCCATGAAGCCACGCCCCTATTTTTTTTACACATGCCTGTGGTGCGCACTAACCCTGTTTTGCCTGTTGTGGGGGCGCCAGGCGCCAAAGGAAACTTTCGCCCTGGGCGCCACGAGGTCTAGAACCAGCCTTGAATGTGCATATGTTCATTATGTCATTCCAGTGACAACTTCTGGCACTATTTACAGAACCTAGCATATCACTTCTCTGCTATCCATTTTATAAAGTTGTCAAGGTTTATTTTGCACCTAAAGATACTGTAACTTTGTAAGCCATTGCTTCTAAATGGGTTTTAACTAGAGATGAGCGGGTTCGGTTCCTCGGAATCCGAACCCGCCCGAACTTCATTTCTTTTTACGCGGGGCCGAGCGACTCGGATCTTCCCGCCTTGCTCGGTTAACCCGAGCGCGCCCGAACGTCATCATCCCGCTGTCGGATTCTCGCGAGGCTCGGATTCTATCGCGAGACTCGGATTCTATATAAGGAGCCGCGCGTCGCCGCCATTTTCACACGTGCATTGAGATTCATAGGGAGAGGACGTGGCTGGCGTCCTCTCCGTTTTAGAGAAGAGAGTGAGACTAGAGTAGAGAGAGACACAGTAGTAATTTTGGGGAGCATTAGGAGGAGTACTACTACTTGCTGAAGTGATAGATAGATAGTGTGACTGTATAATGTATATCTGACTTGTGGGGGAGACACTGACAGTGGGGAGCAGTTAGAGTCTGAGAGCAGGACTCAGGAGTACATATAACGTACAGTGCACACTTTTGCTGCCAGAGTGCCACACTGCCATTGTGACCACACTGACCACCAGTATAATATATATTGTGATTGTCTGCTTAGGAGTACTACTTGCAAGTTGCTGATAGTGTGACCAGTGACCTGACCACCAGTTTAATAATCACCACCAGTTTAATATATATATATATATATATATATATATATATATAATTGTATATAATATATATATAATATTGTATACCACCTACCCGTGTTTTTTTTTCTTTCTTCTTTATACATACTACTATAGTAGCTTACTGTAGCAGTCTGCGGTGCTGCTGAGCTGACAGTGTCCAGCAGGTCCGTCATCAGTCATTACATAATAAATATATATACCTGTCCGGCTGCAGTACTAGTGATATTATATATATATATATATATATATATATATTGATTTCACCTCATTATCATCCAGTCTATATTAGCAGCAGACACAGTACGGTAGTCCACGGCTGTAGCTACCTCTGTGTCGGCAGTCGCTCGTCCATCCATAATTGTATACCACCTACCCGTGGTTTTTTTTTTCTTTCTTCTTTATACATACTACTATAGTAGCTTACTGTAGCAGTCTGCGGTGCTGCTGAGCTGACAGTGTCCAGCAGGTCTGTCATCAGTCATTACATAATAAATATATCTACCTGTCCGGCTGCAGTACTAGTGTGATATTATATAAATATATATTGATTTCATCTCATTATCATCCAGTCTATATTAGCAGCAGACACAGTACGGTAGTCCACGGCTGTAGCTACCTCTGTGTCGGCAGTCGCTCGTCCATCCATAATTGTATACCACCTACCCGTGGTTTTTTTTTTTCTTTCTTCTTTATACATACTACTATAGTAGCTTACTGTAGCAGTCTGCGGTGCTGCTGAGCTGACAGTGTCCAGCAGGTCCGTCATCAGTCATTACATAATAAATATATCTACCTGTCCGGCTGCAGTACTAGTGTGATATTATATATATATATATATATTGATTTCATCTCATTATCATCCAGTCTATATTAGCAGCAGACACAGTACGGTAGTCCACGGCTGTAGCTACCTCTGTGTCGGCAGTCGCTCGTCCATCCATAATTGTATACCACCTACCCGTGGTTTTTTTTTTCTTTCTTCTTTATACATACTACTATAGTAGCTTACTGTAGCAGTCTGCGGTGCTGCTGAGCTGACAGTGTCCAGCAGGTCCGTCATCAGTCATTACATAATAAATATATCTACCTGTCCGGCTGCAGTACTAGTGTGATATTATATATATATATTGATTTCATCTCATTATCATCCAGTCTATATTAACAGCAGACACAGTACGGTAGTCCACGGCTGTAACTACCTCTGTGTCGGCAGTCGCTCGTCCATCCATAATTGTATACCACCTACCCGTGTTTTTTTTTTCTTTCTTCTTTATACATACTACTATAGTAGCTTACTGTAGCAGTCTGCGGTGCTGCTGAGCTGACAGTGTCCAGCAGGTCCGTCATCAGTCATTACATAATAAATATATCTACCTGTCCGGCTGCAGTACTAGTGTGATATTATATATATATATATATATTGATTTCATCTCATTATCATCCAGTCTATATTAGCAGCAGACACAGTACGGTAGTCCACGGCTGTAGCTACCTCTGTGTCGGCAGTCGCTCGTCCATCCATAAGTATACTAGTATCCATCCATCTCCATTGTTTACCTGAGGTGCCTTTTAGTTGTGCCTATTAAAATATGGAGAACAAAAATGTTGAGGTTCCAAAATTAGGGAAAGATCAAGATCCACTTCCACCTCGTGCTGAAGCTGCTGCCACTAGTCATGGCCGAGACGATGAAATGCCAGCAACGTCGTCTGCCAAGGCCGATGCCCAATGTCATAGTACAGAGCATGTAAAATCCAAAACACCAAATATCAGTAAAAAAAGGACTCCAAAATCTAAAATAAAATTGTCGGAGAAGCGTAAACTTGCCAATATGCCATTTACCACACGGAGTGGCAAGGAACGGCTGAGGCCCTGGCCTATGTTCATGGCTAGTGGTTCAGCTTCACATGAGGAGGGAAGCACTCAGCCTCTCGCTAGAAAAATGAAAAGACTCAAGCTGGCAAAAGCACCGCAAAGAACTGTGCGTTCTTCGAAATCCCAAATCCACAAGGAGAGTCCAATTGTGTCGGTTGCAATGCCTGACCTTCCCAACACTGGACGTGAAGAGCATGCGCCTTCCACCATTTGCACGCCCCCTGCAAGTGCTGGAAGGAGCACCCGCAGTCCAGTTCCTGATAGTCAGATTGAAGATGTCAGTGTTGAAGTACACCAGGATGAGGAGGATATGGGTGTTGCTGGCGCTGGGGAGGAAATTGACAAGGAGGATTCTGATGGTGAGGTGGTTTGTTTAAGTCAGGCACCCGGGGAGACACCTGTTGTCCGTGGGAGGAATATGGCCGTTGACATGCCTGGTGAAAATACCAAAAAAATCAGCTCTTCGGTGTGGAAGTATTTCAACAGAAATGCGGACAACATTTGTCAAGCCGTGTGTTGCCTTTGTCAAGCTGTAATAAGTAGGGGTAAGGACGTTAACCACCTCGGAACATCCTCCCTTATACGTCACCTGCAGCGCATTCATAATAAGTCAGTGACAAGTTCAAAAACTTTGGGCGACAGCGGAAGCAGTCCACTGACCAGTAAATCCCTTCCTCTTGTAACCAAGCTCACGCAAACCACCCCACCAACTCCCTCAGTGTCAATTTCCTCCTTCCCCAGGAATGCCAATAGTCCTGCAGGCCATGTCACTGGCAATTCTGACGATTCCTCTCCTGCCTGGGATTCCGCCGATGCATCCTTGCGTGTAACGCCTACTGCTGCTGGCGCTGCTGTTGTTGCTGCTGGGAGTCGATGGTCATCCCAGAGGGGAAATCGTAAGACCACTTTTACTACTTCCACCAAGCAATTGACTGTCCAACAGTCCTTTGCGAGGAAGATGAAATATCACAGCAGTCATCCTGCTGCAAAGCGGATAACTGAGGCCTTGGCATCCTGGGTGGTGAGAAACGTGGTTCCGGTATCCATCATTACTGCAGAGCCAACTAGAGACTTGTTGGAGGTACTGTGTCCCCGGTACCAAATACCATCTAGGTTCCATTTCTCTAGGCAGGCGATACCGAAAATGTACACAGACCTCAGAAAAAGAGTCACCAGTGTCCTAAAAAATGCAGCTGTACCCAATGTCCACTTAACCACGGACATGTGGACAAGTGGAGCAGGGCAGGGTCAGGACTATATGACTGTGACAGCCCACTGGGTAGATGTATGGACTCCCGCCGCAAGAACAGCAGCGGCGGCACCAGTAGCAGCATCTCGCAAACGCCAACTCTTTCCTAGGCAGGCTACGCTTTGTATCACCGGTTTCCAGAATACGCACACAGCTGAAAACCTCTTACGGCAACTGTGGAAGATCATCGCGGAATGGCTTACCCCAATTGGACTCTCCTATGGATTTGTGGCATCGGACAACGCCAGCAATATTGTGTGTGCATTAAATATGGGCAAATTCCAGCACGTCCCATGTTTTGCACATACCTTGAATTTGGTGGTGCAGAATTTTTTAAAAAACGAGAGGGGCGTGCAAGAGATGCTGTCGGTGGCCAGAAGAATTGTGGGACACTTTCGGCGTACAGGCACCACGTACAGAAGACTGGAGCACCACCAAAAACGCCTGAACCTGCCCTGCCATCATCTGAAGCAAGAAGTGGTAACGAGGTGGAATTCAACCCTATATATGCTTCAGAGGTTGGAGGAGCAGCAAAAGGCCATTCAAGCCTATACAATTCAGCACGATATAGGAGGTGGAATGCACCTGTCTCAAGCGCAGTGGAGAATGATTTCAACGTTGTGCAAGGTTCTGCTGCCCTTTGAACTTGCCACACGTGAAGTCAGTTCAGACACTGCCAGCCTGAGTCAGGTCATTCTCCTCATCAGGCTTTTGCAGAAGAAGCTGGAGACATTGAAGGAGGAGCTAACACGGAGCGATTCCGCTAGGCATGTGGGACTTGTGGATGGAGCCCTTAATTCGCTTAACAAGGATTCACGGGTGGTCAATCTGTTGAAATCAGAGCACTACATTTTGGCCACCGTGCTCGATCCTAGATTTAAAACCTACCTTGGATCTCTCTTTCCGGCAGACACAAGTCTGCTGGGGTTCAAAGACCTGCTGGTGAGAAAATTGTCAAGTCAAGCGGAACGCGACCTGTCAACATCTCCTCCTTCACATTCTCCCGCAACTGGGGGTGCGAGGAAAAGGCTCAGAATTCCGAGCCCACCCGCTGGCGGTGATGCAGGGCAGTCTGGAGCGACTGCTGATGCTGACATCTGGTCCGGACTGAAGGACCTGTCAACGATTACGGACATGTCGTCTACTGTCACTGCATATGATTCTCTCCCCATTGAAAGAATGGTGGAGGATTATATGAGTGACCGCATCCAAGTAGGCACGTCACGCAGTCCGTACTTATACTGGCAGGAAAAAGAGGCAATTTGGAGGCCCTTGCACAAACTGGCTTTATTCTACCTAAGTTGCCCTCCCACAAGTGTGTACTCCGAAAGAGTGTTTAGTGCCGCCGCTCACCTTGTCAGCAATCGGCATACGAGGTTACTTCCAGAAAATGTGGAGAAGATGATGTTCATTAAAATGAATTATAATCAATTCCTCCGTGGAGACATTGACCAGCAGCAATTGCCTCCACAAAGTACACAGGGAGCTGAGATGGTGGATTCCAGTGGGGACGAATTGATAATCTGTGAGGAGGGGGATGTACACGGTGATATATCGGAGGATGATGATGAGGTGGACATCTTGCCTCTGTAGAGCCAGTTTGTGCAAGGAGAGATTAATTGCTTCTTTTTTGGTGGGGGTCCAAACCAACCCGTCATTTCAGTCACAGTCGTGTGGCAGACTCTGTCACTGAAATGATGGGTTGGTTAAAGTGTGCATGTCCTGTTTATACAACATAAGGGTGGGTGGGAGGGCCCAAGGACAATTCCATCTTGCACCTCTTTTTTTCTTTCATTTTTCTTTGCGTCATGTGCTGTTTGGGGAGTGTTTTTTGGAAGGGCCATCCTGCGTGACACTGCAGTGCCACTCCTAGATGGGCCCGGTGTTTGTGTCGGCCACTAGGGTCGCTTATCTTACTCACACAGCTACCTCATTGCGCCTCTTTTTTTCTTTGCGTCATGTGCTGTTTGGGGAGTGTTTTTTGGAAGGGCCATCCTGCGTGACACTGCAGTGCCACTCCTAGATGGGCCCGGTGTTTGTGTCGGCCACTTGGGTCGCTTATCTTACTCACACAGCTACCTCATTGCGCCTCTTTTTTTCTTTGCGTCATGTGCTGTTTGGGGAGTGTTTTTTGGAAGGGCCATCCTGCGTCACACTGCAGTGCCACTCCTAGATGGGCCCGGTGTTTGTGTCGGCCACTAGGGTCGCTTATCTTACTCACACAGCTACCTCATTGCGCCTCTTTTTTTCTTTGCGTCATGTGCTGTTTGGGGAGTGTTTTTTGGAAGGGCCATCCTGCGTGACACTGCAGTGCCACTCCTAGATGGGCCAGGTGTTTGTGTCGGCCACTTGGGTCGCTTATCTTACTCACACAGCTACCTCATTGCGCCTCTTTTTTTCTTTGCGTCATGTGCTGTTTGGGGAGTGTTTTTTGGAAGGGCCATCCTGCGTCACACTGCAGTGCCACTCCTAGATGGGTCCGGTGTTTGTGTCGGCCACTAGGGTCGCTTATCTTACTCACACAGCTACCTCATTGCGACTCTTTTTTTCTTTGCGTCATGTGCTGTTTGGGGAGTGTTTTTTGGAAGGGCCATCCTGCGTGACACTGCAGTGCCACTCCTAGATGGGCCCGGTGTTTGTGTCGGCCACTAGGGTCGCTTAGCTTAGTCATCCAGCGACCTCGGTGCAAATTTTAGGACTAAAAATAATATTGTGAGGTGTGAGGTATTCAGAATAGACTGAAAATGAGTGGAAATTATGGTTTTTGAGGTTAATAATACTTTGGGATCAAAATGACCCCCAAATTCTATGATTTAAGCTGTTTTTTAGTGTTTTTTGAAAAAAACACCCGAATCCAAAACACACCCGAATCCGACAAAAAAAATTCGGTGAGGTTTTGCCAAAACGCGGTCGAACCCAAAACACGGCCGCGGAACCGAACCCAAAACCAAAACACAAAACCCGAAAAATTTCAAGTGCACATCTCTAGTTTTAACTGGATTTTTAAATTGGCAATATTATAACTTGCAAAGAACAGCATAGATTGCCCTTAGTACTATTGCCGCTTTACATTTCCAGATCAAACCTGCCGCTTTGTAAATCCAGTCCCTAGGCTAGGTTTACCAGAATATCCCTTTAATCTGGGACACCTATGATATAAACAGGCTCTGTGGCTGAATAAAACCAGGGAAAATGCCGGCCTGAATTTAGCCAGCCACAGAACCTGTGTAAATCATAGGGACCCTGGACTAAATTGTTCACCTCAATTACCTGGTCTATCAGAAAGTAAGGAATTACAATATATTTATAATGATGCCAATCATTAGCAAGTGGATATGAAGGCAGATACTATTTTACTGATATGGTAGAGGAGGGGGAAAGGTTAACCAGTGGGGATGGAGAAGGAGGAGATTAAGATAAATATTGAAATTATGCTGGGCAGGGGGAAGGAGGTCATTTAAAAAACCCTGGCCACAGGGTATTGAGAGAGAGAGGGGGGGGGGGGGGGTTTCACAGAATAAGGTGCAGGAGAGAGGAGGGGTCCCATTTGCAGTTTCAGTAGAGGCAGGGTCGGCTCCAGACCTACTAGCACCCTGAGCGAGAAATGTTGAAGCGCCCCCTACGCCCCCTACCCCTCTAATGTGTGCGCCAAAGGCTGAGAAAGTGGCCGTGGCCTTGCAACTTTATATTGTCAAACTCTAAATATATATTTATTTTTACACCCCCTCTACACACACAATTAGTAGCCTTATATATAACGCCCACAGTAGTGGTCCTTACATATAATGTCCCCAGTATAGTGTCAGATACACAAAACGTTCCAATAGTGCAGTGCCAGATACACATCATATGCCCCCTGCAATGCCAGATACACCTTATATGCCCCCAGCAGTGCTGCCAGATACACATCATATGCCCCCTGCAATGCCAGATACCCTTATATGCCCTCAGCAGTGCTGCCAGATACACATTATATGCCCCAAGCAGTGCTGCCAGATACACATTATATAACCCCCAGCAGTGCTGCCAGATACACATATGCCCCCAGCAGTGCTGCCAGATACACATTATATGCCCCAAGCAGTGCTGCCATACATTATATGCCCAAGCAGTGCTGAGATACACATTATATGCCTCAGCAGTGCTGCCAGATACACATTATATGCCCCCAGCAGTGCTGCCAGATACACATTATATTCCCCCAGTAGTACTGCCAGATACACATTATATGCCCCCAGCAGTACTGCCAGATGCACATTGTATGCCCCCAGCAGTGCTGCCAGATACACATTATATGCCCCCAAGCAGGGCTGCCAGATACACATTATATAACCCCCAGCAGCGCTGCCAGATACACATTATATGCCCCCAGCAGTGCTGCCAGATACACATTATATGCCCCAAGCAGTGCTGCCATACATTATATGCCCCAAGCAGTGCTGAGATACACATTTTATGCCTCAGCAGTGCTGCCAGATACACATTATATGCCCCCAGCAGTGCTGCCAGATACACATTATATGCCCCCAGCAGTACTGCCAGATACACATTATATGCCCCCAGCAGTACTGCCAGATGCACATTGTATGCCCCCAGCAGTGCTGCCAGATCCACATTATATGCCCCCAGCAGTGCTGCCAGATCCACATTATATGCCCCAAGCAGGGCTGCCAGATACACATTGTATGCCCCCAGCAGTGCTGCCAGATACACATTATATGCCCCCAGCAGTGCTGCCAGATACACATTATATGCCCCAAGCAGTGCTGCCATACATTATATGCCCCAAGCAGTGCTGAGATACACATCATATGCCTCAGCAGTGCTGCCAGATACACATTATATGCCCCCAGCAGTGCTGCCAGATACACATTATATGCCCCCAGCAGTGCTGCCAGATACACATTATATGCCCCAAGCAGTGCTGCCATACATTATATGCCCCAAGCAGTGCTGAGATACACATCATATGCCTCAGCAGTGCTGCCAGATACACATTATATGCCCCCAGCAGTACTATCAGATGCACATTGTATGCCCCCAGCAGTGCTGCCAGATACACATTATATGCCCCCAGCAGTGCTGCCAAATACACATTATATGCCCCAAGCAGGGCTGCCAGATACACATTGTATGCCCCCAGCAGTGCTGCCAGATACACATTATATGCCCCCAGCAGTGCTGCCAGATACACATTATATGCCCCAAGCAGTGCTGCCATACATTATATGCCCCAAGCAGTGCTGAGATACACATCATATGCCTCAGCAGTGCTGCCAGATACACATTATATGCCCCAGCAGTGCTGCCAGATACACATTATATGCCCCCAGCAGTGCTGCCAGATACACATTATATGCCCCCAGCAGTGCTGTCAGATACACATTATATGCCCCAAGCAGTGCTGCCAGATACACATTATATGCCCCAAGCAGTGCTGCCAGATACACATTACATGCCATCAGCAGTGCTGCCAGATACACATTATATGCCCCCAGCAGTGCTGCCAGATACACATTATATGCCCCCAGCAGTACTGCCAGATGCACATTGTATGCCCCCAGCAGTGCTGCCAGATACACATTATATGCCTCCAGCAGTGCTGCCAGATACACATTATATGCCCCAAGCAGGGCTGCCAGATACACATTGTATGCCCCCAGCAGTGCTGCCAGATACACATTATATGCCCCCAGCAGTGCTGCCAGATACACATTATATGCCCCAAGCAGGGCTGCCAGATACACATTGTATGCCCCCAGCAGTGCTGCCATATACACATTATATGCCCCCAGCAGTGCTGCCAGATACACATAATATGCTCTCTGCAGTGGTGCCAGATACACAAATGCCCCCACAGTGCTGCCAGATACACATTATTTGCCCCCAGCAGTGCTGCCAGATACACAAATGCCCCCAGTGCTAGATACACATTATATGCCACCAGCAGTGCTGCCAGATACACATTATATGCCCCCAGCAGTGCTGCCAGATACACAAATGCCCAGAGTGCTAGATACACATTATATGCCCACAGCAGTGCTGCCAGATACACATTATATGCCCCCAGTGGTGCTGCCAGATACACAAATGCCCCTAGTGCTAGATACACATTATATGCCCCCAGCAGTGCTGCCAGATACACATTATATGCCCCCAGCGGTGCTGCCAGATACACAAATGCCCCCACAGTGCTGCCAGATACACAAATGCGTCCTGTGTAACATAACCGGATCCCAGTGTGGCGGGGATGGGCGGTGCGCAGTGTGCTGAATGCTGGGGTCTTGGAGCTTCACTCCCGGCACTTCAGCTACATGCAGGCAGAGAGCTACAACAGCAGGGACAAGCGTCCCGAGCTGCTGTATTACACCCGTCCCGCCCTCAACCCCAGACTCATACACCATGATGTCTGGTCTGCACGGCGCAGTTCTAAGAATATGGCGCCGGTCCTTGATCCAGTCAAAGCTCGCGGCCCGGCAGCCAATCAGTAGCTGATGCTGCCAGTCCATGAGCTCTGATTGGCTGACTCCCGGCACCATATTAGAAATGGCTGGCCGCCCTTAAATAGCCAGCGCCCTGCGTGACCACTCCAATTGAACATGCCTGGAGCTGGCCCTGCATATGAGTCCCCTCCTCTCTCATGTTGCAGTAGATTTTGGCATTGTGTCAGAGTCTATGGCTCATTACCAGGTTTCCCGCATAATGTTTCAGGTGACTTGTCTATTGCACATGTACAAGTCTTTGGAAAAAATGGCCGCTGCACCATTTTCCTGGTGAATTCTACAGCACCAATGCAGTCTCTGGACAGGTGAGTATAATAAATGCAGTATGTGCGATGTGGGCCATGCCAGAATCAGGGGCCCTTGTGCACCTAACACCATACACACATTATTGATACAGCGCTGACTGAGCTTATGCTAAGTGCACACCAATTTCACGCATGGGGTGGGTGTAAGCTCCATTACCAGTGATGACGACTACACTCGCGGCCTGAGCGCTGGTGCGGTCACATATTTGAATCCAGAAAACGGACCTATGTTCGCATAGGATTTGCCATCGTTGAAAGCGCCTGATATTGCGACAACCTTATGCACAATTCAGACTTAGGTCCACAGATTTCCCACGCCTAGAGTTGAATTCAGGAGAAAAGTATATATTTAAAGGATTGCGGTATGATCCCAGTGGTCCGGGATCCCAGCGTCGTTCTGCTGACCGCCCGCAACCCAATCCCAACTCATTTAAAGTCATTTTCTAGTGCAGGCATTGTACAATACATAATGTACATCTTTGATTGGACATGGAATATGGGAATATTTGAGTAATGATTTAGCGGCAGGTAAAAAACAGAGAAGATAGAAGACAGACTCATTTTGAATAGATTTTTTTTTATAATTGTATAACAACTTGCATAATTATTTTACATCTCTCATTCATTGATTTTTTTTTTAAAGAAATTACAGTTGGTCTGCAAGAAAAAATAAAAGATATGAAGCTTGAAGCCTTAAAGCCTTGAGTTCTTAAATGAGCGCTATCATCGGAATAAATTGCGTTGTGCACAGTTACATATAGTATAATGAAACACTGCAAGGCATTACATTAGCAAGACTCGCATAGTGTTTAGTTGGGATGCTCCTCCCCTTTACTAATTCATTATTAGCGTAAAGTTTTCAATCATCATAGAGAGCAACATGGACACCTGTTGGTTATAAAATCACAGTAAGGAGACTCATAATAAAACAAATATAAGTTTAAAAAAACCCTATAAATTCTTTTTAATTTTTTTTTATTTAACCTCTTTAGGGACAAGATTACAATTTTAGGGATTTATAATTTCCAAAATGTATTTTATTTATTTTGTTGAAAATATAATAAATTTCAAGTTAAGAAAATATTGTTTTATATATTTACCAATTTCGTTATAAATATATATTCCAATTGTAAAGTGCAACAGAATTTGCTGTGCTATATAAGAAACTTTATAAATAATATTCAAACTTCAAAAAGTTTTGCAATTAAAAATAACCATAAACATACACATATGTGCTAGTATCCCTATTGAGGTTAAATTGCGGTCTGCATCTAATTGTACTTAACATATTCGAATACATATATAATGATTGTTTTCATTTAAAGTTCACCTATCGCCTAATCACAGTGGAGGCGCCCATGATTTTGGTTCGAACCTATATTCAGTACAATATGAATGGCAAATTAACTCAGAGACAGAGGTCACCACGGTTCACAGTCACTGGTTACAGTTGAGTTGTTAGGAAGACCCGGTAATATGGGGTGGGGCCACAACATGGCTGCCCCAGATGCGTGTAGACAATAGCTTTACTTTAAGGTGAAGAGACTTTCAACTCATGGAATGAAGTTGTTGCCATCAGGTGGTGACATTATAGAAGCGGTAGATTCTTGTCAAGTGCGGAGATAGTTAACCCTTAGAACCACCTGATTGACTTTGTTTTTGACATTTTGACGGGTCATCTCAAATTACAAAAATTAGACATAAGACACTTAAACCTCATCTGTAGAAAAATAGACATATTTCAACGAGGACATTGCAGTACAAAGATGGTCGTAAAAGCCTTGGAAGTATTTTTGCTTACATAGAGGAGAGAAAACACAAACAAACCAACCAAAAATAATCCCTCGAACCAAAACAATTTGACCAACAAAACACTTCTGTAGCTAGACATTGAATTTAAAATATATATATAGTTATTAAAAGATCACACTGGTGCAGACACACAAGCCTGACATCTTCAGGAAGTTTATTCAACTCTGCTTTCGGCAAAGTTGTACATACTGTGTGAAAAAAATAAAGTGTTCACTGTATTTTATCTGTGTGCGTGGCTTGGACGGGAGTCAGTAAACTGTAAACACTGTAAAGCACTTTCTGTTCCCCAATTGGGGATAATAAAATAGATAGCAATTACTTTTACCCCCCCCTCTCCCGATGGTTTGATAGGGGTTGTCTGCTTTTGGACATGTGATACTTAGCCAGCTCCACCCATCACTGGGGCTTATGCCATTTCTTCTATTCCAGCCACATTTGCATCTGGCAGGGGAGAATGTTGCCAGCAACAGGTGGCCCCACACACCATCACCTGTGGACTCCTGCTCCTTCTTGCTTTATTGTCAGACTTGTTTGTTAAAGCTTGTAACACTTGTTTAAAATGTCTGTTGATATGCTATAACAGCTAATGAAATGTAATGTTTTAACATATTACTGAGTTAAGATAATAGGTGGCTGTTTTGAAGCCTAGGGGACCGCCCACGAGAAACCTGAAGTGTATCAGTTTACCTATCACTGATGTAAGGGTATGCCACGAAGTGGGAGCTAATTGAATAAAAGGAGACCGGCTTAGTCAGCTGCACACCCCCATCTTGTAACAGCTACGGCAGGTTCAATAGTCTGACAGCAAACTTCTGTGCAAGCGATATAATAAAGGTGATGGTAGGCCATATAATACAGGTGATGGTAGGGATCCTGGGAACATGAAATAAGATCTTTAGGGGTTGATGTATATGAAGCAGTGAAAAGAGTGGAGAAGAGGACAATCGAAGATGTCGCCATAGCAACAGCTTCTAACTATTCTTTTCATAGAATATACTTGATAAATGCTACCTGGAAGCTGATTATTACTATGTTACTATGGCATACTTGTCTACTCTCCAGGAAGTTGCAAGAGATCCCAATTTTTGTATAGTCCCCTGCACCCCCGGAAGAGCAGGCAGATCTCCTACATCCCACCTGCATCCTAGTGATGCAGGCGGGATGGAGAGATGATCACCAGCAACTGTGGATCTGCGGTGAGGGGGCATGGCTAAAATGATGTGAATTGTATCATTCTAGTCCATCCTCCCGCCCCTGCAGACCTGCAATTGTGATCTTTTGCAAAACTAAGGGGGGCATGATGACATCAGAGCCTTGCCCCTCCTCTCTGGGTGCCCAGCAGCATCTCCTCTCCAGGCTTGTCCCAGAGAGGAGAAAAAATAAGTAGGCAAGAATGTACTATGGCCAACTTCTCCACTGGTCCACGTCACTCTTTTCACTGCTTGATACATCAACCCATTAGAGAGGTGTCTACTAAAAGACATTGTTGATGCATGGGGGAATCTGGCTAAATACCAATATCCATTTGTGAAACTCCCTTTAGGACCACTAAACCATTCACTGAAATAGATGTATTTTATTGTAATAGGAAAAATCAATCAATGCAAGTTGTTATAACATACATAACAGAATGTTAGAAATATTAAACGGTTTGTAGCCCTGTTATCACTTCAGGCCTTGGAAGACTAGTTTATAGTGTCTTGTGCGAGGATGAAAGATAGGATGTCTGTTACACAGAGTGGTAACTAGACTTTTTGGTGCCCTGTGCCAGAGAGAGAATTGGCGCTTCCCCCCATTTTTTTCAATAGGGACATAAGGTGCATGCCTCGAGGGGAAGGGACATGCCAAGATTGATCCCCAAAGAAACCCTATGGTATGATGCCCCTCCCACTATATATATATATATATATATATATATATATATTACATGCACATTTATAGACCAAGAAAATGGATTTAGACACAATACCCTTTATTGAATAACACATTTCAATATACTGCCATACCCAGGATTCAAACCTATAACCTGTTGAATTCTAATCAAACACCCTACTCATTGAGCTATTTGATCCTGCATAAAAGCTATGAGAACTATAATAATCAGCATTGCAATTGGGCAGATCTATGTAGTGTGCAGCCACACATGCAATCTCTTGCAGCCACACACTACATAGATCTGCTCAGCTGTAATGCTGATAATTTTTTCAAAAAGTACAAGGTAAGCTTCAAATAGTTATAATTCTATAGCTTTCAATGCAAGGGCAGATAGCTCAATGAATAGATTGTCTGCCACAGGCAATGGGTTTGAATCCTGGGTATGTCAGCATCTTGAAATGAAATCAAGGACAGTGTGACTGAATAACAAAGAAATCTCAAGTTGAGTTTATAATGATTGTATAGGTATTAGCGACAGAAGGGGTCAGAGTAGGAGACAGCGGTGGCCCAAAGATGCTTGTCTTTAAAAAGGGGGGAAGTTGCAAGTAAAAGTAATTAAAACAGATAATTGACAAGTGCTGCCAACAGTGCCCCCTACCCTGCAGCGCTATGTGCAGTGTCCCATCCGCACACGCCTAGTTACGACCATGGTTACACTTTGGAAAGATAATTCTCTTGCAATGTGGCCTTTAAATATGTGGCCTTTATATATGGTCAAAGTTATCATTAAGGAACATGCAGTTTTCAAGTTATTTTTACAGAAAAATGTTGCACTAAAGATTATCTTTGAAGAGCTTCCTACTGGAACAAAAGGTTCTACACAGTGCAGTCTTTTTTTTTTATCCCTCAGTTACAAATCATCATCATCAATCATTATCAAGGGCCCTCTTCGTTGATTACCCCTCTAGAAAAATATATCACCTAGTGAGACTGACTGCTGTATGTGACTCTTGTAGTGACCCCATTGGCTATCACAGGCATCCACTTCAAATGATTTTATTTTCTAAACTTGACCACAGGACACTATATTTAAAAGCATAAAAAAATGTCGTTAAGCTTCAACTTTTACAACTCCTTTTCTGATTAATTAACTATTATTATATATTTTATAAATGGCATTTGTAGTCTGTATAATGTAACTTGCATGTTAGGTTTAGTGATCCACCATCAAAATTACTTAAAATGCCAATGTTATTTAGGTATTGCTGGACTATACCCCATCATTAAATGACCTGATACTTTGATTTAGCGCTTGGTAAAATGCGGAGACTTCTTACGTTTTTCAGTTATTTTCAAGTCAGGAAACTGCAAGTGCATATCTATATATAGAAATGGTCAAGAAAAGCTGCAGATTATATTAAGTTAATAAAGCATATTTATTTGGTTCCGCCCTTAGGCTATTGAATTTTTGTCAAATGTCTGTTGGCAAGAGAGCACAAACCAGCACAATATGTTTGGATAGAATTATACTGTCTCTAATGAAGATCCCGTACCATGCACTGTTTTTTATTGCAAGCATATGGACCCTCCTCCACTATGCACATCCCATTCCCAGCTATTACAACCTTATATCCCAGCTGGAACCATATTTATACAGGACTACAATGTTGCAACTTATTGACGTGGCTAATTTTCATTATCTTTAATTCACAATTTTCCTTTCAATGCATATTATTGATCATGTACTTATGTCCTAAGCCATATTTTTGCTTCATGTGCCCTTCTGAGATTTTTACAAAGTGGAGAGGGAAATTAATTGTGTGACTGTAAATTATTACTCTATATTTGTCTTAATTTTCAAACTGGTAATGTCAGCAGGTACAGATTAAGGGGGAGATTTATCAAAGCTTGAAGAGAGTTACAGTACCTACCAATCAGCCCCTGTCATTTTTTCAAACACAGCCTGTAAAATGACAGTTAGGAGCTGATTGGTAGGTACTTTATCTCTCTCCATTTTACCTCCCTACAAGCTTTGCTGCATCTCCCCCTAAATCATTTAAATACCATGTGCTGCATTTCTGTAAACCACTTGTCACAAAACAGTTGCATTTAAACACACACACAGGACATTGTGTACAGATGTGAAATAATTCGGGAGAAATCGTTATCACAGTGCAACATATACAGATGCACTCGCTCCTGAGAATGAGATATATTTTTACATTTTCTATAGAAATAAAAACAATATTTTAGACCAGCCAAGGCAGATTCATAATTTTAAGGCTCCAGTATTTTTTTGAAGGGTTATAATTTATAAATCTACTATGCAAATAAAGTAATTATGTAACAGCAGTCTCATGGGACATTAACATCAGCTGAACTCTATTAAGAATAATGCAGAATGTCTCAATCTGAGTTACAGAATGTTGTGGATGCTCAAATATCTCTGACTGGCTTAGCTAGGCGTTTAAAGTAAATTCTCTCACATTTATAACGCTTTAGGTGTTATGCAGCTTTTAGGATGTGTACATTATGTGGGGGAAGGGTTAATGCATGAGGTCGCTTCCACTTTTTTTTGTTATGATAAAGACAGAATGGAAAGGAAATGCCACCAAGCCATCTTTGTCTTATACTGATCAAACTCATGAGCAGTGACACAGAAGTGTGTGCTGTTTGTGTGTGTTGGGGGTGTAGGTGCTCTTTACCTGGACCTTTTGGAGGGGCCTGGTGGCAGCCTGTCCCCCAACTCCTGCAACAGGCAGTTGCAGCAGTACTTCGGGTAGGGAGAAGAAAGAGACTGCTGCTACAGCAGCCTCTCTCCCAAGCCAAGAACATGTGGATGTGTGCTGGGCTGTAGAGAGAGTCCTCTGCTTGCTTGATGTGTAGTGGCGGAGGGGGGATAGATCGCACCCGGCACCTTACTCCCCCCATCTGCCAATAGCCGACCACCAACCAGCACCTAGTCTAGTTTTTACATTTCTGTAAAAAGGAGGCCTGGCCACACCTCCTCCAGTTGGCCATACTTCCTCACAATACTGAGGACCGGCAGAGCTGTCGGCAGCCCTGCTCCTGAGTGGGTGACAGCAGCATCCTTGAATGGGCTTGAACATGATCGCAATCTTTTTCTAATTCTGATGAGCTCACAAAACTGTTAATATTTATAAAGATTGCAATAACATGCTAAATGGTCAGCTTAGGTCTAGTTTTCTTTAATGCTAATTTCTAATCATTTAATTCTTAATAGTTCCTTAAGGATAGTTCCTTATCCTTAACAACCCAATAATTCTTCATGTTTAAATACTCAATAGTTCCTTATGCTTAAAATCACAAAACTCCCCCTTCTCAAATACTCACTAACTTTACATCTTTAAATTTGCAATAGGTCCTTATCCGCAAATTTTCAATACTCCATCATGCTTAAATAGTCAATAGCTTATCATCCTCAAATACTAAATAGTTCCTCAATATCAAGTATTCAATAGTACCTCATCCTCGAATATTCAATAGTTTCTCACCCTCAAATGCTCAATAGTTCCTCATCCTCAAATACTCAATAGTTCCTCACCCTCAGATACTCAATAGTTACCCATCCTCAAATACTCAATTATTCCTCATTCTCAAATACTCAATAGTTATCTATCCTCAAATACTCAATAGTTCCTTACCCTCAAATGCTCAATAGTTCCTCATTCTCAAATACTCAAGAGTTCCTTATTCTCAAATACTCAATAGTTCATCACCCTCAAACGCTCAATAGTTCCTCATTCTCAAATACTCAATTGTTCCTCATTTTCAAATAATCAATCATTCCTCATTCTCAAATACTCAATCGTTCCTCATTTTCAAATACTCAGTAATTACTCATTCTCAAATACTCAATACAGTAGTTATCCACCCTCAAATACTTAATAGTTCCTCATCCTAAAATACTCTTTAGTCACTCATCCTAAATACTCTAGAGTTACTCATCCGCAAATACTCAACAGTTATTCATGCGCAAATACTTCATAGTTCCACCAATCCATGCATCTAAATATAAAACACAGAAGAGGCTAATGATGTGAGGCTTTTCATCAAAGATCTCTATGAAAATGTGTGCATCCATCTGGTGGAGATATATAATTGAGCATAAATATATTTATCCACATCTATTAGTACAATTCAACAGATAACGAACTGATAGTCCTTCCTAGAAGTTATTATTTATCAAACATTTGGCATAACTACATCAATCTGATTTCTATGTTGTACAATATCTGGAATCTAATGAAACAATAATCTCAGCACATCTCTGGAATCACACCAGTTTGGCTTGTATGGAACCACTAAAGCAGCAGACTGCCAATCATCAGTGTGTCATGATGTCATCAGGAATGGGTTGAGCAGGCTGGTGACAGACGGTTCTGCAACCACTACATGGGTCAACATGCACTTGGGGATAACTTAATTAACAGCTTAATGAATTCTAGTAACATGTATAATTAAATAGTAAAGTCTGCTGTTGAGTGATAATTCTAAGTGTGCTTTGCTATTAAATTATTGCTAAGAAAAACTTCTGCACCTCTGTGCTGAGGAACTTTATGTTAGAATAATGGAATAACCAAGCTGCCCAATTAATACTTTAAAGTCGAATACTTTAATACTTTAAAGTAGAATAATGGAATAACCAAGCTGCCCAATGAATACTTTTTACAATACACAATTAGCCCTTAAGCAGAAATGGCTATAGAGTGTGTGTATATGTATATCAGTATGTGTATATATATATATATATATATATATATATATGTATATATATATATATATATATATATACTATCTATTTGTATTCATATATGTTTGTTTGTATATAATATTGTCTCTCCCCTATATAGTGGAGTGTAGTCAGTTCCTTGGACTGACCTCTTAGTTGGCTTCATGTAGATTTGTTCCCATTTACGAGATCTACCATGGACGTATTGTAGCTCTGAGCTCTGGACAATATGTCAGGATTACCACAGCAAGGTTCTCCTCAATAGATGCAGATATTGGGTTGGGATAGTCAGGGACAGCAACCATTCAACCAGTGGTCTGCTGGTTGATGTGATGGACAAAGAATATTCTAAAAAAAGTTTTGAGGTTTTATGGATACCCTTTAATAAGACAATTGGTGAACTGTTTGTGTATAGTTTTCACATGTCCACTGGTCCCAGAATCCAACTTGAAATTGTGACAGTCTACTGCACTTCACCCAGATTTTAAGAACATCCCCTTTGAACACATACAGAATTCTTCAAGAAGGTTGCGTGTCAGCTACCGACAACTCAAGTAGAAGGTCTCCAAAAGACTTCTTGAATGATCAGATGATACGTAAATTTATGTTATTGATATAATGATGACAACAGATTGTTATAGTTACAGGCCTGTACATCTCTTAATGTATGCTAATTAAATGTGTAGGGATGTGAGTTTTGATTTCAAAAAGCGTTTCATTTGATTGTTAGAACAGTGAATGCCTTCAAACATTTATGGGTTCTTCAAGCAGCTTTCAAAAGAAAACTGCTTCAAAGTCACCAAGGTGGAGACGTACCAAACCTTATCCCAGATATATCAAGCCTTGGAGAGTGATAAATTTGCACGGTGATACAGTACCAACCAATCAGCTCCTAACTGCCATGTTACAGGCTGTGTTTGAACAATGACAGTTAGGAGCTGATTGGATGGTACTTTATCACCATGCAATTTATCACTCTCCAAAGCTTGATAAATCTGTGCCAAGGAGAAATAAAGTGGAGAAGTTGCCTAAGTAACCAATCAGTTTATAACTGCAATTTATCTGGCACAGTCATTGAAATGACAGAAGATTATTGGATGCTTTGGACAACTGCTCCACTTCATCCCTCTCCAAGGCTTGATACATCTCCCCCCAAATGAGCAATCTTTATGAGATATTTCAAGGAAGACTCTTTTAAACTGAAGATGGACCTTCCCTTTTCTTTGACCATATTGACCTGATAGGTGTGCATAACTCTTATTTATGTACTATTATATTGTGCATTATATATGCAGTAAGCTTTCCAAGTTTGAACAAACTTTCAGAATCAGCCATAAGAATCCCTCGGTGAGATTGATTAAACGTTTTGTCCAATGCGGGCCCTAATTAATTCCCGAGACTTTAATTAACCTCACAATATTTTCTAGCCTTCTAATATCTCACTGGCAACAATGTCTTTAAAAAAATAATTTGAAAAATAATTTTTAAAAGTCCTAAAATTTTATCCTGCAATTCTCCTTTTTTGAGCAGATAGGTAAAAAAAAAACAACAACGTCCATTTGTTAAGTCTGTAGTTAATCATTTCTCAAAGAACAATGGGAGCCTACACTAGGCTGAATATTGTAGCATAATTAGAAGCAGTGTTGTTAGATCATTATGTAAACAGCGTCACAGTTTGTCTGGTTCTCTGATCCTGTCATCTTTTATGTCCCCTGGTCTATGGCTTTTTAGAAGTCATTTAATATAAAGAAATACTGAGGTACTTGATACAGCTGCCAGTCTGGTTGAGTGAAGAATAGATCAAAACTGTATACGCTAATATATGATGTACGTGAAACTTACATGAAGAACAAAATGTTTTTAATATGTTGTAAAAATTCAAAGTGTTTTTTATTTTATTTTTTGCATCATCAATCCTAGTATTATGAATCCAAACCTACAATTATTACATAGCTATATATATGAGTTCATTCCTTTTGTACATGCTTGGTTTATAACCAAATTGTAAGAGAATAATATTACATAAGGCGTATGTACAGTGTACTTATAAATTTATATATTTTTTTTTCCTGACCATAAAGCAATCTTTTTCATTTGGGATTTAATATCCCCCCTGCCCCCCTTAAAAACCTTAATTCCAAGGAAGATTTAGAACCATCTATCCATGGTTTTTTCATTTGGTTTTTGGTGTCACTGCTTGAAATTTACCATTTGCAAGCCCCAAAAATAAGAGCTTGTGCAATTTAATTAGCAATGTGCAGTAATTGGACACGTATGTGTTGTCAGAACCACAGGTTGTATCAAGCAACCTCTCACTAGCGTATCATTAAACTGCTATCCACTATGTGGAGTTTCACACAGCGGTATGTATAAATCAGAGACTATCTTTGTAATGGCTTTACACCTTTGACTCATTTTCTATGTTGGCCACGTCCCCGTTCCTCTCCGTTTGGTCCTCAAGGTTCTTCTCTCCATTTTCGTTGACCAACTCTTGGTGCTGGTTCAGTTTGCTGGAGACTGACCAGCTGAGAGGCATCTCTGCCCTGCTCATAATTTCGGACAGCTCTTTGGCGCTGCACGTGGGAGTGTTGGTCTCGTACGCATCATGGAAGCTGTTATAGTCCACTTCATAAAAGCCGTCTTCTAGGGTAAGAACCGGTGTGAAGCGATGGCCCCAAAGGATTTCTGATGCGACATAAGAGCTTCGAGCTTGACAAGTCATGCCTGTAGAGATGAAAAGAAACAAAATTTCAGTAGTAATACGTAGACAGGTTGCACCAGGGTAGTTTAAACTTTGACAAGTTCTTATAAACTTCTAAAGACATCAAGTTCGGCATAAAAATGTCAATAAAAATAATAAGCAGGAAACAACTTGACGGGAGTTATCCCCAATTCCAGTGCTACTGTATACTGTCTGCCCACCAGTGATGCGATTAAGTTCCTAATAGGACCCTTTCTGCAAACATTTGCTTCCTGCTATCCATTAGGTACACTCCTTTCTGAATTGAATGCTCCTTTTTTTCATATTCAAATTACATTATTAATAAAACTGAATCGAACATTTCAAGCCTCCAAAAACTGAATAAAAGGCCTTTATCTTAATGATAAGACACATCCCCTGATTATCTGTCTGAGTATTATTACTTATTCAATGTTATTTCCTATTGAGATCACGAAAGGAACGAGGGTGCGGAAAGTGGAAAGTTAGGGAAATTATTACAATTTATTTTTATGCCAATCCTTTTTATTTATTTTTTTATTAAAAAAAAGGTGCACTAATTAAAAATTGATTATACATGGAGGCACTTTAATTTAAATGTAATTTTAAGGAGGCACATTTATATTATTTCGTTTAGTAGGGGGGGCACTTTTTTGTTTTTTAGAAATGTCAAGAATGAATCTTATATTATTAAAGAGGACATTTATTTTAGAATTTAAGTATAAGGCAATAAATAATATTATTTTGATTATTATGGGGGAAAATAATTATTATTATCACCATGGTACCCAAGGGGTAACACGAATGGTCCCGTACCCTTGAGCATTGGGCCTAATTCTCTAGGAAGGCCCCCTCCCATGATAACCAGCACCGATGAGTAATAGCTTGCATATACTAGACAAACGGGTAGCGCATGGCTAATTCTTTCCCTGTTTGTTATGTACAGTCGTGGCGATGGACAATTCTCCAGGCATGTGTAGGCTTTAAACCCAATGCCCTTTGCCGGCAACTGGTTTCTTAGCCTCCATATCACTCTGCATCCAGTGATTTGGAGGCCAAAACTGATGTCAAATAGCAGCAAATCCTAATTCTCTTACATTCCATCCTAAATCTCATTATGGATGATACCCATGAATAAGAAATTCTTTGGAATCCTCCTTCCGAACAGCAGCAGAGTTCTACCATGACTTGAGTGCCTGCAACGGAGGCCTCTACAGTGTTTACAATGTGTCATGCTTTATAAACAATCCATCTTGCCTGACAGCCTACTTCTCCCGTGATGATACCAGAAAGTTTTGGTTACATCAGCCAGGGCCGTTTCTAGCCAATTTGGCTCCCAGTGCGAGATTTAAAAATGCGCCCCCCCCATGACATAAAAAAAATGTGCCCCCCCCACCCACCCACACACACCTAGATAAAAAAAAACTTGCGCGCGCACCCGGCAAGGGGGCGTGGACTCATCTAAATGGGTGTGGCCTCATTTAAATGGGCATGGCATCGTCTGAAAAGACTACCTCACAATACAGTTTTTGACCCTGCTCCAACAGATCACGACCACCACAGGAAAAAAAAATTCTACCATATTAAGCCCCACACAGTAATGCCCCCTGCACCATATTATGCCACACCGCAATGCCCTTGATACATTAAATCCCCACACTACGGCAGGCAAGAGTCCCCATTTCACACATTACGGCAGGTGTCCCCATTTTACACATTGAGAGAGAGAGAGAGAGAGAGAGAGAGAGAATACTTACAGAGGCGATTACCGCTCTTCGGCCCGCCTCACCAGTCGCTCCTCGCGCCGGCCTTTCCCTCTTCCTAACTTAGATCCCCCTCTGTACTCTGCTCGGGGGGGGGGGGGGGGGGCAGTTTCGCGGAGTGACGGGGTTGCGTCGTGATGTAACGTCGCAACCGCGTCATTCCGTGAAACTCTGCCCCCGGAGCGGGTTACTAGGGGAGAAATAGGAGGGGGAAGCAGGGAGTCACAGTTAGTGCCACGGCGGGCGCCCAGTGCGGATGCACTGCTCGCCTGCCCCAAGAAACGGCCCTGACATCAGCCAAGTAATAAACTAGCAGAACAATTGCCATCGCAAAAGTAGAGTATGCACATGGTTAACCAAAGTCTGTGTTCTTTTCGCTAAGCGTTTCGAGAACCCACCTCCTTCTACCGACACGTGTCCTCCAGATAATGGTATATGCTGTAATGATTGTGACTCCGATGTCTATGCTTGCTTCTTTCTTGATCAATGTAAGAGCAAATTGCTTTATTTCTAATTAATAAAAATCATTGATCTATGTGCTTCTAATTTCCTCTGTAGTACTCTCAAATTAAAGCAAAAAACAGCACACTGGAGAGCTACAGCACATAGACACCCAGAACTAGTAAAAAATACATTGACAATCAATAAAACAAGTAATCTACTTGTGCAAAACCAAGTCCACACAACCATATATTTGGAACGATATATTTTCACATAAAATGTGACATTTTGATGATCCTTTACTTTGGCACAAATAAAAATGTAAAAATGTCTGCCTTGCATGGATCTCCCTGACTGGCTTATTACTTTCCTGGACAGGAGCCTGCGAAGGTGCCCCCTCACTTCACCCTTCAAGAACCCACTGGGGAGGCAGAGAAGAGAGAGAAGATGGGGGGAGGCGGAAAGAGATGAAATAGAGGGTGACTGGGGAGGAGGACAGTGATGATAGAAAGGAAAATGGGAAGAGGGGCGGAGATGAGTGAGAGGGAGACAGTGAAGGGGAGAAGATGATAGAGAGGATTATTGGGGAAGGGGCAGAGATGAGAGAGAGGGAGCTGGGGGACAGAGAGGAGGGAGAGGAAGATAGGGGCAGAGATGAGAGAGAGTGAGACAGGGGGACAGAGAGGAGAGAGAGGAAGATAGAGGGAGAGAAGAAAGATGAGAGAGAAGAAGTTTGGGGGGGGGGGGATAGAGAGGACAGAAAAGAAGATGGGGAGAGGGCAGAGATGAGTGAGAAAGAGATGGGGGGCTGATGACAGAGATGAAAGAGAGAGACAGAGGGGAGAATGTGGGACAGAGTTGAAAGAGAAAGATGGGTAAGAGGCGGCAGATGAAAGAGAGAAAGGGACAGAGATGAGACAGATGCGAGGGAAAGGAAAAACAGAGATTATACAGTTGCAGGAGAAAGGGAGGACCGAGATGAGATAGCTGTGGAGGAAAGGAGGGATAGAGGTGACACAGTTGTGGGTGAAAGGGGGATAGTGATGAGACAGCTGCGGGAAAAGGGGAGACAGAGATAAGACAGTTGCAGGGGAAAGAGGGAACAGAGATGACACAGATGTGAGGGACAGGAGAAACAGAGATGACACAGTTGCAGGAGAAAGGAAGGACAGAGAGGAGATTACTATGGAGGAAAGGGGGCAGATATGATACAGTTGTGGGGGAAAGGGGGACAGCGATGAGACTGCTGCGGGGGAAAGGGGAGACAGATAAAAGACAGTTGCAGGGGGAAGGGGGGACAGAGATGAGACAGCTGCAGGGGAAAGAGGTGACTGAGATGGTAAGGTGGGAGAAGATAGAGGAAAATAAATCCTGCAAAGGAGGACACAATAGCTAGTGACCTTGTGAATGATGGGTCTAAAATACTAATTAATCTATAAACCACTAATTGTTGCTTATATAATTTATTACTTTCAGTAAAACACAGATGCTGTTCAATAAAGTCTCTGCTTCAATGTATGCTGTGTGCAAAATAAAAACCAGTTTGTATTTACAGATGATTTTCAGAGCCAGCTGGGTGCTATATTTGGGCGAGCAGAGATCTCTCTATATGCTTTTCCCTTTCATCTGATGCCTCACACAGAGTGTTATCCCTTTTTCCTCCTATGTGCTGTACTGCACCTCCAGCCAGCACTTCCTATTCACTTTCCTATTAGCTGTGTTAGTATACATGAAGAAAGCCAATTCCATTACTAAACACCTTGTAATATCCTGTATTCTGGCTGGTTCTGTTCAGTGAATGTAAAACAGCGACAACGCAAAGCTCAGATTCACGGACCAACAGCTTGTCCTACCTCCCACAGACCAGCCATCTGATCACGCTGCTCTGTTATCAGCCCCAAATGGCTTCTTTTTTTATTTAGTATTCTGAAAAAGGTATGGGAATGTTTCTAATTTAAATCACCTTTCAATGGTACTTAAGATTAAGACGTAGATGCACAATAGTGCAGCCGACCAGAGCGATGGAGCGATAATCGGAGTGCCTCCTCACTCTGGACCTAATTCAGACCTGATCGCAGCAGCACATTTGTTAGCAGTTGGGTAAAACCATGTTGCACTGAAGGGGGGGGGGAGGGGCAGATATAACATTTGCAGACAGAGTTAGATTTGGGTGGGTTATATTGTTTCTGTGCAGGGTATATACTGGCTGCTTTATTTTTACACTGCAATTTAAATTTCAGTTTGAACACACAACACCCAAATCTAACTCTATCTGCCCATGTTACATCCGCCCCACCTGCAGTGCACATGGTTTTGTCCATTAGCTAACAAATTTGCTGCTGCTATCAGACCTGAATTGGGCCCTCTGTACGAATGTATGGAGGCAATCTCTGTACCCAACTTAAAATGAACTGAATGACTGGTAGGGAGGATTGGACAGTTTTGATAACCAAATGATCTAGTTTTTCAACAAGCTGTGAACAATTATCGTTTGGTCAGCTGGTGCACACGACTATCACGCAGTGTGTGGCATACAGTACCTGGCAACTATTAATCCTAGAGGGGAGGTGCAGCATGTCACTGAGGGAGCGGGGCCCAATTCTATGCATCACTCATCTCAATATCAGACTAATGCTTCAAGTCATGAGTTTCTGAAGAGAGGGCGGGGCAATAATGATGCAGTTTCCATGGAATCACATCATATTGGCCCCAACCCATAGGTGTTTCTCTAATGGGGGCAGTGTGTGCGGTGCACACAGGCCCCTGGGTCCAGTGGAGCCCACACCCTTCACCTATATTTAATTACTTACCACTCCGGATTCCCGGTTGTGGACATTTTTTCAGAGACCCACGCATGCGTAATAGAGATTAGACTCTGGGAAAAACACGGGCGCCATGTTTCTGGAGACCTGGGGATGCACAGATTCTACAGTGCCACAGCGAGGAGAGGGCTCACAGAGAGTAAGTCTGCACATGGGTCCTCTACTCTCTTCAGTCTTTACCCCAACCCCTCCCCACAGACACACAATAACTGACTTTACACTCCCTATCTTGCACACTTCACTACAAAGTGGGCGTGATGCAGAATTACTACCCACTCACTCTTTCCGGGTTACTGGGAACTATCCGAAAATTTGCAAGTCTCCCAGATGTCCTGGGGAAGTATGGTGTATGCACCGATAGGTGAATCACTAAACTAATAAGAGAGGAAACCCCATATTTTGTTAGGATGGGGCTAATTCTTACTCACAATACCACTGTCTTTGTTCTGTATGATGTATGTGACAGCATTATATTTCTGTTTCCTAGTTTTTTTTCAAGAATAAACATTTTCTCAATGCTGTTTATTAAACTGGACCCGCCTTAAGCTAAACCACACCCACTATTTAGCATAGCCACACCCATCATTTCCCATCTTCCACACTACGGTGATGGGCTGATGATGCAGCCATACATATTTCATTCATATCTGCAATTGTAGCTGAAACATTGTAACAGGACTTTAATGGGGCGTATTCCTAACCAGGCAGAGGTCTGAGAGAACCCATTGATGGAATTGCTGACTATGCAATGTTGGCCAGGAGTGGAAATACACCTGGTTTTAGTCACTATTTTCACAGCTACTATAAGATAGGGGCTGGCCCCTCTGTCCAGCACTTGCGACCGCTTCAAAGCCGCATAGACACCTTTTTTAACAATATTTCTAAAGTAGGAGGGATGGTCACACCTCCCAGCATTGGCCACACCCCCTCCAAGTACATGGGCCCAGCACAGCTGTCGGCGCCCCTGCACACACATTTCGACACTCTATTCATAGATGAATTTATGATACAGATTCATCACAAGAACATCCAAATTCAAGTGACTCTGATTTTACAAGTGGTGGACGTAATTCTGCTGTTCCTTTATGGGTTCGTACCCGTAGCCAATTGTTGGGCGACAAAGGAGGTTTACCAGGAGGGGTGCCAGAGGCTCCGGAAGAAAGGCATGGTGATGTCCTTTGTACCAGCTTGAAACCAAAGTATTAAGTCGTGAACTTTAATTTGCTCCTTCAGTGATGTTTTACCTGGGAAGTTGAAAAGTACTGCCTTCAGGGCTGTCTTTACGTATAAGCTCAATGGGCAGTTGCCCAAGGGCCCCAGGACTATAAGGCTGATAGCTGAGGATCCCCTTTTTTCAAGGGAACCAGATTTTTGAAAATCGGCCCTGGGGAACTGGAGATATCCAACTTTAAATCAGTGGTCCCCATCCGAGCCTGTTAATTGCTCTTCCCAGAGAGATATCTCGGGTTCTGTCTGATTTAAAAAAAATTGAGTGTATACTTCAAAAGCTGGGATTCTCTCCATTTGATGAATATTGATAGCTTGACTCTATTACGCCCAGAACAAGAGATACCAGCCTTCCAGCAACTGGTCCCTGTTCCAGCTCCACACGCCTGGTATGCAGTTTTATATTTTCATTGGTAGATTGCTCTAGCTCCTGAAAGGTGGGACTCTCTAGTTTTTTAAAGCTAAGAAATCTATTTCCTAGAACTGGAGATATCTATAGTCAAGCAAGCTGCCCTCCCAAAATGATGAATATTAAACCGGCTCCAATATCCACCCCTCCCTTGCGTATTATACACCCCTTACCACCCTGGAAGTCATGTACCGAGGCCCCTTCATTCAGCCCAATGGCCTCTTCTACAGTTTAATGTTCTCCTTACCGCCCCATCTCCCACCATCTGTGTTGGAGGAAGTTATCTGACTGGTGGTCAGGAGACCGGTGGTCAGACTACGACCCCTTCATCCCAACTGCTCTGAATCCCGACTGTCGGCATGCCGACTGGAAGGGACTATTCCCACTCGTGGGTGTCCACGACACCCATAGAGTGAGAAAGGGGCTTTGTTGCGCTCGCCCCTCTTCCCCCACCAGCATTCTGCGGCCCGGATCCCGGTGTCGTGATGCTGACTGCCGAAGACCGGCCGCCGGTAAGCCATACCCAACCCATCTGTACAGTTAAGGAGTAATTAATAGCTCCAGATCCTACACGCTGAGCGGAAGATAGAACACCCCCTACCGCCCTCGGGACATCAAAGCTGCCACTGATAGCATCCCTGACACCTAACACTGGAGGATGGGTAGGGGACCCAGTGCATTGCTTTGCCTAGAGTCCAACACTGCTGTTAAGATGGCCCTGACCGCCTTAACAGGTAGTTGAAACTTCACAAACATTTTAATGGTTCTAAGGCTCAACTGCCCACCCATGGACATACATCTGAGTTTCCACCCCAACTACGTAGGTTGCTAACTAAATCTTCATTTGACCCTGTGTCTTATAATATGTCCATTAAAATGTTTACTCGTATGCTTAATAATAATGTACATAAAGATGTTGTTTCTGTCCCCTTGCAACATAAGAGATTTAAGAATTTGTCACCTGATGAATATAAGCACACTGGCATCATATACTAATATTATTATTCGCCCCGCCGAAAAGGGCAGAGCAATAGTGGATGCCTATAAATATGAAATTGTCAAACAATTATCTGACACTAAAGTGTATAAATTATTGGAACGTGATCCCACTGCAGTTTTCTGCAGGGAATTATCTGATTGTTTGTTTAGAGCAGTGGAGGAAGAAGTGATCTCAAGTGAGTTATATAAATCTTTGATCCCTTATCACCCTATTACTCCCCTGCTCTACACATTTGCAAAAATCCACAAGGATGCCGTGTCCCCTCCCTGGCACCAAAAGGGGATAGAGGTTCCTTATTTCAGCGTGTGGCTATTTATTTAGATGCACTTTTCCAATCATGCATAGTGGGTCACCGTAAATATTTATTGGACACCACTGCATTTCTGAATCAGTTAGTTCAGGTTGGGCCTGTCCCTGCTAGCCATTTTTTTAAGCAGCATCGACATATCCAGCCTATATATGGTTATTAACACTGGAGGGCTGCTTACTATCAGAAAGGTTATCACAGATAACCCCTTATACACTGAACCAAATGTTAATTTAGTAATTGAACTGCTCAAGATGATCTTATCTGCAGCTATCCAGCTGTGCGATGGGGTCCAATGTGGCCCCATCTTATGCTAATTTATAGATGTACTTAGCAGTGCAGGAAATCTTCTTTCAGGAAGTCTATGTACTGTATCTGGCATGATTTTACTTTATGCCTGATACATAGATGACTTATTCCCGATTTGGACTGGATCTTGTGAGCAGTTTGTTTCAGTGATTGAATGTCATAATATAACTGACAGTTCAATCAAGTTGACATAAACTATTGATGCTTGCTCTGTTAATTTTCTTGATGTATGGGTAGAATTGAGAGATGGTATTCTTGGCACGGATCTTTATGGCAAGCTTACCGATAGGAATACCTTTTACATTCCGGTAGTTTACATCTGAAATCATTTAAATACGGGCTCCAGTATTTGCAGTTTATCTGTGCCAGAAGAATTTGCAGTGATGAGGGAAAAGCAATTGAGCATATTGACAATATAATATGGAAATTTCTGGTCAGAGGTTATACCCTGGACAATCCTTTGAGGGCCAAAAGGTGGGCTTTAGCAGCTCCCAGTATTGAGTTGTTGTAATAGAAACCAAAGAAAACCGAATGTAAAAATATACCTTGGGTTAATCACAAAGTTAGTGGGACTATTTGACATATTACGAATAATTTGTGGCCTGTTGTAAATTCTGATAGGGACCTTAATCTACAGGGTACTAGAATTATGTCCAGCTACACCAGTGGGCGTTATATATGTATTAACTAACATGTCGATACCTCATCACTGAAAATTCCTTCTTTCACTCCGATAGTGGGAAAAGATTTGCCATTAGACACCGGGTAACATGCACAACCAGATGTAGAGCTTACATAATGACTTGCCCATGCGACCTGAGTTATATCGGTAAAACAGATAGGACACTGTAGGAGTGCATGGCGGCACACCAGACAGCCATTAGAGCAACTATTGATACTGGCCGGTCCGTTCGCTCTGCTTTTTTTACAGGCAGGACATGGACATCTTTAAGATACAAAATAATTGACCATATCCCACCCAGCTTAAGAGATGGTGATAGATCCTTGAAACTGCTGAAATGTGAATCAAGGTGGCTTTATGTTGGGGACGTTATCACCTATAGGGTTAAATGAGTATGACGGTCTCATTGTTTCCTATGATCAGCTCCACAACTAGTTTGTGCTGTATTAGCTATTGATATATTGTACTTTTTAGGGGTATATTATGTGTAACATTTAAGGTTCTAGAAATTGTTGCGTTTCTTACTATTATCCCTCTGTATATTATTCCCACAGTGAGTACTTGCTCTTTGATTTCCATGGATATGGACTGAATGATGTGACATCATGCAGGACGCCACAGTCTGATCTCCGGGATCCATGCATTCACGTGGTGTGGTGAAGGGTTTAAATGGAGAGTTTGTTTTTATGGTTTTATACCCTGATGATGCTGTAATAAAGGAGCAAAATGTTTCTCTTGCTATTTGTATACTGAGTGCCGCCACTTACCTGCATCTATATGTGTATATATCTCAAACGATGCTGGGCACTCAGTGGACCTGGCATAAATAAAACACAGCAGACATCATGGAACTTGCTATATTATCTACAATTGTGAGCACCGTGGCAGCTGCATCGAGATATTGAGTGCCGGACAGTCGCTGTATGTATGTATATATATATATATATATATATTCCTCCAACTCCGGCACTCCGCTGACATAAAGCACATACTGCACCCGGTGCCTTCCACATGTAAGCTTGCATGGCTCCACGTAATATATCCCTCCAAAGGCGGCACTCAAAGGTTCAAAAAAATGACACAAGTCGGCTTGCCTTAAAAACAGCCGACTTGTGTCATTTTTTTGAACCTTTGAGTGCCGCCTTTGGAGGGATATATATATATATATATATATACAGTATATATATGTATACATATATATATATATATATATATATATATACAGAGTGTATATATATATATATATATATACATGTGTACCAAAGAAGCCGTCAGCGCCACAGATGCAGTATCTCTAATAATAACACTAGTATCAGGACCAAAGAATGAAATAAAAAAGGACTAAAAAATAAATACAAAAAATGAAAATAAAAAAGAGAAGTAAAAAAGGAAAGAACTGCTTATTGGGCACTCCCTATGATTTGTTAGGGCGTCAGCCTATTGACCTCAGGTATGATAAGGCACTGGTATGAATGCCTTAAGATAAAATGTGTAGACAGGGAATGAGGTACTGAAGGCGACCACTGGTGCCAAATAGTATTATAAAAGTTAGGCAGTTTTTTTTTTTTTTTTTAAAAAGGAACAACATTTATTTATGAAGCACTAAAACAAACCCAGGTCTTAAAAAGGTGGGAATTAATATAGGAAAAGTACACACATAAAAAACGCATATAATGCTCATAAAAAACTTCAATAGAAAAGGAACATAAAAAATAGGACATAAAATCTATAGGAATAGAAGCAGTCAAATTTCAAAGAAAAGAGGAGTAAAAATCTTAACTTAGTGTTTGAGGTTAGATCAAGGTAGCACCCAACGCGTTTCATCCTGTGTGGACTTCATCAAGGGGTGATTTGAGACTAGAGACAGCACTACTATATATACTCATCCTGTACAGGAAATGGTGCTTACATCACTTCCTGTGGTTAATTACTTAGATTATTCAAAAAACGGCCATAAAGCATTCTAGGACATCAACAAAAACTTATACATATCTGGGCATCATATATTAAAAGATAATGTTTAAGAAATATAATAAAAGCATGTGTAAAGGCTTGAAGCGTATCGTGTAGCCGCGACTTCCGGTCCGGGCATTGTATGACCTCACATCCGCCCCACATCCGGTATCTGTTTCTGCAGAGTGCGCATGCGCGCGCTCTTCGTAGCAGGACGCGTCTTTTCTAGTAGTGGTAGTCTTGGTTACGGTGGAATTCTGCAGAGTGCGCCTGCGCGTGCTCCGTACAGCGGGACACGTCCGTTCTCGTAATAGGGATCTTTATTGCGGCGGACCCTTTTCTTTCATTTATGAGGCAGGAAACAAGATCCTCCGTCTGTTAGTTCCTGCTAATACAGTTCCTATGTGTTCTAAATTCACCGCGGCCATGTTATTGGAGTCAGGATTAAATGCCTGAGACTATTCCCCGAGTAAAGTTTATTCTTTGATTTTAGTCCTCGGCTCTCGGATTATCGCAGCTCCATATTCAAGCATGGATACATAAAAAATATAATAGAAGGTAGAATCAGCAGATATGACACAATAGTTAAAAAAGGGGGGCAAATATATAGAATGGATATAAGATGGATAAATAAATATAGGGGCACCACATGTTTACTAATTGAATTCCTTAATATATAACACTTAGCTGGATGCCCAACACTTATAGTATGTGGACATGCTAGGATCTTAAAAGAGAAAAGGAGCCACAAAACAGAGGCTTCATTGAATAGTGCACCGGACGATTTTTTTGGGGTGAGAGAGCCCCAATATAAACGTGTGGAAACAGAAAAAACCATATAGGCAATTGAAACCAGGCGGAATCTGACATACCAATATGTATACATAACATGTAGAGCATCATTCCAAATTCGTTCCAACACCTGTAACTTTACAACACCCGATGTTCTAAGGAGGTCTCCCATCCTTATACTGGCCGGGCCCAGCCTTGCTTAGCTTCCAAGATCAGACGGTGTCGGGCGTGCCCAGGGTGGTATGATTGTAATAGTGATGTGGAAACCTTAGACATGAGCTCACAAAATTGCCGTATATACAAAGGGGGGTACATTCAGTATCCCACTCTGGATCAATTAATATAGAACCAGAGTTATAGATCATGTTTATAGATACCAGATCGTGCTAAATAAAGACGTAACAATCCTTCCCGGTAAAGAAGGGGAACGGAATTTGAAGATAAGAGGTTGGAATACAGGGTGAAGGACTTAACCCTTTTTAGGGCACGTCAATGAAACCCCTGATCTCCCCTGGAGGTCTCCCCGCCAGGTACTGGTCAGGTCCAAAGGCACTGCTTAGCTTCCAAAGTCGGCCGGGGTTGGGCATGTCCAGTGTGGTGTTACTGTGACATTGCTCAGGAGACAGGGGTAGAAAATGAAAGTAGAAAGGTAAGGGAGACTAGTATGTAAAAAAACTGCTTACATTACAAGAAGGGTGCAATTTCATATCCGTCATTGAATCCATTTGGGTGCAGGGTGTTCAGTTCGTAGATCCAGAACATCTCCCTCCTGGAAAGGAGGTTCGAGAGATCACCGCCTCTTTCTCCCAGGGATACCATTTCAATGCCTTTATAAGTTAGTGACTCCGGGTCAGAGTCATGGCATTGATGGAAATGTCTTGATACAGCGTGTGTTAAGACTTTGCTCCTTACATTTCTGATGTGTTCTTGGATGCGAAGTACTTTCAATGGCCTCTTGGTTTTCCCAACATATTTCATTTTGCACGGGCACTCCAGGAGATAGATCACTGATGTAGTGTTGCAGTTTATAAATTGTTTGATCCGGTATTCTTTGTTCGTGTTATTGTTGAAAAAGGATTTTCTATTCTGGTTGAGGTACCTGCAAATGTTGCATCTGCCACACTTGAAACTGGCCACACATTTTGGCATGATACTTCTTGCTTCTGGATTTCTTAGCATGCTTGGTGCCACGAGATCTTTCAGACTCCGAGATTTTCTAAAGACTAGTTGAGGATCTTTGGTAAGGTAGTCCTTCAAAATGGGGTCCATTAGTAATAAGTGCCAATGTTTCTTAAGTGTTTGTTTAATGAGATTCTCATGTCTGCTATATGTAATGATGAATTTCACTGTGTCAGGCTTCTTTTCTTTGGATTTGTACTTAAGGAGTTCGCTTCTGTCCATGCTTTGTGTTCTTGCAGTGGCTTCTTCCAGCAGGCGAGTGGGATACCCTTTCTCCTTGAATCTGCCCTTATATACTTCGAGTTGTTCATCCCTGTCTTCACTGGCTCTGCAGTTACGTGCTATTCTATTAAATTGTGAGAAGGGGATATTGTCCTTCCACTGTTGCCGATGGTTGCTTTTGTAATGTACATAACTATTCATGTCCACCTTCTTAATAAAATTGCTCGTGGTAACCTCTTTTTCTGTATGTGTGAGGACTAGATCTAAGAACTCGATCCTTTCTGTGTCATCTGTGGCAGTGAACTTGAGGTTCATATTGTTATCTGAGATGTATGTCAAAAAACCTTGGAAGCTTAGTTGATCTCCTTCCCACACAATTAAAATGTCATCTATATAGCGTTTATAAAAAATGATATTGTGCTGATATGGGTTATTCGTGATAAGATGGTCTTTACTCAGAAATGCATTACAGGCCTCAATCCCTTTGTCATGCTCTATACAAGTGATCATGGATAGGGAAGCCTATACCATGGAGGCGAACAGATTACTAGGAGACAGATCCTCATACATTCCCTTGGATAAGGACCCCAAGGAACCTTTTGTGGAGGAACTGAGGATAATGCTCCTAAAGGGTTTCAGACGTGAAATAATCACGAAAGAGGAGTATCAGTATCTGTTAAATTCCAAACCCACTACCCCCATTTTTTACTTCCTCCCCAAGATACATAAATCCCTAGTCAACCCACCAGGTAGACCTATCGTGGCAGGGATTGATTCCCTGACCTCACATCTCTCAGAATATGTGGATATTTTCTTGAGAAAATATGTGATGGAACTACCGGCCTACCTGAAGGACACCACATCGGTCCTGAACCTAATGGAGACATTCCAGTGGAAGGATACGTATAGGTGGGTCACGATTGACGTGCAATCTCTATACACTTGTATAGAGCATGACAAAGGGATTGAGGCCTGTAATGCGTTTCTGAGTAAAGACCATCTTACCACAGAGGATCACAGACTTTTTATATGCGAAATAATGCATTTTATACTGAAACACAATTATTTTAAGTTTTTAGACGGATTTTATCTACAGATATGTGGCACGGCGATGGGTACTATATTTGCACCCAGTTTCGCCAATCTTTTTATGGGACAGTGGGAGGACAAGTATGTTTTTACGAATAACCCATATCAGCACAATATCATTTTTTATAAACGCTATATAGATGACATTTTAATTGTGTGGGAAGGAGATCAACTAAGCTTCCAAGGTTTTTTGACATACATCTCAGATAACAATATGAACCTCAAGTTCACTGCCACAGATGACACAGAAAGGATCGAGTTCTTAGATCTAGTCCTCACACATACAGAAAAAGAGGTTACCACGAGCAATTTTATTAAGAAGGTGGACATGAATAGTTATGTACATTACAAAAGCAACCATCGGCAACAGTGGAAGGACAATATCCCCTTCTCACAATTTAATAGAATAGCACGTAACTGCAAAGCCAGTGAAGACAGGGATGAACAACTCGAAGTATATAAGGGCAGATTCAAGGAGAAAGGGTATCCCACTCGCCTGCTGGAAGAAGCCACTGCAAGAACACAAAGCATGGACAGAAGCGAACTCCTTAAGTACAAATCCAAAGAAAAGAAGCCTGACACAGTGAAATTCATCACTACATATAGCAGACATGAGAATCTCATTAAACAAACACTTAAGAAACATTGGCACTTATTACTAATGGACCCCATTTTGAAGGACTACCTTACCAAAGATCCTCAACTAGTCTTTAGAAAATCTAGGAGTCTGAAAGATCTCGTGGCACCAAGCATGCTAAGAAATCCAGAAGCAAGAAGTATCATGCCAAAATGTGTGGCCAGTTTCAAGTGTGGCAGATGCAACATTTGCAGGTACCTCAACCAGAATAGAAAATCCTTTTTCAACAATAACACGAACAAAGAATACCGGATCAAACAATTTATAAACTGCAACACTACATCAGTGATCTATCTCCTGGAGTGCCCGTGCAAAATGAAATATGTTGGGAAAACCAAGAGGCCATTGAAACTTCGCATCCAAGAACACATCAGAAATGTAAGGAACAAAGTCTTAACACACGCTGTATCAAGACATTCCCATCAATGCCATGACTCTGACCCGGAGTCACTAACTTATAAAGGCATTGAAATGGTATCCCTGGGAGAAAGAGGCGGTGATCTCTCGAACCTCCTTTCCAGGAGGGAGATGTTCTGGATCTACGAACTGAACACCCTGCACCCAAATGGATTCAATGACGGATATGAAATTGCACCCTTCTTGTAATGTAAGCAGTTTTTTTACATACTAGTCTCCCTTACCTTTCTACTTTCATTTTCTACCCCTGTCTCCTGAGCAATGTCACAGTAACACCACACTGGACATGCCCAACCCCGGCCGACTTTGGAAGCTAAGCAGTGCCTTTGGACCTGACCAGTACCTGGCGGGGAGACCTCCAGGGGAGATCAGGGGTTTCATTGACGTGCCCTAAAAAGGGTTAAGTCCTTCACCCTGTATTCCAACCTCTTATCTTCAAATTCCGTTCCCCTTCTTTACCGGGAAGGATTGTTACGTCTTTATTTAGCACGATCTGGTATCTATAAACATGATCTATAACTCTGGTTCTATATTAATTGATCCAGAGTGGGATACTGAATGTACCCCCCTTTGTATATACGGCAATTTTGTGAGCTCATGTCTAAGGTTTCCACATCACTATTACAATCATACCACCCTGGGCACGCCCGACACCGTCTGATCTTGGAAGCTAAGCAAGGCTGGGCCCGGCCAGTATAAGGATGGGAGACCTCCTTAGAACATCGGGTGTTGTAAAGTTACAGGTGTTGGAACGAATTTGGAATGATGCTCTACATGTTATGTATACATATTGGTATGTCAGATTCCGCCTGGTTTCAATTGCCTATATGGTTTTTTCTGTTTCCACACGTTTATATTGGGGCTCTCTCACCCCCAAAAAATCGTCCGGTGCACTATTCAATGAAGCCTCTGTTTTGTGGCTCCTTTTCTCTTTTAAGATCCTAGCATGTCCACATACTATAAGTGTTGGGCATCCAGCTAAGTGTTATATATTAAGGAATTCAATTAGTAAACATGTGGTGCCCCTATATTTATTTATCCATCTTATATCCATTCTATATATTTGCCCCCCCTTTTTAACTATTGTGTCATATCTGCTGATTCTACCTTCTATTATATTTTTTATGTATCCATGCTTGAATATGGAGCTGCGATAATCCGAGAGCCGAGGACTAAAATCAAAGAATAAACTTTACTCGGGGAATAGTCTCAGGCATTTAATCCTGACTCCAATAACATGGCCGCGGTGAATTTAGAACACATAGGAACTGTATTAGCAGGAACTAACAGACGGAGGATCTTGTTTCCTGCCTCATAAATGAAAGAAAAGGGTCCGCCGCAATAAAGATCCCTATTACGAGAACGGACGTGTCCCGCTGTGCGGAGCACGCGCAGGCGCACTCTGCAGAATTCCACCGTAACCAAGACTACCACTACTAGAAAAGACGCGTCCCGCTACGAAGAGCGCGCGCATGCGCACTCTGCAGAAACAGATACCGGATGTGGGGCGGATGTGAGGTCATACAATGCCCGGACCGGAAGTCGCGGCTACACGATACGCTTCAAGCCTTTACACATGCTTTTATTATATTTCTTAAACATTATCTTTTAATATATGATGCCCAGATATGTATAAGTTTTTGTTGATGTCCTAGAATGCTTTATGGCCGTTTTTTGAATAATCTAAGTAATTAACCACAGGAAGTGATGTAAGCACCATTTCCTGTACAGGATGAGTATATATAGTAGTGCTGTCTCTAGTCTCAAATCACCCCTTGATGAAGTCCACACAGGACGAAACGCGTTGGGTGCTACCTTGATCTAACCTCAAACACTAAGTTAAGATTTTTACTCCTCTTTTCTTTGAAATTTGACTGCTTCTATTCCTATAGATTTTATGTCCTATTTTTTATGTTCCTTTTCTATTGAAGTTTTTTATGAGCATTATATGCGTTTTTTATGTGTGTACTTTTCCTATATTAATTCCCACCTTTTTAAGACCTGGGTTTGTTTTAGTGCTTCATAAATAAATGTTGTTCCTTTTTAAAAAAAAAAAAAACTGCCTAACTTTTATAATACTATTTGGCACCAGTGGTCGCCTTCAGTACCTCATTCCCTGTCTACACATATATATATATACATATACATAAACTCACTCTTGTAAAAAAAAAAAGTACAAGAACCAGCACTCTGGTAGGCGCCGGGGTCCGCTCGTCGGTGCGGCCCGGCGCCTAGCAACCAGGGACGCCGTACGCGGACAGCCGCCGGCTCCCTGGCAACGCTGGACGCCGGGCACGCTGAGCCGCACGGACCCTAGCAACGGGGACGCCACTGGCGGACCGTGTTCCCCGTTGCTAGGTTTTAAGAGTTAATGTATTCTCCTGCTCTCTGGCCATGCAGCAAGGCAGCTGCACGGCATTTATTCTAATCAGCCTTTTGGCAGCTGATTGGAGGACTCCTTGTTAAATACACTCCCAGGGCTTCTCACAGACGCCGGTAATAGCTTCCTGCATGCTGTTTCTGTTTGCTGAGAGTCTGTTCCAGTCTTGCTGTATCCGGTCATTCCAGTATTCGGAAGTCCTGAACTCGGAAGTTTGTCATCTTATTCCTGGAGTCCTGACTAATCACCATATAACATCCAGTGGTGTTCGTGAGTCGCGGCCTTGCCGTGTGTTGCGGCTTGTCCGCTTTATTATTTATTATTTGTGTTTTGGAGCATTCTGCGGAGGGTTCCGCTTCCACAGGTCCACTCTGGTATCCGGCGGTGCTGGGTAGGAGTATTGGACAAGTGGATTTTGGTTGTCCTTTTCCCTGGCGGGTTTCCGCACATACTTCTGTTTTTGTTAGTTAGCTTGTTGCCCCTGGCCTGTTGTCAGTCAGAGGTCCTCTTGTTATCATCCTGCCTCGGATTTCCCTTTGTCTCTCACTAAGACCGGGGGGCACCGGAGTTGGGCAGACATAATCCGCCCTTCAAACGTGGCTGCCAGGGGCTCAAGAAACCATAGTCTCGCAGGGGATTTCCGATAGCACGGGTGAGACAATAGAGTTAGGGCGCCAGGGGCAACTAGTCTTCCCTGCTCCCGTTACCTGCATTCCATTCCAGCGCTCTGGTCCTTGTCATAAAATCTCCTCCGGTCAGGAGTGCTGGAATCATAACATTATTACCGGCCATACCAAAACTTAAAATTAAAACGGAGTTTAATTTTTATTCAGTTTTTTGTAAGAAATTGTCGGCCTCATGAATCCAACAGGGTTAGGACCAAATCCTGGTCAGCTCTTAGTCAGTCAGATTCAAGAACTTACTCAGATGGTTCAGGATCTTTCCCTTCGGGTGAAGTCGCAGGAAGATCTTTTACGAACTTCCCAGAGGGTAGTTCCTGAACCAAAAATGCATTTGCCTGACCGTTTTTCTGGGGATAGAAAAGAGTTTTTTAATTTTAAAGAATCCTGTAAACTTTATTTTCGTTTAAGACCGATCTCCTCGGGTACTGAATCTCAGCGGGTCGGGATTATTATTTCTTTGCTCCAGGGGGATCCCCAGACTTGGGCATTTGGTTTAAAAGCAGATGATCCGGTGTTGCTGTCAGTAGACGCTTTTTTTGGGTCTTTAGGACTGTTATATGACGACCCTGATAGAGAGGCATCCGCTGAAGGTCAGTTGCGCGCTCTCAGACAGGGTAGGAATCCCGCAGAGGTTTATTGTACGGAGTTTCGCCGGTGGTCGAACGACTGTGGCTGGAATGACCCAGCCCTGCGCAGTCAGTTTCGCCTCGGCTTATCAGAATCAATTAAAGACAGTCTCCTCCAGTATCCCGCTCCTGAGACTCTCGATAAACTCATGGAGCTTTCTATTAAGATTGATCGTCGTCTCAGAGAGCGGAAGGCTGAAAAAGGAGCATCGGTCAGGTCATCTCCGTGTGTATATTCCATCCCTGAGGACATAGAGGAGCCCATGCAGATGGGTCTCTCCCGGTTGTCTCCTGAAGAGAGAGCCAGAAGGCAAAACTCTGGTCTTTGTTTGTACTGTGGGGGTAAGGGACATTTTGCTCGTAATTGTCCGAATAAGTCGGGAAACGCCTTGACCAGGTGAATTGTGAGGGGGTTCACCTAGGTCTGCAGCTTATCTCCTCGCATAACTCCCTTTTAGTCCCAGCTAAGGTTTCCTTTGGCAGCCTCAGTTCCTCGGTGTCGGCTTTTGTCGACAGTGGAGCCGCAGGAAACTTTATGGATTTAACTTGGGCCAAGGCCTTAGGCATTCCTCAGTTATCTTTGGGTAGGAGTGTCACCATGCATGGTCTAGATGGGAGTCCACTGTCCAATGGGGTTATTTCCCTCTGTACACCCCCTGTACTACTTACGGTAGGAGCTCTTCATTCTGAAAAGATCGAGTTCTTCCTTACCCATTGCCCAGCAGTTCCAGTGGTTCTGGGTCACCCTTGGCTGGCCTTTCACAATCCCACCATTGATTGGCGGTCAGGGGAGATTTCTCAATGGGGTGCCTTCTGTGATAAGGAATGTATTTCGTTTCCAGTCAGAATAGCTGCTGCAATTCCTGAACTCATTCCCGTGGAGTACCAGGAATTTGCTGATGTGTTCTCCAAGGGCAATGCAGACCTTCTGCCTCCCCATCGGCCTTATGATTGCGCCATTGAGCTAATTCCTGGTGCCGCATTGCCAAAGGGAAGGTTATATGCTTTATCCGGGCCAGAAACTGCGGCCATGAATGACTATGTTAAAGAGAGCCTAGGGAAAGGATTTATTAGGTCATCTAAATCTCCTTTAAGTGCAGGCTTCTTCTTTGTGGAGAAAAAGGATGGCTCACTCAGACCTTGCATTGACTATAGAGCCTTAAATAAAATCTCAGTTAAAAATACTTATCCTCTGCCGCTGATTTCTGTCCTCTTTGATCAGCTGCGTTCGGCTGTGATTTTCTCCAAAATCGATCTAAGAGGAGCGTATAACCTCATCCGAATCAGGTCCGGAGATGAGTGGAAGACAGCCTTCAGTACTCAGTCGGGTCACTACGAGTACCTAGTGATGCCGTTCGGCTTGTCTAACGCTCCAGCAGTTTTCCAGGACCTCATTAACGATGTGCTCCGTGACTTCCTAGGGAAATTCGTGGTCGTTTACTTAGACGACATCCTGATTTATTCTGACTCTATTGAACAACATGTTACCCAGGTGCGTCAGGTTCTTCAAAAGTTACGTGAGAATCATCTATATGCCAAACTGGAGAAATGCGAGTTTCATGTCACGGAGGTATCTTTTTTAGGATACATTATTTCCCCTCGGGGATTTTTCATGGAACCAAAGAAGCTTCAGGCCATCCTTAGTTGGGCGCAACCCACCAATTTAAAAGCAATTCAGCGCTTTTTAGGGTTTGCGAATTATTACAGGAGGTTCATTCATTCCTTCTCCGACCTGGTTGCTCCCATTGTGGCCCTGACAAAGAAAGGAGCGGATCCTACCAACTGGTCGCGTGAAGCGGAGTTGTCCTTTCGGGCCTTGAAACAAGCTTTTGTCTCGGCTCCAGTCCTTAGACATCCCAATCCAGGATTGCCCTTCGTGGTGGAGGTTGATGCCTCGGAGGTTGGAGTAGGGGCTATACTATCTCAAAAGGATCCAGAGTCTCAGGAACTACATCCTTGTGCCTTTATGTCTAGGAAATTCTCCTCCGCTGAATCCAACTATGACGTTGGTAACCGGGAACTACTGGCAATAAAATGGGCTTTCGAGGAGTGGAGGCATTGGCTGGAGGGAGCAACACATACCATTTCAGTATTGACTGACCATAAGAATCTGCAATACATCGAATCAGCTAAGCGGCTGAATGCCCGGCAGGCTCGTTGGGCTTTGTTCTTTACTCGTTTCAAGTTTATTATAACTTTCAGGCCAGGTTCCAAGAATACCAAGGCAGATGCTCTGTCACGCAGTTTTCTTCCGGTTCATGATAACAGTCCTGTTACTCCCATACTTCCATCTTCAGTCATTTGGGCAGGCCTCACACAAGATTTATTTACCCAGTTAAAACAGCTTCAACACCAAGCTCCTGGAAATTCTCCTGCTGGTCGTCTTTACGTCCCTGAGTTCCTGAGAGCTAATGTTTTGACTGAGTTCCATGATAACAAAGTTTCCGGGCATCCAGGGATCTCTAAGACATTGGAGTTAGTCTCCCGCTCAGTATGGTGGCCTGGTCTTTCTAAAGACGTTAAGGAGTTTGTTTCTTCATGTCAGGTTTGTGCACAGCATAAGGTTCCCCGTTCCTTGCCTATCGGGCAACTTATGCCCTTGAATGTCCCTCTCAGGCCATGGTCTCATATTTCCATGGATTTTGTGGTGGACCTTCCCCTTTCAGCTGGATGCAGAGTCATTTGGGTGGTAGTAGACCGTTTTAGCAAGATGGCTCATTTCATTGCCCTTCCCCGACTGCCATCTGCCCAAGGATTGGCAGTGTTGTTTCTCCGCCATATTTTCAGACTTCATGGGTTGCCCACTGATATTGTTTCTGATCGGGGTCCACAATTCGTTGCACAATTCTGGAAGTGTTTTTGTGCTTCATTAAAGATGAGATTGTCATTAACATCTGGTTACCACCCACAGTCCAACGGGCAAACCGAGCGAGTTAACCAATCATTGAAACAGTATTTGCGTTTGTACTCAGCCAAACTCCAGAATGATTGGTCCGAGTTTCTTCCATTAGCGGAGTTTGCTTACAATAATTCTTGTCATTCCTCCACCAACGTGTCTCCATTCTTTTCAGTTTTTGGTTTTCACCCCAGAGCTAATTCTTTTTTTCAACATTCCTCAGTTTCCTCGCTAACCTTAACCTCCCATCTCAGAGCCATTTGGAAAAAAGTGCACCTTGCTCTCAGAAAAGCGGCCTTTCGTGAGAAATTTTTTTCTGACCGGCTCCGACGTCCTTGCAATTTTAAGGTGGGAGATAGGGTATGGTTGTCGACTCGTAACATTAGACTTCGACAATCTTCAGCTAGGTTGGGACCCAAATTTATTGGACCATTTCATATCATTAAAAAAGTTAACCCAGTTGCTTTCTGGTTACGTTTACCAAAATCTCTTCGGATTGGTAATACGTTTCATTGCTCCCTGTTGAAGCCATACATTTCTTCCAATAAATTTCCTTGGAAGATCTCTCAGGGAAGATCTCCAGTGGATGTACAGGGACAACAGGAGTTCCTGGTGGAGAAGGTTCTCGATTCCAAGTTGTCCAGGGGCCGGCTTTATTTTCTGGTTCACTGGAAAGGTTATGGTCCAGAGGAAAGGTCCTGGGTCCTGGATAAGGATCTTCATGCCCCAAGGCTCAAGAGGGCATTTTTTCGGGAGTTTCCTTGGAAGCCTGGCTTTAGGGGTTCCTTGACCCCTCCTCAAGGGGGGGGTACTGTTAGGCGCCGGGGTCCGCTCGTCGGTGCGGCCCGGCGCCTAGCAACCAGGGACGCCGTACGCGGACAGCCGCCGGCTCCCTGGCAACGCTGGACGCCGGGCGCGCTGAGCCGCACGGACCCTAGCAACGGGGACGCCACTGGCGGACCGTGTTCCCCGTTGCTAGGTTTTAAGAGTTAATGTATTCTCCTGCTCTCTGGCCATGCAGCAAGGCAGCTGCACGGCATTTATTCTAATCAGCCTTTTGGCAGCTGATTGGAGGACTCCTTGTTAAATACACTCCCAGGGCTTCTCACAGACGCCGGTAATAGCTTCCTGCATGCTGTTTCTGTTTGCTGAGAGTCTGTTCCAGTCTTGCTGTATCCGGTCATTCCAGTATTCGGAAGTCCTGAACTCGGAAGTTTGTCATCTTATTCCTGGAGTCCTGACTAATCACCATATAACATCCAGTGGTGTTCGTGAGTCGCGGCCTTGCCGTGTGTTGCGGCTTGTCCGCTTTATTATTTATTATTTGTGTTTTGGAGCATTCTGCGGAGGGTTCCGCTTCCACAGGTCCACTCTGGTATCCGGCGGTGCTGGGTAGGAGTATTGGACAAGTGGATTTTGGTTGTCCTTTTCCCTGGCGGGTTTCCGCACATACTTCTGTTTTTGTTAGTTAGCTTGTTGCCCCTGGCCTGTTGTCAGTCAGAGGTCCTCTTGTTATCATCCTGCCTCGGATTTCCCTTTGTCTCTCACTAAGACCGGGGGGCACCGGAGTTGGGCAGACATAATCCGCCCTTCAAACGTGGCTGCCAGGGGCTCAAGAAACCATAGTCTCGCAGGGGATTTCCGATAGCACGGGTGAGACAATAGAGTTAGGGCGCCAGGGGCAACTAGTCTTCCCTGCTCCCGTTACCTGCATTCCATTCCAGCGCTCTGGTCCTTGTCATAAAATCTCCTCCGGTCAGGAGTGCTGGAATCATAACACACTCACGTTTAGAGGGCATTGTTTATTAGGTAAACATCAGTGTAATTTCCATACAGACTCCATTTGTCAGTGGCATCCCCTTCTGAATGTGAGTGCAGGTTTTTTTTTTTACAAAAGTGAATGTTTTTGTATTCTATTTTTGGACACTGCACCACTCCTAAAGAATTTTTTCATTGGTGCTGTCTTGTTTGTTTGAGATATATATATATATACACATGTATCTACAAGCTACAAGAATCAGGGCTAGGAAGCACAATATGCACTTGGGTCAAAAACTGGTTAGATAATAGGGAGCAGCGCGTTGTTGTTAATGGATCTTTTTCAACTTGGACTGAAGTGCTAAGTGGTGTGCCGCAAGGCTCAGTATTAGGACCGCTATTGTTCAATATTTTCATTAACGACCTAACAGAAGGTCTAGAGAGCATGGTGTCAATTTTTGCAGATGATACCAAATTGTGTAAGGCTATAAATACAGAGGAGGATGCCGAGTCTCTTCAGAACGACTTAGTTAAATTAGAAGCATGGGCAGCCAAATGGAGAATGCGCTTCAACACAGACAAGTGTAAGGTAATGCACTGTGGTAACAAGAACAAAAATTACACCTACCTACTAAATGGGGTAAAATTAGGGGATTCTGTACTGGAAAAGGACTTAGGTGTCCACATAGATAGCAAGCTAAGCAGTAGTACCCAAAGTAGGACTGCAGCAAAGAAGGCTAATAAGATATTAGCATGCATAAAACGGGGTATTGATGCTAGGGACGAGAGTATTATACTCCCGTTATATAAATCACTAGTGAGGCCACACCTTGAATACTGTGTACAATTCTGGGCACCGTACTACAAAAAGGATATCCTGGAGCTTGAAAAGGTACAGAGGAGGGCGACCAAACTAATTAAAGGCTTGGAGACGATGGAATACAAGGAAAGGCTTGAAAGACTAGGCATGTTTACATTGGAAAAGCGGAGACTAAGAGGGGATATGATCAACATCTACAAATATATAAGGGGACAATACACAGAGCTTGCGCGGGACCTGTTTTTGGTTAGATCAACACAGAGGACTCGTGGACACTCGCTCAGGTTAGAGGAGATTCCGCACAATACGGCGTAAAGGCTTTTTCACGGTAAGGACAATACGTGTTTGGAATTCCCTGCCCGAGGGAGTTGTAATGGCGGAATCTGTCAACACCTTTAAGAATGGGTTAGATAAATTCCTAATGGATAAGGATATCCAGGGGTATGGTGCATAGTCATGCATTATAGTTACTATAAATAGGGATAAAATGTAACGGCTGACAGCAGCATCAGTCAGAAATTTTAGTCAAATCATCATGCATAGGAGACCACAAATAGGTTGAACTCGATGGACAATTGTCTTTTTTCAACCTCAGATACTATGTTACTATGTTACTATGTTACTATATATCTATCCATGAACCAAAACGCCATCATCTATTTGTTTATGTATTAAGGTATGCAAACTTGCCATGGTGCGTGCTGGGCTTTCTGGTTTTTATCTATTTAAATAATAGATGGTCTATTTAACCATTCATGGTGAGTGCGATGGATTTCTGTATGTGTGTGTGTGTGTGTATATATATACTGTAAATATATATATATATATATATATAACACTAGTAAAAGTCCGGCACTCACATATCCACAGGGTAACTTGATCCGGTGCCAGCATAAGCCTTGCAGCTACGTAGTTTCCAAATGATGCGGCACTCGTGATACAGGCAACAATTTGCTGATTTTGTATTGTTGCCTGTATCACGAGTGCCGCATCATTTGGAAACTATACATATATATATATATATATATATATATAGGAGGTGGGGAAACAGTCAGCTCCTTGATGGATGGGATCCTGGCACTCAAAATACTGATGCCGGAATCCCGTCCACTGCAGGAATACTGACGTCTAAAGCCCGACAGGACTTAGGATCCTGGCATCTAAATACCAATACCCGGAATCCCAATCCTTCTTTCAGTGGGACACATCCCGCTGCGGGGTGGTGTGGTAGGTTTAGCCATTAGAAGGGTTAGTGTTAAGGTTCAGGGATGGGAATGTTAGGGTTAGGTACTGGGCAGGGAGGGTTAGGGTTAGGCTCCAAGCGGGGAGGGTTAGGTTTAGGCAGCGGGTAAGGGAGGGTTAGGGTTAGACACAAAGTGGGGAGGATTAGGGTCAGAGCCGGCCTTAGGCATAGGCAAACAAGGCAATTGCCTAGGGCATTTGGTATGCTTAGGGGCACCAGCAGCTTCTGCTGATTAAAATGATATGCGGCATGCCTATATTCTGTGTGTGACTGCGGCTGTATCTGCATACGAAATGCTATGTTACAGTGTATTCCTGAAAATCACTGTACTATAGCATTTCATATGCAGATACAGCCGCAGTTGCACACAGAATATAGGCATGCTGCATATAATTTTAATCAGCAGAAGCTGCTTGTGCATCCTAGCCACATAGTAATGCAAATAATATGATGCATTTTCATAAACAAAATGCGCCCGACGTTAGCAGAGCTGCCAGCTGACTCATCCAAGGAATCTCCTGCAGAACCAGTGGCGGTGCTAGGGGGCACCGGCCAAAATCTTGCCTAGGGCATCATATTGGTTAGGGTCGGCTCTGATTAGGGTTATGCACCACCGGGGAGGGTTAGGTACCCACAAGGGAGGGTTAGTGTAGGGAACAGGTGAGATTAGGGGGCTTACTGGGGGATTGATGGACAGGATGCCGCTGTCTTTATTCTGACCACCGGCATCCCGTCCATCGGGAAATCATACTGAACCCTGTAGGTTTATAGATAGATAGACATTAGATAGATATATAAAACAATCATCTCTGATACTAGTATCCCCATAATGATAAGTAAAAAAAATCTCTTTACCAGACTATCATCTAAAACTCCTTTTCTATGACCACATAGTTGTACTATGAACCCACGCCCGCGCTACTTACCCACCTCAACCGGTCCCTACTCCAAGAACTATAATTACGCTTTTTCCCATTAACCCTTTACCTGCTTACTCCCTGCTCTCTCCGGTTCCCGTTGCACATACTTTGGCTTGTTGCACTGTCCTCTGTAAGCGTGACTTCCCCCCAGCGTAGACAGAGCTTAGGTGGAGGCGCTGCCTCAGTGCCGGTCGCTGACAGCTTGTCACACGGTTTCTTAGCAGTATCATTAAAACCTTATATATTCATGCAAAAGTATCATATTAAATATGAAAACCTCCGGCACCCTAGATGGAAAATTGTTCTACGGTAGCGCTCAGTCAGATCAGATTGAGGACCGCTCTCTCGCTAACCATTAGCGTCTATGCCCATTAGCCAGTTGTGACAACCTTATAATTTGGTCTGGAAATCAATAGAATAACCGTGTTCCTCTCTCTCCCTATATCTGAAAAAAAAAAAAAAAAGATATATCTATCAGGCAGTGCCTGATGACGTGTTTGTAAAGCTCACACAAACCATTAATCTTCGCAGTTTAATTAGAGATGAGCGGGTTCGGTTTCTCTGAATCCGAACCCGCACGAACTTCATGTTTTTTTTCACGGGTCCGAGCGACTCGGATCTTCCCGCCTTGCTCGGTTAACCCGAGCGCGCCCGAACGTCATCATGACGCTGTCGGATTCTCGCGAGGCTCGGATTCTATCGCGAGACTCGGATTCTATATAAGGAGCCGCGCGTCGCCGCCATTTTCACACGTGCATTGAGATTGATAGGGAGAGGACGTGGCTGGCGTCCTCTCCGTTTAGAATTAGAATAGATTAGAGAGACACTTGATTTACTAATTTTGGGGAGCATTAGGAGTACTCAGTAGTGTACAGTGCAGAGTTTTGCTGATAGTGACCAGTGACCACCACTTTTATTTATAATCCGTTCTCTGCCTGAAAAAAGCGATACACAGCACACAGTGACTCAGTCACATACCATATCTGTGTGCACTGCTCAGGCCAGTGTGCTGCATCATCTATTATCTATATATAATATTATATATATCTGTCTGACTGCTCAGCTCACACAGCTTATAATTGTGGGGGAGACTGGGGAGCACTACTGCAGTGCCAGTTATAGGTTATAGCAGGAGCCAGGAGTACATAATATTATATTAAAATTAAACAGTGCACACTTTTGCTGCAGGAGTGCCACTGCCAGTGTGACTAGTGACCAGTGACCTGACCACCAGTATATAATATTAGTAGTATACTATCTCTTTATCAACCAGTCTATATTAGCAGCAGACACAGTACAGTGCGGTAGTTCACGGCTGTGGCTACCTCTGTGTCGGCACTCGGCAGCCCGTCCATAATTGTATATACCAGTGACCTAACCGTGGTTTTTTTTTCTTTCTTTATACATACATACTAGTTACGAGTATACTATCTCTTTATCAACCAGTCTATATATTAGCAGCAGACACAGTACAGTGTGGTAGTTCACGGCTGTGGCTACCTCTGTGTCGGCACTCGGCAGCCCGTCCATAATTGTATATACCACCTAACCGTGGTTTTTTTTTCTTTCTTTATACATACATACTAGTTACGAGTATACTATCTCTTTATCAACCAGTCTATATATTAGCAGCAGACACAGTACAGTGCGGTAGTTCACGGCTGTGGCTACCTCTGTGTCGGCACTCGGCAGCCCGTCCATAATTGTATATACCACCTAACCGTGGTTTTTTTTTCTTTCTTTATACATACATACTAGTTACGAGTATACTATCTCTTTATCAACCAGTCTATATATTAGCAGCAGACACAGTACAGTGCGGTAGTTCACGGCTGTGGCTACCTCTGTGTCGGCACTCGGCAGCCCGTCCATAATTGTATATACCACCTAACCGTGGTTTTTTTTTCTTTCTTTATACATACATACTAGTTACGAGTATACTATCTCTTTATCAACCAGTCTATATATTAGCAGCAGACACAGTACAGTGCGGTAGTTCACGGCTGTGGCTACCTCTGTGTCGGCACTCGGCAGCCCGTCCATAATTGTATATACCACCTAACCGTGGTTTTTTTTTCTTTCTTATATACATACATACTAGTTACGGGTATACTATCTCTTTATCAACCAGTCTATATATAAGCAGCAGACACAGTACAGTGCGGTAGTTCACGGCTGTGGCTACCTCTGTGTCGGCACTCGGCAGCCCGTCCATAATTGTATATACCACCTAACCGTGGTTTTTCTTTCTTTCTTTATACATACATACTAGTTACGAGTATACTATCTCTTTATCAACCAGTCTATATATTAGCAGCAGACACAGTACAGTGCGGTAGTTCACGGCTGTGGCTACCTCTGTGTCGGCACTCGGCAGCCCGTCCATAATTGTATATACCACCTAACCGTGGTTTTTTTTTCTTTCTTTATACATACATACTAGTTACGAGTATACTATCTCTTTATCAACCAGTCTATATATTAGCAGCAGACACAGTACAGTGCGGTAGTTCACGGCTGTGGCTACCTCTGTGTCGGCACTCGGCAGCCCGTCCATAATTGTATATACCACCTAACCGTGGTTTTTTTTTCTTTCTTTATACATACATACTAGTTACGAGTATACTATCTCTTTATCAACCAGTCTATATATTAGCAGCAGACACAGTACAGTAGTTCACGGCTGTGGCTACCTCTGTGTCGGCACTCGGCAGCCCGTCCATAATTGTATATACCACCTAACCGTGGTTTTTTTTTCTTTCTTTATACATACATACTAGTTACGAGTATACTATCTCTTTATCAACCAGTCTATATATTAGCAGCAGACACAGTACAGTGCGGTAGTTCACGGCTGTGGCTACCTCTGTGTCGGCACTCGGCAGCCCGTCCATAATTGTATATACCACCTAACCGTGGTTTTTTTTCTTTCTTTATACATACATACTAGTTACGAGTATACTATCTCTTTATCAACCAGTCTATATATTAGCAGCAGACACAGTACAGTGCGGTAGTTCACGGCTGTGGCTACCTCTGTGTCGGCACTCGGCAGCCCGTCCATAATTGTATATACCACCTAACCGTGGTTTTTTTTTCTTTCTTTATACATACATACTAGTTACGAGTATACTATCTCTTTATCAACCAGTCTATATATTAGCAGCAGACACAGTACAGTGCGGTAGTTCACGGCTGTGGCTACCTCTGTGTCGGCACTCGGCAGCCCGTCCATAATTGTATATACCACCTAACCGTGGTTTTTTTTCTTTCTTTATACATACATACTAGTTACGAGTATACTATCTCTTTATCAACCAGTCTATATATTAGCAGCAGACACAGTACAGTGCGGTAGTTCACGGCTGTGGCTACCTCTGTGTCGGCACTCGGCAGCCCGTCCATAATTGTATATACCACCTAACCGTGTTTTTTTTTTCTTTCTTTATACATACATACTAGTTACGAGTATACTATCTCTTTATCAACCAGTCTATATATTAGCAGCAGACACAGTACAGTGCGGTAGTTCACGGCTGTGGCTACCTCTGTGTCGGCACTCGGCAGCCCGTCCATAATTGTATATACCACCTAACCGTGGTTTTTTTTTCTTTCTTTATACATACATACTAGTTACGAGTATACTATCTCTTTATCAACCAGTCTATATATTAGCAGCAGACACAGTACAGTGCGGTAGTTCACGGCTGTGGCTACCTCTGTGTCGGCACTCGGCAGCCCGTCCATAATTGTATACTAGTATCCAATCCATCCATCTCCATTGTTTACCTGAGGTGCCTTTTAGTTGTGCAAATTAAAATATGGAGAACAAAAATGTTGAGGTTCCAAAATTAGGGAAAGATCAAGATCCACTTCCACCTCGTGCTGAAGCTGCTGCCACTAGTCATGGCCGAGACGATGAAATGCCAGCAACGTCGTCTGCCAAGGCCGATGCCCAATGGCATAGTACAGAGCATGTCAAAACCAAAACACCAAATATCAGTAAAAAAAGGACTCCAAAACCTAAAATAAAATTGTCGGAGGAGAAGCGTAAACTTGCCAATATGCCATTTACCACACGGAGTGGCAAGGAACGGCTGAGGCCCTGGCCTATGTTCATGGCTAGTGGTTCAGCTTCACATGAGGATGGAAGCACTCAGCCTCTCGCTAGAAAACTGAAAAGACTCAAGCTGGCAAAAGCACCGCAAAGAACTGTGCGTTCTTTGAAATCCCAAATCCACAAGGAGAGTCCAATTGTGTCGGTTGCGATGCCTGACCTTCCCAACACTGGACGTGAAGAGCATGCGCCTTCCACCATTTGCACGCCCCCTGCAAGTGCTGGAAGGAGCACCCGCAGTCCAGTTCCTGATAGTCAGATTGAAGATGTCAGTGTTGAAGTACACCAGGATGAGGAGGATATGGGTGTTGCTGGCGCTGGGGAGGAAATTGACCAGGAGGATTCTGATGGTGAGGTGGTTTGTTTAAGTCAGGCACCCGGGGAGACACCTGTTGTCCGTGGGAGGAATATGGCCGTTGACATGCCAGGTGAAAATACCAAAAAAATCAGCTCTTCGGTGTGGAGGTATTTCACCAGAAATGCGGACAACAGGTGTCAAGCCGTGTGTTCCCTTTGTCAAGCTGTAATAAGTAGGGGTAAGGACGTTAACCACCTCGGAACATCCTCCCTTATACGTCACCTGCAGCGCATTCATAATAAGTCAGTGACAAGTTCAAAAACTTTGGGTGACAGCGGAAGCAGTCCACTGACCAGTAAATCCCTTCCTCTTGTAACCAAGCTCACGCAAACCACCCCACCAACTCCCTCAGTGTCAATTTCCTCCTTCCCCAGGAATGCCAATAGTCCTGCAGGCCATGTCACTGGCAAGTCTGACGAGTCCTCTCCTGCCTGGGATTCCTCCGATGCATCCTTGCGTGTAACGCCTACTGCTGCTGGCGCTGCTGTTGTTGCCGCTGGGAGTCGATTGTCATCCCAGAGGGGAAGTCGTAAGCCCACTTGTACTACTTCCAGTAAGCAATTGACTGTTCAACAGTCCTTTGCGAGGAAGATGAAATATCACAGCAGTCATCCTACTGCAAAGCGGATAACTGAGTCCTTGACAACTATGTTGGTGTTAGACGTGCGTCCGGTATCCGCCGTTAGTTCACAGGGAACTAGACAATTTATTGAGGCAGTGTGCCCCCGTTACCAAATACCATCTAGGTTCCACTTCTCTAGGCAGGCGATACCGAGAATGTACACGGACGTCAGAAAAAGACTCACCAGTCTCCTAAAAAATGCAGTTGTACCCAATGTCCACTTAACCACGGACATGTGGACAAGTGGAGCAGGGCAGGGTCAGGACTATATGACTGTGACAGCCCACTGGGTAGATGTATGGACTCCCGCCGCAAGAACAGCAGCGGCGGCACCAGTAGCAGCATCTCGCAAACGCCAACTCTTTCCTAGGCAGGCTACGCTTTGTATCACCGCTTTCCAGAATACGCACACAGCTGAAAACCTCTTACGGCAACTGAGGAAGATCATCGCGGAATGGCTTACCCCAATTGGACTCTCCTGTGGATTTGTGGCATCGGACAACGCCAGCAATATTGTGTGTGCATTAAATATGGGCAAATTCCAGCACGTCCCATGTTTTGCACATACCTTGAATTTGGTGGTGCAGAATTTTTAAAAAAACGACAGGGGCGTGCAAGAGATGCTGTCGGTGGCCAGAAAAATTGCGGGACACTTTCGGCGTACAGGCACCACGTACAGAAGACTGGAGCACCACCAAAAACTACTGAACCTGCCCTGCCATCATCTGAAGCAAGAAGTGGTAACGAGGTGGAATTCAACCCTCTATATGCTTCAGAGGTTGGAGGAGCAGCAAAAGGCCATTCAAGCCTATACAATTGAGCACGATATAGGAGATGGAATGCACCTGTCTCAAGTGCAGTGGAGAATGATTTCAACGTTGTGCAAGGTTCTGATGCCCTTTGAACTTGCCACACGTGAAGTCAGTTCAGACACTGCCAGCCTGAGTCAGGTCATTCCCCTCATCAGGCTTTTGCAGAAGAAGCTGGAGGCATTGAAGAAGGAGCTAAAAGGGAGCGATTCCGCTAGGCATGTGGGACTTGTGGATGCAGCCCTTAATTCGCTTAACAAGGATTCACGGGTGGTCAATCTGTTGAAATCAGAGCACTACATTTTGGCCACCGTGCTCGATCCTAGATTTAAAGCCTACCTTGGATCTCTCTTTCCGGCAGACACAGGTCTGCTGGGGTTGAAAGACCTGCTGGTGACAAAATTGTCAAGTCAAGCGGAACGCGACCTGTCAACATCTCCTCCTTCACATTCTCCCGCAACTGGGGGTGCGAGGAAAAGGCTCAGAATTCCGAGCCCACCCGCTGGCGGTGATGCAGGGCAGTCTGGAGCGACTGCTGATGCTGACATCTGGTCCGGACTGAAGGACCTGACAACGATTACGGACATGTCGTCTACTGTCACTGCATATGATTCTCTCAACATTGATAGAATGGTGGAGGATTATATGAGTGACCGCATCCAAGTAGGCACGTCACACAGTCCGTACTTATACTGGCAGGAAAAAGAGGCAATTTGGAGGCCCTTGCACAAACTGGCTTTATTCTACCTAAGTTGCCCTCCCACAAGTGTGTACTCCGAAAGAGTGTTTAGTGCCGCCGCTCACCTTGTCAGCAATCGGCGTACGAGGTTACATCCAGAAAATGTGGAGAAGATGATGTTCATTAAAATGAATTATAATCAATTCCTCCGCGGAGACATTGACCAGCAGCAATTGCCTCCACAAAGTACACAGGGAGCTGAGATGGTGGATTCCAGTGGGGACGAATTGATAATCTGTGAGGAGGGGGATGTACACGGTGATATATCGGAGGGTGAAGATGAGGTGGACATCTTGCCTCTGTAGAGCCAGTTTGTGCAAGGAGAGATTAATTGCTTCTTTTTTGGGGGGGGTCCAAACCAACCCGTCATATCAGTCACAGTCGTGTGGCAGACCCTGTCACTGAAATGATGGGTTGGTTAAAGTGTGCATGTCCTGTTTTGTTTATACAACATAAGGGTGGGTGGGAGGGCCCAAGGACAATTCCATCTTGCACCTCTTTTTTCTTTTCTTTTTCTTTGCATCATGTGCTGATTGGGGAGGGTTTTTTTGGAAGGGACATCCTGCGTGACACTGCAGTGCCACTCCTAGATGGGCCCGGTGTTTGTGTCGGCCACTAGGGTCGCTAATCTTACTCACACAGTCAGCTACCTCATTGCGCCTCTTTTTTTCTTTGCGTCATGTGCTGTTTGGGGAGGGTTTTTTGGAAGGGACATCCTGCGTGACACTGCAGTGCCACTCCTAGATGGGCCCGGTGTTTGTGTCGGCCACTAGGGTCGCTAATCTTACTCACACAGTCAGCTACCTCATTGCGCCTCTTTTTTTCCTTGCGTCATGTGCTGTTTGGGGAGGGTTTTTTGGAAGGGACATCCTGCGTGACACTGCAGTGCCACTCCTAGATGGGCCCGGTGTTTGTGTCGGCCACTAGGGTCGCTAATCTTACTCACACAGTCAGCTACCTCATTGCGCCTCTTTTTTTCTTTGCGTCATGTGCTGTTTGGGGAGGGTTTTTTGGAAGGGCCATCCTGCGTGACACTGCAGTGCCACTCCTAGATGTGCCCGGTGTTTGTGTCGGCCACTAGGGTCGCTAATCTTACTCACACAGCTACCTCATTGCGCTTCTTTTTTTCTTTGCGTCATGTGCTGTTTGGGGAGGGTTTTTTGGAAGGGCCATCCTGCGTGACACTGCAGTGCCACTCCTAGATGGGCCCGGTGTTTGTGTCGGCCACTAGGGTCGCTAATCTTACTCACACAGTCAGCTACCTCATTGCGCCTCTTTTTTTCTTTGCGTCATGTGCTGTTTGGGGAGGGTTTTTTGGAAGGGACATCCTGCGTGACACTGCAGTGCCACTCCTAGATGGGCCCGGTGTTTGTGTCGGCCACTAGGGTCGCTAATCTTACTCACACAGTCAGCTACCTCATTGCGCCTCTTTTTTTCTTTGCGTCATGTGCTGTTTGGGGAGGGTTTTTTGGAAGGGCCATCCTGCGTGACACTGCAGTGCCACTCCTAGATGGGCCCGGTGTTTGTGTCGGCCACTAGGGTCGCTAATCTTACTCACACAGCTACCTCATTGCGCCTCTTTTTTTCTTTGCGTCATGTGCTGTTTGGGGAGGGTTTTTTGGAAGGGCCATCCTGCGTGACACTGCAGTGCCACTCCTAGATGGGCCCGGTGTTTGTGTCGGCCACTAGGGTCGCTAATCTTACTCACACAGCTACCTCATTGCGCCTCTTTTTTTCTTTGCGTCATGTGCTGTTTGGGGAGGGTTTTTTGGAAGGGACATCCTGCGTGACACTGCAGTGCCACTCCTAGATGGGCCCGGTGTTTGTGTCGGCCACTAGGGTCGCTAATCTTACTCACACAGTCAGCTACCTCATTGCGCCTCTTTTTTTCTTTGCGTCATGTGCTGTTTGGGGAGGGTTTTTTGGAAGGGCCATCCTGCGTGACACTGCAGTGCCACTCCTAGATGGGCCCGGTGTTTGTGTCGGCCACTAGGGTCGCTAATCTTACTCACACAGTCAGCTACCTCATTGCGCCTCTTTTTTTCTTTGCGTCATGTGCTGTTTGGGGAGGGTTTTTTGGAAGGGCCATCCTGCGTGACACTGCAGTGCCACTCCTAGATGGGCCCGGTGTTTGTGTCGGCCACTAGGGTCGCTAATCTTACTCACACAGCTACCTCATTGCGCCTCTTTTTTTCTTTGCATCATGTGCTGTTTGGGGAGGGTTTTTTGGAAGGGACATCCTGCGTGACACTGCAGTGCCACTCCTAGATGGGCCCGGTGTTTGTGTCGGCAACTAGGGTCGCTTATCTTACTCACACAGCGACCTCGGTGCAAATTTTAGGACTAAAAATAATATTGTGAGGTGTGAGGTATTCAGAATAGACTGAAAATGAGTGTAAATTATGGTTTTTGAGGTTAATAATACTTTGGGATCAAAATGACCCCCAAATTCTATGATTTAAGCTGTTTTTTAGTGTTTTTGGAAAAAAACACCCGAATCCAAAACACACCCGAATCCGACAAAAAAAATTCGGTGAGGTTTTGCCAAAACGCGTTCGAACCCAAAACACGGCCGCGGAACCGAACCCAAAACCAAAACACAAAACCCGAAAAATTTCAGGCGCTCATCTCTAAGTTTAATATAATAATCACATATTCTATTATGCCTTGGAACTGTCGGCTACTGTGATGTCTTATTATAACAATTTACCATTGCAATGGAAATCAGTCCTAACTGAGGGTCATAAGGGGGTCATTCCGGGTTGATTGCTCGCTAGCAGTTTTTAGCAACCGTGCAAACGCATTGCTGCCGCCCACTGGGGAGTGTATGTTTGCTTTGCAGAAGTGCGAACGCTTGTGCAGCAGAGCGCCTGCAAAATCTTTTTGTGCAAAACAAGACCAGCCCTGTAGTCACTCTTCGTGTGCGTTGATTCTAACGATGGTGGGATGGCTTTTGATGTCACTCCCCCGCCCAGCGTTAGCCCAGCCACGCCTGCGTTTTCCCTGGCACGCCTGCGTTTTTCTAAGCACTCACTAAATACTGTCGGTTGACACCCAGAAACACCCACTTCATGTCAATCTTCCTGCGTTGTGCCGTGCGACTGAAAGCTTCGCTAGAACCTGTGCAAAACCACAAAGGACTTTGTACACGTACGTCGTGCATGCGCATTGCGGTGCATACGCATCCGCAGAAATGCCGATATTTAGCCTGATCGCTGTGCTGAGAACAACGGCAGCTAGCGATCAACTCGGAATGACCCCCATTAATTTACTGAACACTGTGCGCATTACGGCAGCATCACGCAGGTATAGAACAAAGCCTGGTATTTATGTTTGTCCGTGAGTGTACACCTCAATACCTTTATTTATACTGAAGTCTACGATGTGAATAAACGTCCTGAATACTGTATATGAGGCTGAACTGAGAGTATACTGCGTTTCTATTTTGGAACAGTACATATATTTGAGGGGCAAGCAGAGGTGTTGCCTATAGCAACCAATCAGGTTCTAGCTATCATTTATCTAGTACTGTCTCTGAAGTGATAGCTAAAATCTGATTGGTTGCTATGGACAACACCCCCACTTGAGCACTTTAGAAGTTTTGATGAATCTCACAATTAACCTTAGACCAGTCCTGTCATTTCAGTTTGTGTAGGCAGGGGGCAGCCATGATGTAATTCAAAGTGGGCACATACCCATATCAAATGTATTTAAGAGGCAGATTTAACGAGTAATATTCTTGTTATCACTCGTTATCGTTACTAATGTTTAGAGATGAGCGGGTTCGGTTCATCGAGATCTGAACCCCCCCGAACTTCACCTATTTTACACGTGTCCGAGGCATCCTCGGATCTGCCCGCCTTGCTCAGTTAACCCGAACGCGCCCGAACGTCATCATCCCGCTGTCAGATTCTCGCGAGATTCGTATTCTATATAAAGAGCCGCGCGTCGCCGCCATTTTCACTCGTGCATTGGAGATTGAAGGGAGAGGACGTGGCTACGTTCTCTGCCTGAAAAGCTCCATATCTGTGCTCAGTGTGCTGCAAATATCTGTGCTCAGTGTGCTGCAAATATCTGTGCTCAGTGACCTGCAAATATCTACGTTCTCTGCCTGAAAAGCTCCATATCTGTGCTCAGTGTGCTGCAAATATCTGTGCTCAGTGTGCTGCATTTTGGTGACCAGCAGTATACAGTTGTACAGTACAGTAGGCCATTGCTGTATTTTGCAGCTCCGTGTCACTGCAAGTATCCATTCCATATATGTGCTGCATTTTTGTGAGCAGTATATATAGTATTACAGTGCAGCATTTTGGTGACCAACAGTAACTATATAGTTGTACAGTACAGTAGGCCATTGCTGTATCTTGCAGCTCCGTGTCACTGCAAGTATCCATTCCATATCTATGCTGCATTTTTGTGAGCAGTATATATAGTATTACAGTGCAGCATTTTGGTGACCAACAGTATATAGTAGTACAGTACAGTAGGCCATTGCTATTAATATAATAATATTACTGCCATATAATTCCACACATTAAAAAATGGAGAACAAAAATGTGGAGGGTGAAATAGGGAAAGATCAAGATCCACTTCCACCTAGTGCTGAAGCTGCTGCCACTAGTCATGGCAGAGACGATTCAATGCCATCAACGTCGTCTGCCAAGGCCGATGCCCAATGTCATAGTAGAGAGCATGTGAAATCCAAAAAACAAAAGTTCAGTAAAATGACCCAAAAATCTAAATTAAAAGCGTCTGAGGTCTAAACTTGCCAATATGCCATTTACGACACGGAGTGGCAAGGAACGGCTGAGGCCCTGACCTATGTTCATGGCTAATGGTTCAGCTTCACATGAGGATGGAAGCACTCATCCTCCCGCTAGAAAACTGAAAAGAGTTAAGATGGCAAAAGCACAATAAAGAACTGTGCGTTCTTCTAAATCACAAATCCCCAAGGAGAGTCCAATTGTGTCGGTTGCGATGCCTGACCTTCCCAACACTGGACGGGAAGAGCTTGCGCCTTCCACCATTTGCACGCCCCCTGCAAGTGATGGAAGGAGCACCCACAGTCCAGTTCCTGATAGTCAAATTGAAGATGTCACTGTTGAAGTACACCAGGATGAGGATATGGGTGTTGCTGGCGCTGAGGAGGAAATTGACAAGGAGGATTCTGATGGTGAGGTGGTTTGTTTAAGTCAGGCACCCGGGGAGACACCTGTTGTCCGTGGGACGAATATGGCCATTGACAAATAGGGGAGGTGACCGTTTCAAAAAACTGTGTCAACAGGAGGTTTACTGGATGTTTAGGATGGGATCTATACATCCAGATGGCCTCAATGAGGCAGTGGAATTGAATATGATTATCTAATATAATAATTGACATTATTTTGGATTTAACATCTTTCCAATAATAATTAATTATAGATATATATAAACCCCCTCTCTGTCTCTAGTAATTTCTAATCACTAGGCACCAAGTCTCAATATTCTCACTTAATTCGTTTTGCTGCTTCTTCTCCTCATCTCCGAACTTCTCCTTAGTCCTTTCTTCTTTTTTGCTTCTAAGTCTGTCAGTAACAGAAATAATGTATTGATATTGCCAGGTTGATTCAGATCTTTACAATAAGGTATTTGCATCAATAATAATTAAGCACATTCATGAGTGACAGATGATGAACATCTGCCTCTCTTATATGTGTTCTAATAGCTAAATACGTTGTGATTAGGCTCTCAGAAATGATGCCATCGTGCTACCTATAAACATGAATGATATATGATAAAAATCTGTTTCTTTATATGTGTTCTAATTGCTCAATTTGATGTGATCAGGCTCTCAGAAATGGTGCTATTGCGCCATGTGTAAACTTTTCAGTATGTAATACAAAGCATTTATATGCACATGGCTTCACAGGGTTGCCATGGGTAACGGCCGGAAGTGACGCGTATGCTTCCGCATACACGATCACGCTGTCCGGCCGAGAAGGACGCGGCTACTCAGGGCCGCGTTGTCATGACGACGGACGGAGGGAGGTGTGCTACCTCCGTCCGACACGTCGGGGCGGCAAGCCACGGGGGAGTTTGTTCATTCCGAGCTGCGTCACTATGGCGACGGCTCGAGAATGACCATTGGCCATTCAAGACACTACGTCACTTCCGGTTTCCATTGCCATGACAACGGTCCGGGAGTGAACGCCGGGTACCTGTGTTAATCTAATCATAGGGGGGGCAGGAATGGAGGTAGATGTAGCAAGCTGTTAGTAGCTGCTGCCCCTAAACCCAGACTAAAATATCCAGCTTAACTATACAGTTAGGAAGTATATTAAATGATGCTCTAACTGATCATGTGATATCCATCACATGACAGATACTGACCACATGACCTCTAATCCAACCAATGAAATAACTTTGGGAATGGTCTCCATGACTACATTATAGTAAACAAATCCCCTGATTGGACCAATATATTCCATACTAAGAAATAAAAAAAATAAAAAAGCACTTACTAGGAGTTGAAATAAAAGTTTTATCTTACCAATGGTTTCCATATATAAGTAGATCTGTCTCCTATATACATTGTAGTAGTTTTAATTATCAGAAAGAGATATGTGTGTGACTGATAAACAAGAAATGTGCATCCAGGTGCCAATTAAGCCATTTTGTCTAGGGTATATAAAGCCTAAACCCAGACATTACAGTACACCTTTGAAAAAGCTGCAAGGTTTATGCAGCGAAACGCGTCAGTCATTCACCCCTTGGAGCAGGACAACTTTTAATTGGACCCGAACCAGTCCTCACCATCTTCCAGCTATCCAGAGGAGTCCTAGAGAGGCACCATCCTATCACCGCACTGCATGAGGTACTCATCATTTATGGGACATTGCACTCAAGCCTCTAGCGGCATATGGAACTTGTATTGGACTCTCTAAATACCATCTAAAAGGGACTCTTCACAGCGGATTACAACTGGACATTTATATAATCTTAGGGCTAAATTTGGAACAGATCCTATAGAATACAAAGCATATGTCCTGAACCAACACTCTGGGTAAACTCTATCCTTTGTGTATGCACATGGCATAATATCACTGCATAGAATACTGCCTTTTAATGAGTTATTGTTTTTTAATAAATTGTCTTAAAATTTTACACATTTAGTGAGTGATATTGTCCTTTCCTCTGGTAGCGCAGCCTTCTTTTATTCTTTTAGTGCAACATATTGGGAGTGACTTCCCTCTAAACATTGGCTGCTGCTTAGCTGAGCATCTCGCCTCATAGCCCGAATACCTTTGGGTATTATTTATTACCTTTTTTTTTGCATGGCCATTGACATGCCTGGTCAAATTACAAAAAAAAATCACCTCTTCGGTGTGGAATTATTTTAACAGAAATACTGACAACAGGTGTCAAGCCGTGTTTTGCCTTTGTCAAGCTGTAATAAGTAGGGGTAAGGACGTTAACCACCTAGGAACATCCTCCCTTATACGTCACCTGGAGTGCATTCATCAGAAGTCATTGACAAGTTCAAAAACTTTGGGTGACAGCGGAAGCAGTCCACTGACAATTAAATCCCTTCCTCTTGTACCCAAGCTCCTGCAAACCACACCACCAACTCCCTCAGTGTCAATTTCCTCCTTAGACAGGAACGCCAATAGTCCTGCAGGTCATGTCACTGGCAAGTCTGACGAGTTCTCTCCTAACTGGGATTCCTCCAATGGATCCTTGAGTGTAACGCCTACTGCTGCTGGTGCTGCTGTTGTTGCTGCTGGGAGTCGATCGTCATCCCAGAGGGGAAGTCCGAAGACCACTTGTACTACTTCCAGTAAGCAATTGACTGTCCAACAGTCCTTTGCGAGGAAGATGAAATATCACAGCAGTCATCCTGCTGCAAAGCGGATAACTCAGGCCTTGGCAGCTGTGTTGGTGTTAAACGTGTGTCCGGTATCCACCGTTAATTCACAGGGACTTAGAGAATTTCTTGAGGTAGTGTGTTCCCGGTACCATCTAGGTTCCACTTTTCTAGACAGGCAATACCGAGAATGTACACAGACGCCAGAAGAAGACTCACCAGTGTCCTAAAAAATGCAGTTGTACCCAATGTCCACTTAACCACGGACATGTGGACAAGTGGAGCAGGGCAGACTCAGGACTATATGACTGTGACAGCCCACTGGGTAGATGTATTGCCTCCCACAGCAAGAACAGCAGCGGCGGCACCAGTAGCAGCATCTCGCAAATGCCAACTCGTTCCTAGGCAGGCTACGCTTTGTATCACTGCTTTCCATAAGAGGCACTCAGCTGACAACCTCTTACGGAAACTGAGGAACATCATCGCAGATTGGCTTACCCCAATTAGACTTTCCTGGGGATTTGTGACATCGGACAACGCCACCAATATTGTGCGTGCGTTACAATGTGGGCAAATTCCAGCACGTCCTATGTTTTGCACATACAATGAATTTGGTGGTGCAGAATTTTTAAAAAAATGACAGGGGCGTACAAGAGATGCTGTCGGTGGCCCGTAGAATTGCGGGCCACTTTCGGCATTCAGCCACCGCGTGCCGAAGACTGAATCACCAGCAAACACTCCTGAACCTGCCCCTCCATCAGCTGAAGCAAGAGGTGGTAACGAGGTGGAATTCAACACTCTATATGCTTCAGAGGATGGAGGAGCAGCAAAAGTCCATTCAAGCCTATACATCTGCCTACGATATAGGCAAAGGAGGGAGAATGCACCCGACTCAAGCGCAGTGGAGAATGATTTTAACATTGTGCAAGGTTCTGCAACCCTTTAAACTTGCCACACGTGAAGTCAGTTCAGACACTGCCAGCCTGAGTCAGGTCATTCCCATCATCAGGCTTTTGCAGAAGCAGCTGGAGAGATTGAAGGAGGAGCTAAGACGGAGCGATTCCGCTAGGCATGTGGGACTTGTGGATGGAGCCCTTAATTCGCTGAACCAGTATTCACGGGTGATCAATCTGTTGAAATCAGAGCACTACATTTTGGCCACCGTGCTCAATCCCAGGTTTAAAGCCTACGTTGTATCTCTCTTTCCGGCAGACACAAGTCTGCAGAGGTTCAAAGACCTGCTGATGAGAAAATTGTCAAGTCAAGCGGAACGTGACCCGTCAACAGCTCCTCCTTCACATTCTCCCGCAACTGGGGCTGCGAGGAAAAGGATAAGAATTCCGAGCCCACCCGCTGGCAGTGATGCAGGGCAGTCAGGAGCGAGTGCTGATATCTGGTCCGGCCTGAAGGACCTGCCAACGATTACTGACATGTCGTCTACTGTCACTGCATATGATTCTGTCACCATTGAAAGAATGGTGGAGGATTATATGAGTGACTGCATCCAGTGTTGGACTGGGGCATGAAGGGCCCACCGGGGGAATGCAGTTATAGGGGCCCATACTTAGGGGTGTGGCCAGCCTACAAAGGGGTTGTCGCAGCCTCCACAGAGGCTTGAAATACACAATAACTTAGTGCAGTGTAATGCAACATATCTATCATGTATAATACAAGTGCACAGTCTGGAACCTGATCCCTAGAGGAAGAAGTGGGCCCTCAGGCAGTGGGGCCTACCGGTGGTTTCCCTGGTACCCCTGTGGGCCAGTCCGACCCTGACTGCATCCAAGTAGGCACGTCAGACAGTCCGTACGAATACTGGCAGGAAAAAGAGGCAATTTGGAGGCCCTTGCACAAACTGGCTTTATTTTACCTAAGTTGCCCCCCCTCCAGTGTGTACTCCGAAAGAGTGTTTAGTGCAGCCAGTCACCTTGTCAGCGATCGGCGTACAAGGTTACTTCCACAAAATGTGGAGAAGATGTTGTTCATCAAAATGAATTATAATCAATTCCTCCGTGGAGACATTCACCAGCAATTGCCTCCAGAAAGTACACAGGGACCTGAGATGGTGGATTCCAGTGGGGATGAATCAATACTCTGTGAGGAGAGGGATGTACACAGTGAAAGGGGTGATATATCGGAGGATGATGATGAGGTGGACATCTTGCCTCTGTAGAGCCAGTTTGTGCAAGGAGAGATTGATTGCTTCTTTTTTGGTGGGGGCCCAAACCAACCAGTCATTTCAGCCACAGTCGTGTGGCAGACCCTGTCGCTGAAATGATGGGTTTGTTAAAGTGTGCATGTCCTGTTTATACAAGGACAATTCCATCTTGCACCTCTTTTTTTAATTTTATTTATCTTTGCATCATGTGATGTTTGGGGCCAATTTTTTTAAGTACCATCCTGTCTGAAACTGCAGTGCCACTCCTAGATGGGCCAGGTGTTTGTGCCGCCCACTTGGGTCGCTTAGCTTAGTCATCCAGCGACCTCGGTGCAAATTTTAGGACTAAAAATAATATTGTGAGGTGTGAGGTGTTCAGAATAGACTGGAAATGAGTGGAAATTATGGTTATTGAGGTTAATAATACTATAGGATCAAAATGACCCCCAAATTCTATGATTTAAGCTGTTTTTGAGGGGTCTTTGAAAAAAAACACCCGAATCCAAAACACACCCGAATCCGACAAAAAATTTTCAGGGAGGTTTTGCCAAAACGCGTCCGAATCCAAAACACGGCCGCGGAACCGAATCCAAAACCTAAACACAAAACCCGAAAAATTTCCGGTGCACATCTCTACTAATGTTATAGGTGCTCCAGGCAATCAGCTCCTGCCATTTTTCAAACACATACAAATTCAGCAGCACTTTACAGAGATAAGTTAGTCCTTCACAACAGTCCTTGCACCAGTAGAGTTTGCAATCTATATATACCTAATCACACACACACACACACACACACACACACACACACACACACACACACACACACACACACACACACACACAGAGAGACCTGAGCACCTGGAGGAAACCCACACAAACATGGGGCGTACATACAAACACCACAATTCCTGGTTGGAATTTGAGCCAATGACCCAGGTTGTATGAGGCAGCAAAAATAAGATTTTACTCTCCGGTAAATCTATTTCTCGTAGTCCGTAGTGGATGCTGGGACACCGTAAGGACCATGGGGGGAATAGCGGCTCCGCAGGAGACTGGGCACAACTAAAGAAAGCTATAGGACTACCTGGTGTGCACTGGCTCCTCCCTCTATGACCCTTCTCCAGACCTCAGTTAGGATACTGTGCCCGGAAGAGCTGACACAATAAGGAAAGGATTTGGAATCCAGGGTAAGACTCATACCAGCCACACCAATCACACCGTAAAACTCGTGATACTATACCCAGTTAACAGTATGAAATATAACTGAGCCTCAGTAACAGATGGCTCAACAATAACCCTTTAGTTAGGCAATAACTACATACAAGCATTGCAGACAATCCGCACTTGGGACGGGCGCCCAGCATCTACTACGGACTACAAGAAATAGATTTACCTGTGAGTAAAATCTTATTTTCTCTGACGTCCTAGTGGATGCTGGGAACTCCGTAAGGACCATGGGGATTATCTAGAGATGAGCGCCTGAAATTTTTCGGTTTTGTGTTTTGGTTTTGGGTTCGGTTCCGCGGCCGTGTTTTGGGTTCGACCGCGTTTTGGCAAAACCTCACCGAATTTTTTTTGTCGGATTCGGGTGTGTTTTGGATTCGGGTGTTTTTTTCAAAAAACCCTAAAAAACAGCTTAAATCATAGAATTTGGGGGTCATTTTGATCCCATATTATTATTAACCTCAAAAACCATAATTTCCACTCATTTTCAGTCTATTCTGAATACCTCACACCTCACAATATTATTTTTAGTCCTAAAATTTGCACCGAGGTCGCTGGATGACTAAGCTAAGCGACCCTAGTGGCCGACACAAACACCTGGCCCATCTAGGAGTGGCACTGCAGTGTCACGCAGGATGGCCCTTCCAAAAAACACTCCCCAAACAGCACATGACGCAAAGAAAAAAAGAGGTGCAATGAGGTAGCTGTGTGACTAAGCTCAGCGACCCAAGTGCCCGACACAAACACCTGGCCCATCTAGGAGTGGCACTGCAGTGTCACGCAGGATGTCCCTTCCAAAAAACCCTCCCCAAACAGCACATGACGCAAAGAAAAAAAGAGGCGCAATGAGGTAGCTGTGTGAGTAAGATTAGCGACCCTAGTGGCCGACACAAACACCGGGCCCATCTAGGAGTGGCACTGCAGTGTCACGCAGGATGTCCCTTCCAAAAAACCCTCCCCAAACAGCACATGACGCAAAGAAAAATAAAAGAAAAAAGAGGTGCAAGATGGAATTGTCCTTGGGCCCTCCCACCCACCCTTATGTTGTATAAACAGGACATGCACACTTTAACCAACCCATCATTTCAGTGACAGGGTCTGCCACACGACTGTGACTGATATGACGGGTTGGTTTGGACCCCCACCAAAAAAGAAGCAATTAATCTCTCCTTGCACAAACTGGCTCTACAGAGGCAAGATGTCCACCTCATCATCATCCTCCGATATATCACCGTGTACATCCCCCTCCTCACAGATTATCAATTCGTCCCCACTGGAATCCACCATCTCAGCTCCCTGTGAACTTTGTGGAGGCAATTGCTGCTGGTCAATGTCTCCGCGGAGGAATTGATTATAATTCATTTTAATGAACATCATCTTCTCCACATTTTCTGGATGTAACCTCGTACGCCGATTGCTGACAAGGTGAGCGGCGGCACTAAACACTCTTTCGGAGTACACACTTGTGGGAGGGCAACTTAGGTAGAATAAAGCCAGTTTGTGCAAGGGCCTCCAAATTGCCTCTTTTTCCTGCCAGTATAAGTACGGACTGTGTGACGTGCCTACTTGGATGCGGTCACTCATATAATCCTCCACCATTCTTTCAATGTTGAGAGAATCATATGCAGTGACAGTAGACGACATGTCCGTAATCGTTGTCAGGTCCTTCAGTCCGGACCAGATGTCAGCATCAGCAGTCGCTCCAGACTGCCCTGCATCACCGCCAGCGGGTGGGCTCGGAATTCTGAGCCTTTTCCTCGCACCCCCAGTTGCGGGAGAATGTGAAGGAGGAGATGTTGACAGGTCGCGTTTCGCTTGACTTGACAATTTTGTCACCAGCAGGTCTTTGCACCCCAGCAGACTTGTGTCTGCCGGAAAGAGAGATCCAAGGTAGGTTTTAAATCTAGGATCGAGCACGGTGGCCAAAATGTAGTGCTCTGATTTCAACAGATTGACCACCCGTGAATCCTTGTTAAGCGAATTAAGGGCTGCATCCACAAGTCCCACATGCCTAGCGGAATCGCTCCCTTTTAGCTCCTTCTTCAATGCCTCCAGCTTCTTCTGCAAAAGCCTGATGAGGGGAATGACCTGACTCAGGCTGGCAGTGTCTGAACTGACTTCACGTGTGGCAAGTTCAAAGGGCATCAGAACCTTGCACAACGTTGAAATCATTCTCCACTGCACTTGAGACAGGTGCATTCCACCTCCTATATCGTGCTCAATTGTATAGGCTTGAATGGCCTTTTGCTGCTCCTCCAACCTCTGAAGCATATAGAGGGTTGAATTCCACCTCGTTACCACTTCTTGCTTCAGATGATGGCAGGGCAGGTTCAGTAGTTTTTGGTGGTGCTCCAGTCTTCTGTACGTGGTGCCTGTACGCCGAAAGTGTCCCGCAATTCTTCTGGCCACCGACAGCATCTCTTGTACGCCCCTGTCGTTTTTTAAAAAATTCTGCACCACCAAATTCAAGGTATGTGCAAAACATGGGACGTGCTGGAATTTGCCCATATTTAATGCACACACAATATTGCTGGCGTTGTCCGATGCCACAAATCCACAGGAGAGTCCAATTGGGGTAAGCCATTCTGCGATGATCTTCCTCAGTTGCCGTAAGAGGTTTTTAGCTGTGTGCGTATTCTGGAAAGCGGTGATACAAAGCGTAGCCTGCCTAGGAAAGAGTTGGCGTTTGCGAGATGCTGCTACTGGTGCCGCCGCTGCTGTTCTTGCGGCGGGAGTCCATACATCTACCCAGTGGGCTGTCACAGTCATATAGTCCTGACCCTGCCCTGCTCCACTTGTCCACATGTCCGTGGTTAAGTGGACATTGGGTACAACTGCATTTTTTAGGACACTGGTGAGTCTTCTTCTGGCGTCTGTGTACATTCTCGGTATTGCCTGTCTAGAAAAGTGGAACCTAGATGGTACCGGGAACACACTACCTCAAGAAATTCTCTAAGTCCCTGTGAATTAACGGTGGATACCGGACACACGTTTAACACCAACACAGCTGCCAAGGCCTGAGTTATCCGCTTTGCAGCAGGATGACTGCTGTGATATTTCATCTTCCTCGCAAAGGACTGTTGGACAGTCAATTGCTTACTGGAAGTAGTACAAGTGGTCTTCGGACTTCCCCTCTGGGATGACGATCGACTCCCAGCAGCAACAACAGCAGCACCAGCAGCAGTAGGCGTTACACTCAAGGATCCATTGGAGGAATCCCAGTTAGGAGAGAACTCGTCAGACTTGCCAGTGACATGACCTGCAGGACTATTGGCGTTCCTGTCTAAGGAGGAAATTGACACTGAGGGAGTTGGTGGTGTGGTTTGCAGGAGCTTGGGTACAAGAGGAAGGGATTTAATTGTCAGTGGACTGCTTCCGCTGTCACCCAAAGTTTTTGAACTTGTCAATGACTTCTGATGAATGCACTCCAGGTGACGTATAAGGGAGGATGTTCCTAGGTGGTTAACGTCCTTACCCCTACTTATTACAGCTTGACAAAGGCAAAACACGGCTTGACACCTGTTGTCAGTATTTCTGTTAAAATAATTCGCCCACATTGTAACGCACGCACAATATTGGTGGCGTTGTCCGATGTCACAAATCCCCAGGAAAGTCTAATTGGGGTAAGCCAATCTGCGATGATGTTCCTCAGTTTCCGTAAGAGGTTGTCAGCTGAGTGCCTCTTATGGAAAGCAGTGATACAAAGCGTAGCCTGCCTAGGAACGAGTTGGCATTTGCGAGATGCTGCTACTGGTGCCGCCGCTGCTGTTCTTGCTGTGGGAGGCAATACATCTACCCAGTGGGCTGTCACAGTCATATAGTCCTGACCCTGCCCTGCTCCACTTGTCCACATGTCCGTGGTTAAGTGGACATTGGGTACAACTGCATTTTTTAGGACACTGGTGAGTCTTTTTCTGACGTCCGTGTACATTCTCGGTATCGCCTGCCTACAGAAGTGGAACCTAGATGGTATTTGGTAACGGGGGCACACTGCCTCAATAAATTGTCTAGTTCCCTGTGAACTAACGGCGGATACCGGACGCACGTCTAACACCAACATAGTTGTCAAGGACTCAGTTATCCGCTTTGCAACAGGATGACTGCTGTGATATTTCATCTTCCTCGCAAAGGACTGTTGGACAGTCAATTGCTTACTGGAAGTAGTACAAGTGGGCTTACGACTTCCCCTCTGGGATGACCATCGACTCCCAGCAGCAACAACAGCAGCGCCAGCAGCAGTAGGCGTTACACGCAAGGATGCATCGGAGGAATCCCAGGCAGGAGAGGAATCGTCAGAATTGCCAGTGACATGGCCTGCAGGACTATTGGCATTCCTGGGGAAGGAGGAAATTGACACTGAGGGAGTTGGTGGGGTGATTTGCGTGAGCTTGGTTACAAGAGGAAGGGATTTACTGGTCAGTGGACTGCTTCCGCTGTCTGCCCAAGTTTTTGAACTTGTCACTGACTTATTATGAATGCGCTGCAGGTGACGTATAAGGGAGGATGTTCCGAGGTGGTTAACGTCCTTACCCCTACTTATTACAGCTTGACAAAGGGAACACACGGCTTGACACCTGTTGTCCGCATTTCTGGTGAAATACTTCCACACCGAAGAGCTGATTTTTTTGGTATTTTCACCAGGCATGTCAACGGCCCTATTCCTCCCACGGACAACAGGTGTCTCCCCGGGTGCCTGACTTAAACAAACCACCTCACCATCAGAATCCTCCTGGTCAATTTCCTCCCCAGCGCCAGCAACACCCATATCCTCCTCATCCTGGTGTACTTCAACACTGACATCTTCAATCTGACTATCAGGAACTGGACTGCGGGTGCTCCTTCCAGCACTTGCAGGGGGCGTGCAAATGGTGGAAGGCGCATGCTCTTCACGTCCAGTGTTGGGAAGGTCAGGCATCGCAACCGACACAATTGGACTCTCCTTGTGGATTTGGGATTTCGAAGAACGCACAGTTCTTTGCGGTGCTACTGCTTTTGCCAGCTTGAGTCTTTTCATTTTTCTAGCGAGAGGCTGAGTGCCTCCATCCTCATGTGAAGCTGAACCACTAGCCATGAACATAGGCCAGGGCCTCAGCCGTTCCTTGCCACTCCGTGTGGTAAATGGCATATTGGCAAGTTTACGCTTCTCCTCCGACAATTTTATTTTAGGTTTTGGAGTCCTTTTTTTACTGATATTTGGTGTTTTGGATTTGACATGCTCTGTACTATGACATTGGGCATCGGCCTTGGCAGACGACGTTGCTGGCATTTCATCGTCTCGGCCATGACTAGTGGCAGGAGCTTCAGCACGAGGTGGAAGTGGATCTTGATCTTTCCCTAATTTTGGAACCTCAACATTTTTGTTCTCCATATTTTAATAGGCACAAGTAAAAGGCACCTCAGGTAAACAATGGAGATGGATGGATACTAGTATACAATTATGGATGGACTGCCGAGTGCCGACACAGAGGTAGCTACAGCCGTGGACTACCGTACTGTACTGTGTCTGCTGCTAATATAGACTGGTTGATAAAGAGATGTAGTAGTAGTATGTATGTATAAAGAAGAAAAAAAAAAACCACGGGTAGGTGGTATACAATTATGGACGGACTGCCCAGTGCCGACACAGAGGTAGCTACAGCCGTGGACTACCGTACTGTACTGTGTCTGCTGCTAATATAGACTGGTTGATAAAGAGATGTAGTAGTAGTATGTATGTATAAAGAAGAAAGAAAAAAAAACCACGGGTAGGTGGTATACAATTATGGACGGACTGCCGAGTGCCGACACAGAGGTAGCTACAGCCGTGGACTACCGTACTGTACTGTGTCTGCTGCTAATATAGACTGGTTGATAAAGAGATGTAGTAGTAGTATGTATGTATAAAGAAGAAAGAAAAAAAAACCACGGGTAGGTGGTATACAATTATGGACGGACTGCCCAGTGCCGACACAGAGGTAGCTACAGCCGTGGACTACCGTACTGTACTGTGTCTGCTGCTAATATAGACTGGTTGATAAAGAGATGTAGTAGTAGTATGTATGTATAAAGAAGAAAGAAAAAAAAACCACGGGTAGGTGGTATACAATTATGGACGGACTGCCCAGTGCCGACACAGAGGTAGCTACAGCCGTGGACTACCGTACTGTACTGTGTCTGCTGCTAATATAGACTGGTTGATAAAGAGATGTAGTAGTAGTAGTATGTATGTATAAAGAAGAAAGAAAAAAAAACCACGGGTAGGTGGTATACAATTATGGACGGACTGACCAGTGCCGACACAGAGGTAGCTACAGCCATGGACTACCGTACTGTACTGTGTCTGCTGCTAATATAGACTGGTTGATAAAGAGATGTAGTAGTAGTATGTATGTATAAAGAAGAAAGAAAAAAAAACCACGGGTAGGTGGTATACAATTATGGACGGACTGCCCAGTGCCGACACAGAGGTAGCTACAGCCGTGGACTACCGTACTGTACTGTGTCTGCTGCTAATATAGACTGGTTGATAAAGAGATGTAGTAGTAGTAGTATGTATGTATAAAGAAGAAAGAAAAAAAAACCACGGGTAGGTGGTATACAATTATGGACGGACTGCCGAGTGCCGACACAGAGGTAGCTACAGCCGTGGACTACCGTACTGTACTGTGTCTGCTGCTAATATAGACTGGTTGATAAAGAGATGTAGTAGTAGTATGTATGTATAAAGAAGAAAGAAAAAAAAACCACGGGTAGGTGGTATACAATTATGGACGGACTGCCGAGTGCCGACACAGAGGTAGCTACAGCCGTGAACTACCGTACTGTGTCTGCTGCGACTGGATGATAAATAATGATATAAAAAATATATATATATCACTACTGCAGCCGGACAGGTATATATTATATAATGACGGACCTGCTGGACACTGTCTGTCAGCAGAATGAGTTTTTTATAGAATAAAAAAAAAAACACCACACAAGTGAAGTCACCCGACGAGTGTTTAACTTTTTCAGGCAATCACAATATAGTATACTATACTACTAACTATACTGGTGGTCAGTGTGGTCAGGTCACTGGTCAGTCACACTGGCAGTGGCACTCCTGCAGCAAAAGTGTGCACTGTTTAATTTTAATAATAATATGTACTCCTGGCTCCTGCTATAACCTATAACTGGCACTGCAGTGCTCCCCAGTCTCCCCCACAATTATAAGATGTGTGAGCTGAGCACAGTCAGATACGAGTGTTTAACTTTTTCAGGCAATCACAATATAGTATACTATACTACTAACTATACTGGTGGTCAGTGTGGTCAGGTCACTGGTCAGTCACACTGGCAGTGGCACTCCTGCAGCAAAAGTGTGCACTGTTTAATTTTAATAATAATATGTACTCCTGGCTCCTGCTATAACCTATAACTGGCACTGCAGTGCTCCCCAGTCTCCCCCACAATTATAAGATGTGTGAGCTGAGCACAGTCAGATATATACATAGATGATGCAGCACACTGGGCTGAGCAGTGCACACAGATATGGTATGTGACTGAGTCACTGTGTATCGTTTTTTTCAGGCAGAGAACGGATATATTAAATAAAACTGCACTGTCTGGTGGTCACTGTGGTCAGTCACTAGTAAACTCTGCACTCTCTACAGTTCTACAGTACTCCTAAGCTCCAGTAAATCAGGTCAATCTCTCTCTCTTCTAATCTAAATGGAGAGGACGCCAGCCACGTCCTCTCCCTATCAATCTCAATGCACGTGTGAAAATGGCGGCGACGCGCGGCTCCTTATATAGAATCCGAGTCTCGCGAGAATCCGACAGCGTCATGATGACGTTCGGGCGCGCTCGGGTTAACCGAGCAAGGCGGGAAGATCCGAGTCGCTCGGACCCGTGAAAAAAAACATGAAGTTCGTGCGGGTTCGGATTCAGAGAAACCGAACCCGCTCATCTCTAGATTATACCAAAGCTCCCAAACGGGCGGGAGAGTGCGGATGACTCTGCAACACCGAATGAGCAAACTCAAGGTCCTCCTCAGCCAGGGTATCAAACTTGTAGACTTTTGCAAAAATGTTTGAACCCGATCAAGTAACAGCTCGGCAAAGTTGTAAAGCCGAGACCCCTCGGGCAGCCGCCCAAGAAGAGCCCACTTTCCTCGTGGAATGGGCTTTTACAGATTTAGGGTGCGGCAGTCCAGCCGCAGAATGTGCAAGTTGAATCGTGCTACAGATCCAGCGAGCAATAGTCTGCTTAGAAGCAGGAGCACCCAGCTTGTTGGGTGCATACAGGATAAATAGCGAGTCAGTTTTCCTGACTCCAGCCGTCCTGGAAACATATATTTTCAGGGCCCTGACTACGTCCAGTAACTTGTAGTCCTCCAAGTCCCACGTAGCCGCAGGCACCACAATAGGTTGGTTCACATGAAAAGCTGATACCACCTTAGGAAGGAATTGGGAACGAGTCCTCAATTCCGCCCTATCCATATGAAAATCAGATAAGGGCTTTTGCATGACAAAACCGCCAATTCTGATACACGCCTGGCCGACGCCAAGGCCAACCGCATGACCACTTTCCACGTGAGGTATTTTAGCTCTACGGATTTAAGTGGCTCAACCCAATGCGACTTCAGGAAAGCCAACACCACGTTGAGATCCCACGGTGCCACTAGAGGCACAAACAGGGCTGAATATGCAGCACTCCCTTAACAAAGTCTAAACTTCAGGCAGTGAAGCCAGTTCTTTTTGGAAGAAAATGTACAGAGCCGAAATCTGGACCTTAACGTAACCCAATTTTAGGCCCGTAGTCACTCCTGACTGTAGGAAGTGCAGAAATCGACCCAGTTGAAAATCCTCCGTTGGGGCCTTCCTGGCCTCACACCAAGCAACATATTTTTGCCATATGCGGTGATAATATTTTGCGATCACATCTTTCCTAGCCTTAATCAGCGTAGGAATGACTTCCTCCGGAATGCCTTTTTCCTTTAGGATCCGGTGTTCAACCGCCATGCCGTCTAACACAGCCGTGGTAAGTCTTGGAACAGGCAGGGCCCCTGCTGCAGCAGGTCCTGTCTGAGCGACAGAGGCCATGGGTCCTCTGAGATCATTTCTTGAAGTTCTGGGTACCAAGCTCTTCTTGGCCAATCCGGAACCACGAGTATAGTTCTTACTCCTCTCCTTCTTAGTATTCTCAATACCTTGGGTATGAGAGGCAAAGAAAGGAACACATACACCGACTGGTACACCCACGGTGTTACCTGAGCGTCCACAGCTATCGCCTGAGGGTCCCTTGACCTGGCGCAATATCTTTTTAGCTTTTTGTTGAGGCGGGACGCCATCATGTCCACCTGTGGCCTTTCCCAATGGTGTACAATCATTTTGAAGACTTCCGGATGAAGTCCCCACTCTCCCGGGTGGAGGTCGTGCCTGCTGAGAAAGTCTGCTTCCCAGTTGTCCACTCCGGGAATGAACACTGCTGACAGTGCTAACACATGATTTTCCGCCCATCGGAAAATCCTTGTGGCTTCTGCCATCACCATCCTGCTTCTTGTGCCGCCCTGCTGGTTTACATGGGCGACCGCCGTGATGTTGTCTGACTGGATCAGCACCGGCTGGTGTTGAAGCAGGGGTCTAGCCTGACTTAGGGCATTGTGAATGGCCCTTAGTCGCAGAATATTTATGTGTAGGGAAGTCTCCTGACTTGACCATAATCCTTGGAAGTTTCTTCCCTGTGTGACTGCCCCCCAGCCTCGAAGGCTGGCATCTGTGGTCACCAGGACCCAGTCCTGTATGCCGAATCTGCGGCCCTCTAGAAGATGAGCACTCTGCAGCCACCACAACAGCGACACCCTGGCCCCTGGAGACAGGGTTATCAGCCGATGCATCTGAAGATGCGACCCGGACCACTTGTCCAACAGATCCCACTGGAAGATCCTTGCATGGAACCTACCGAATGGAATTTCTTCGTAAGAAGCTACCATCTTTCCCAGGACTCGCGTGCATTGATGCACCGACACCTGTATTTGTATTAGGAGGTCTCTGACTAGAGATGACAACTCCTTGGCCTTCTCCTCCGGGAGAAACCTTTTTTCCTGTTCTGTGTCCAGAACCATACCCAGGAACAGAAGACGCGTCGTAGGAACCAGCTGCGACTTTGGACTATTCAGAATCCAGCCGTGCTGTTGTAGCACTTCCCGAGATAGTGCTACTCCGACGAACAACTGCTCCCTGGACCTCGCCTTTATAAGGAGATCGTCCAAGTACGGGATAATTATAACTCCCTTTTTTTGAAGGAGTATCATCATTTCGGCCATTACCTTGGTAAATACCCTTGGTGCCGGGGACAGACCAACGGCAACGTCTGGAATTGGTAATGACAGTCCTGTACCACAATTTTGAGGTACTCCTGGTGAGGAGGGTAAATGGGGACATGCAGGTAAGCATCCTTGATGTCCAGTGATACCATGTAATCCCCTTCGTCCAGGCTTGCAATAACCACCCTGAGCGATTCCATTTTGAACTTGAACCTTCGTATATAAGTGTTCAAGGATTTCAGTTTTAGAATGGGTCTCACCGAACCGTCTGGTTTCGGTACCACAAACATTGTGGAATAGTAACCCCGGCCTTGTTGAAGGAGGGGTACCGTGATTATCACCTGCTGGAAGTACAGCTTGTGAATTGCCGCCAGTACTACCTCTCCTCGAGGGCAGCAGGCAAGGCTGATTTGTGTAACGGTGAGGGGGAGTCGCCCCGAAACTCCAGCTTGTATCCCTGTGATACTACTTGCAGAACCCAGGGATCCACCTGTGAGCGAGCCCACTGGTCGCTGAAGTTCCCGAGACGCGCCCCCATCGCACCTGGCTCCACCTGTGGAGTCCCAGCATCATGCGGTGGACTCAGAGGAAGCGGGGGAAGATTTTTGATCCTGGGAACTGGCTGTCTGGTGCAGTTTTTTCCCTCTTCCCTTGTCTCTGTGCAGAAAGGAAGCGCCTTTAACCCGCTTGCTTTTCTGAAGCCGAAAGGACTGTACCTTATAATACGGTGCTTTCTTAGGCTGTGAGGAAACTTGAGGTACATTTTTTCCTTCCCAGCTGTTGCTGTGGATACGAGGTCCCAGAGACCATCCCCAAACAATTCCTCACCCTTATAAGGCAGAATCTTCATGTGCCTTCTAAGGTCAGCATCGCCTGTCCACTGCCGGGTCCCTAATACCCTCCTGGCAGAATGGACATTGCATTAATTCTGGATGCCAGCCGGCAAATATCCCTCTGTGCATCCCTCATATATAAGACGACATCTTTAATATGCTCTATGGTTAGCAAATAGTATCCCTGTCCTGACAGGGTAATAGACCACGCTGCAGCAGCACTATCCATGCTGAGGCAATTGCAGGTCTCAGTATAGTACCTGAGTGTGTATATACAGACTTCAGGATAGCCTCCTGCTTTTTATCAGCAGGCTCCTTCAAAGTGGCCGTATCCTGAGACGGCAGTGCCACCTTTTTTGACAAACGTGTGAGCGCCTTATCCACCCTAGGGGATATCTCCCAACGTGACCTATCCTCTGGCGGGAAAGGGTACGCCATCAGTAACTTTTTAGAAATTACCAGTTTCTTATCGGGGGAACCCACGCTTCTTCACACACTTCATTCACTCATCTGATGGGGGAACAAAACACTGTCTGCTTTTTCTCCCCAAACATAAAACCCCTTTTTTGTGGTACCTGGGTTAATGTCAGAAATGTGTAACACATTTTTAATTGCCGAGATCATGCAACGGATGTTCCTAGTGGATTGTGTATATGTCTCAACCTCGTCGACACTGGAGTCAGACTCCGTGTCGACATCTGTGTCTGCCATCTGAGGTAGCGGGCGTTTTTGAGCCCCTGATGGCCTTTGAGACGCCTGGGCAGGCGCGGGCTGAGAAGCCGGCTGTCCCACAGCTGTTACGTCATCCAGCCTTTTATGTAAGGAATTGACACTGTCGGTTAATACCTTCCACCTATCCATCCACTCTGGTGTCGGCCCCACAGGGGGCGACATCACATTTATCGGCATCTGCTCCGCCTCCACATAAGCCTCCTCATCAACCATGTCGACACAGCCGTACCGACACACCGCACACACACAGGGAATGCTCTGACTGAGGACAGGACCCCACAAAGTCCTTTGGGGAGACAGAGAGAGAGTATGCCAGCACACACCAGAGCGCTATATAATGCAGGGATTAACACTACCCACAGTGATTTTTCCCTTATAGCTGCTATAATACACAGATTTTGCGCCTAAATTTAGTGCCCCCCCTCTCTTTTTAACCCTTTGAGCTTGAAAACTACAGGGGAGAGCCTGTGCAGCTGTCTTCCAGCTGCACTGTAAAGAGAAAATGGCGCCAGTGTGCTGAGGGAGATAGCCCCGCCCCTTTTTCGGCTGACTTTCTCCCGCTTTTTTATGGATCCTGGCAGGGGTATTTTTCACATATATAGCCTCTGGGGCTATATATTGTGATTATTTTGCCAGCCAAGGTGTTAATATTGCTGCTCAGGGCGCCCCCCCCCCAGCGCCCTGCACCCATCAGTGACCGGAGTGTGAGGTGTGCATGAGGAGCAATGGCGCACAGCTGCAGTGCTGTGCGCTACCTTGTTGAAGACCGAAGTCTTCTGCCGCCGATTTTCAGGACCATCTTCATGCTTCTGGCTCTGTAAGGGGGACGGCGGCGCGGCTCCGGGACCGGACGATCGAGGTCGGGCCCTGTGTTCGATCCCTCTGGAGCAAATGGTGTCCAGTAGCCTAAGAAGCCCAAGCTAGCTGCAAGCAGGTAGGTTCGCTTCTTCTCCCCTTAGTCCCTCGTAGCAGTGAGTCTGTTGCCAGCAGATCTCACTGAAAATAAAAAACCTAAAATATACTTTATTTTCTAGGAGCTTAGGAGAGCCCCTAGTGTGCATCCAGCTCAGCCGGGCACAAGATTCTAACTGAGGTCTGGAGGAGGGTCATAGAGGGAGGAGCTAGTGCACACCAGGTAGTCCTAAAGCTTTCTTTAGTTGTGCCCAGTCTCCTGCGGAGCCGCTATTCCCCATGGTCCTTACGGAGTTTCCAGCATCCACTAGGACGTCAGAGAAACTAAACATTGCACCATTGCATATTTTGTACTGGTGCCACTATTTTAGCGCTAATTTTCTTTAACCTTTTATAATTCTTACTGAGCCGCTTCATATTCTAAATTAGTGCGGCAATACTCCTTTATTCAATTCTTTGGATCCTCCTTGCAGTCTCACTCTAACTAGGTAGAAATACTGCATGACCTTTCCCCATCCACGGACAGCATAGAGGTCATTTACGCCTAGCCACGTTGTGGCCAATCAGTGGACGGAGGACTAGGAGCAGGCCCGGCGCTACCCGCTCAGCGAAGGGATGCAGTGCAGGGAGGCGCTGAGACGGAGAGGCGCTCCCCCTGCACTGCATTCCTTCCCTGCTGCGCCGTCCTGTCCCCCCTGCTGCTGCTGTGCCTGTCACTGTATGACAGGCACTGGCTGCGGCACCTGCATCATGAAAATCCTCCTCCCTCCCCTCCCTTCACCTGTGTTACAGGACAGCGCTGTGCACGGGACAGAAGGGGGCAGAGCTAAGTGGGTCGGAAGGGGGCGGGGCTAAACGGGACAGAAGGGGGCGGGGCTACACGGACCAGGCTGCTGTAGTGTAGGGAGACTGGCTTAGGTAAGTGAAGTGTGAGAGGGAAATGTGTGTGTGTGTATTGTGTCTGTGTGTGTGTGTGTGTGTGGTATGTCTGTGTGCGTTTATGTGTGCTTTAAGGATGCTACTACTACAGGGGGGGCATTACGTGTAACGACGCTACTAATGGGGACCATTGCGTGTAATGACGCTACTACTGGGGGGTCATTACGTATAAGGACGATACTACTACTTGGGGGCATTATGTATAGGACGCTACTATTACTGGGAGGGCATTACGTATAAGGATGCTACTACTGGGGGGGGGCATTATGTATAAGGACGGTACTACTACTGGGGGCGCATTACGTATAAGGACGCTACTACTACTAGGGGGAATTACGTATAAGGACGTTTCTACTACTGGGGGTGCACTACGTATAAGGACGCTACTACTACTGGGGGGGCATTATGTATAAGGATGCTACTACTACTGGGGGGGCATTACGCATAAGGATGCTACTACTACTGGGGGTGCATTACGTATAAGGACGCTACTACAACTGGAGGGGGCATTACGTATAAGGACGCTACTACTACTAGGGGGAATTACGTATAAGGACGCTTCTACTACTGGGGGTGCACTACGTATAAGGATGCTACTACTACTGGGGGGGCATTATGTATAAGGATGCTACTACTACTGTGGGGGCATTATGTATAAGGATGCTACTACTACTGGGGGGGCATTATGTATAAGGATGCTACTACTACTGGGGGGGGCATTATGCATAAGGATGCTACTCCTACTGGGGGGCATTATGCATAAGGATGCTACTACTACTGGGGGGCATTATGCATAAGGATGCTACTACTATTGGGGGGGCATTATGCATAAGGATGCTACTACTACTGGGGGTGCACTATGTATAAGGACGCTACTACTACAGGGGGGCATGACATATAAGGACGCTACTACTACGGGTGGGGCATTACGTATAAGATGAATAAGATTGTGCTACATTGTGGCGTAATTTTGAATGGGGGTACTATTGTGTGGCTATGCCCCTTACTTGTGAGACCACACCCCTTTTCCCGGCGCGCGCCAAAGGAATATGGGAGGGCGCAAATTTATAGTTTGCAAGGGGGCGCCGAACACCCTAGCACTGGCCCTGGCTAGGAGGAATGAGAGTGCTTGTTCCGTGAGTGCAGCCTCTTGCAGTGCAGACCAATGGGGTAATGTAGACCTGATCGTAGCAACAAATTTGTTAGCAGTTGAGCAAAACCATGTGCACTGCAGGGAGGGGGGGGGGGGGGGGCAGATGTAACATGTGCAGAGAGAGTTAGATTTGGGTGGGGTGTGTTCAAACTGAACTCTAAATTGCAGTGTAAAAATAAAGCAGTCAGTATTTACCCTGCACAGAAACATTATAACCCATCCAAATCTAACTCTCTCTGCACATGTTATATCTGCCACACCTGCAGTGCACAAGGGAGGTCATTCCGAGTTGATCGCGTGCTGCAACTTTTTGCAGCCCGTGCGATCAACTAGACGCCGCTTATGGGGAGTGTATTTTTGCATAGCAAGGCTGCGATCGCTTGTGCAGCCCTGCTATGCAAAAAAAGTTTTGTGTAGAACAAGACCAGGGTAAGAGTTAATTACCCTGTGCGACCAATCCAGAGAAGCAGGTCCCGGAATTGATGTCATTAGTGACACTGATCGTGTAACAACCGAGCTCTGTTCTCACCGCACCTCCCATCCATGTGATGTGAGTGGAAAGTTTATGGAGGAAGGGCATCAATAACTATGTTGTGTGTTTTACAAACCACCACCTTAGCACTACCACTCAAAGTGCAATTTGGTGTTACACAAACTGTATGCATGTTCATGTAATAATGAATAGTAGAGATGAAGTACTGTTTATCATGCGGATGGATCGCTAATCATCCGTACCTGATTTCACAGACTAATCCAGGAAAAGTTATCTTTGGAACCAAGCTGTGTTACCTGGTATTCAGTTTCTCCACCAGGAACCAAAACTCACTGTAACTTAACAACAAAGAAGTGTTACACTGTGTTTGGGCCTAAAGTGATTTAACGATCAGTACTACAGTGTCCAGTGGGCCCCAATAGTATTTTGTGCAACAGCTCCATGTGTGAATTATTCCTCCTTGGGAAGTTTCTGTGCAACACAACGCGTTTCGCTGAAGAAAAGCACTGCATACGGCTCTTACTTTATAGAGAGTCCCATCTGCTCTGTTTTAGACACAGAGTTGCAGTTAAAGGAAAAGCGCAGCTACAAATTAGACAAATACTTCATATAACCACATTGGGACTGAGTCGCACCCTGCTGGGACTATTTTAGCCTCTTTTGCTGCAGTTGCATCTGTGACTTTATGCTGATGCTGTAAAAAAAAATCCTTTCCCCTGGGGAACAAGTGTGCGTCTGAATGTGGCACCCAGGGCAGTAGAGAGCCTGGATGGACCCAGGTACTTCCCGGGGCGTGGCCTAATTACAGGAGGCGTGGCCATGCACCCTTAGAAAAAATACAGAACACATTGTATTTTAAGTGCCTCCCTGTCCACACTGCAGCCCAGCACGCAGCAGCGTGTGATGAGCTGAGGAGAAAAGCTCAGCTGCTGCTGCCAAATAAGGAGGAGGGAACCTGGGCCCCCACTGGGACCATCCATCAGACCTGGGCCCGGGTAATTAGCACCCTCTCTTCCCCTCTGGTGGCAAACACTTTGTGCAGTTAGGAGTCTATTTACTAAGCCTTGGAGGGAGATAAAGTGGACGGAAATAAAGTGCCAGCCAATCAGCTCCTAACTGCCATGTCACAGTCTGGGTTTGAGAAATGACAGTTATGAGCTGATTGGCTGGTACGTTATCTCCATCCAAGGCTTACGCAACACTCCTACAACACATCTAACAGATGGAATATATCTGTGTGGCTGTTTAGCCATCTCCCAGTCACTGCTAAGGAACGTCTAATATATTCCAGCCTCAGTGTGGCTCAATCAGTTCCACAATTCTGTACACAGACATCGTCCGCAGTCCCAAAAACACTAATACACATGAACATTGGCTAGGATCAGCTCCCTTGGGAATACATGCAGCAATTTGGTAGCACCTAAAGTAGGATGCCTAATCCATATATATATATATATAAAAATGTATGTGTGTGTTTATGTTCCAGCATAACTCTGGAGCAATTTACACCAAACTTGGTACACATGTGACTTACAATCTGGAAAAAAATACTGTGGGGGTATGACACCCCTAGTGCCCCTAGAGGTGGGGGTGGGAAGGGCATGACATGTAAAAATACATCGTTTTCGGGGTCGCTGAGATAAATTAAAAGACTCATCACAAAATCTCCTGAACCATAAGATCTAGGAACTTGACATTTGGACAGTAGCTTGCTGTTTTTGACGTAGGCACCCAATAAGCGGGGGGTTTTAAAAATTCCACCCACAAAGGGGTTAAAAGGGTGAGATGATTATTAGGATTCCCCCCCTCACAGAGGAAAGTTAAGAGAGTGCCAGCCATACCAAGTCGCGGAGGGGGGAGAACTAGTGATGAGCGGGTTCGATTCCTCGGAATCCGAACCGCCCCGAACTTCACCCATTTTACACGGGTCCGAGGCAGACTCGGATTCTCCCAAATGGCTCGGTTAACCCGAGCGCGCCCGACCGTCATCATCCCGCTGTCGGATTCTCGCGAGATTCGGATTCTATATAAGGAGCCGCGCGTCGCCGCCATTTTTCACTCGTGCATTGGAAATGATAGTGAGAGGACGTGGCTGGCGTCCTCTCACTTTGTTTCAGGGGGCTGCAAATATCTTTATTCTGGGGACCAGCAGTATTATAGGAGGAGTACAGTGCAGAGTTTTGCTGACCAGTGACCACCAGTATTATACGTTCTCTGCCTGAAAAACGCTCCATATCTGTGCTCAGTGTGCTGCATATATCTGTGCTCACACTGCTTTATTGTGGGGACTGGGGTCCAGCAGTATTATATAGGAGGAGTACAGTGCAGAGTTTTGCTGACCAGTGACCACCAGTATTATACGTTCTCTGCCTGAAAAACGCTCTATATCTGTGCTCAGTGTGCTGCATATATCTGTGCTCACACTGCTTGATTGTGGGGACTGGGGACCACCAGTATTATATAGGAGCAGTACAGTGCAGAGTTTTGCTGACCAGTGACCACCAGTATTATACGTTCTCTGCCTGAAAAACGCTCCATATCTGTGCTCAGTGTGCTGCATATATCTGTGCTCACACTGCTTTATTGTGGGGACTGGGGTCCAGCAGTATTATATAGGAGGAGTACAGTGCAGAGTTTTGCTGACCAGTGACCACCAGTATTATACGTTCTCTGCCTGAAAAACGCTCCATATCTGTGCTCAGTGTGCTGCATATATCTGTGCTCACACTGCTTTATTGTGGGGACTGGGGACCAGTAGTATTATATAGGAGGAGTACAGTGCAGAGTTTTGTTGACCAGTGACCACCAGTATACGTTGTCTGCCTGAAAAACGCTCCATATCTGTGCTCAGTGTGCTGCATATATCTGTGCTCACACTGCTTTATTGTGGGGACTGGGGACCAGTAGTATTATATAGGAGGAGTACAGTGCAGAGTTTTGTTGACCAGTGACCACCAGTATACGTTCTCTGCCTGAAAAACGCTTCATATCTGTGCTCAGTGTGCTGCATATATCTGTGCTCACACTGCTTTATTGTGGGGACTGGGGACCAGCAGTATTATATAGGAGGAGTACAGTGCAGAGTTTTGCTGACCAGTGACCACCAGTATTATACGTTCTCTGCCTGAAAAACGCTCCATATCTGTGCTCAGTGTGCTGCATATATCTGTGCTCACACTGCTTTATTGTGGGGACTGGGGACCAGCAGTATTATATAGGAGGAGTACAGTGCAGAGTTTTGCTGACCAGTGACCACCAGTATTATACGTTCTCTGCCTGAAAAACGCTCCATATCTGTGCTGCATTGTAGTATATAGTAGGAGTACAGTGCATAATTTTGCTGACTACCAGTATATAATATATAGGAGTACGGTACAGAAGGCCACTGCTCTACCTACCTCTGTGTCGTCAAGTATACTATCCATCCATACCTGTGGTGCATTTCAGTTTTGCACAGTTTGCTGACCACCAGTATATAATATATAGCAGTACGGTACAGTAGGCCACTGCTCTACCTACCTCTGTGTCGTCAAGTATACTATCCATCCATACCTGTGGTGCATTTCAGTTTTGCACAGTTTGTTGACCACCAGTATATAATATATAGCAGTGCGGTACAGTAGGCCACTGCTCTACCTACCTCTGTGTCTTCAAGTATACTATCCATCCATACCTGTGGTGCATTTTAGTTTTGCACAGTTTGCTGACCACCAGTATATAATATATAGCAGTACGGTACAGTAGGCCACTGCTCTACCTACCTCTGTGTCGTCAAGTATACTATCCATCCATACCTGTGGTGCATTTCAGTTTTGCACAGTATATATAGTAGTAGGCCATTGCTATTGATACTGGCATATAATTCCACACATTAAAAAATGGAGAACAAAAATGTGGAGGGTAAAATAGGGAAAGATCAAGATCCACTTCCACCTCGTGCTGAAGCTGCTGCCATTAGTCATGGCCGAGACGATGAAATGCCATCAACGTCGTCTGCCAAGGCCAATGCCCAATGTCATAGTAGAGAGCATGTAAAATCCAAAACACTAAAGTTCAGTAAAATGACCCAAAAATCTAAATTAAAAGCGTCTGAGGAGAAGCGTAAACTTGCCAATATGCCATTTACGACACGGAGTGGCAAGGAACGGCTGAGGCCCTGGCCTATGTTCATGGCTAGTGGTTCAGCTTCACATGAGGATGGAAGCACTCATCCTCTCGCTAGAAAACTGCAGTGCCACTCCTAGATGGGCCAGGTGTTTGTGTCGGCCACTTGGGTCGCTTAGCTTAGTCACACAGCTACCTCATTGCGCCTCTTTTTTTCTTTGCATCATGTGCTGTTTGGGGACTATTTTTTTGAAGTGCCATCCTGTCTGACACTGCAGTGCCACTCCTAGATGGGCCAGGTGTTTGTGTCGGCCACTTGGGTCGCTTAGCTTAGTCACACAGCTACCTCATTGCGCCTCTTTTTTTCTTTGCATCATGTGCTGTTTGGGGACTATTTTTTTTAAGTGCCATCCTGTCTGACACTGCAGTGCCACTCCTAGATGGGCCAGGTGTTTGTGTCGGCCACTTGGGTCGCTTAGCTTAGTCATCCAGAGACCTCGGTGCAAATAGGATTAAAAATAATATTGTGAGGTGTGAGGTGTTCAGAATAGACTGAAAATGAGTGGAAATTATGGTTATTGAGGTTAATAATACTATGGGATCAAAATGACCCCCAAATTCTATGATTTAAGCTGTTTTTGAGGGGTTTTTGTAAAAAACACCTGAATCCAAAACACACCCGAATCCGACAAAAAATTTTCAGGGAGGTTTTGCCAAAACGCGTCCGAATCCAAAACACGGCTGCGGAACCGAATCCAAAACCAAAACACAAAACCCGAAAAATGTCCGGTGCACATCACTACCAACACAATGCTCTGTTCCTGAAGGAGCCCTAAGGAGAGTGAGAAGCTAAGCAAGGAGACCTAGGGCCCTTTGGAATAGTTAGCCTATCCCGACAAACCCTACATATTTAACATACAGTGGGTGGAGCTTGGCCTGTCATCCCAGCAGTTACAGCACTGAGCAGGGCAGCATCAGAGGCGGGACAGGGCAGAGAAGGTGGCTGATTATTCACCTCAGCGCCAGCGCTTTTCATCTCTTTGTGATTATACTTGAAATTCCGTAGCGAAGCACGGGTATTCAGCTAGTTTAGAATATTATTATGTAGGTCATCACTCAGTATAATTTTACCATCTAAAAACACAGCAAGTATTAAAGGGAGAAGTCCTTCAGCCACAATGCAGCTGATTAAATTGGGATCTTTCAGGACACTGCATGTCGATGGCAGTTTACAGTGATGGTTATATAAACATTATAGGGATTTTTCCCTTAATGAAATCTTATTATGTAGAGATGTGCTGTTTGGTTCTCCAGAAATCTGAATCCACCCAAATTATGTGGCTCCGAATCAAAACCCGGTCCGGATCTCCCGAGGAGATTGCATCCGAACCAAGTCCGTAGTTCAGAAATTGGATTTTAAATTCGAATTTCAGGGTTTTGGATTGCAGAAATGACACGATTTTAGCTGGTTATATTGATTTTTGTCAATGATTATAAATTTTTTATTGATTTTTAACCGAACCGGATCTGACTCTAGGCAAGTCTCCCGCATGCCGCTCAATTCCCACTGCTCCCCGTCACTCCCTACCGCTTACCGCATCCCCCCAGCTCACTTCGGCATCCAGTCACACAGAAGAGGCGAGGCGATGACGCGAATCGTGTCACCGTAGCCCCTCCCCCTGCTTTACAATGCCGGTAATGTGGACATTGTAAAGCAGGGGGCGGGGCTATGATGACATGATCACATCACCATGCCCCATACCGCCTCCTCCACGCCCCCGTACCACCTCCTACATGCCCCTCCCATGTGACCAGGCTGCTCCCTCCCGGAGGGAGCAGCCTGAATGTAGGCAATTATGTCGTAGATGTGCTAAATTTAGCACATCTACGATCAGGTCTGAATTAGGCCCATTAAGCAAACCACACCTCCAACATTGTGACACCCATGTTTACATTGCTAGCGCTGGTAGAAAAAGTGGGGCATCTTGCTTGATTGTGCCCCACCAGGATGAAAGTTGCAGCCAGCCCCTGGTGCAGATGCCGCTGCAATATCATCCACCTCTGAATCCGGCCCACAATCTTCTGTCAGTGAAATGTGCAAAACTTTACAGCCGTGTGAGGAACAGCCTTGAACATACTGTATATTCTGCTCATGTCTGTGTGATACACTACCCTCAGGACACAAGATGACAGTTCAAAAAGCTTAGCTTTGGAAGAAGTCCAAATGATTCTTCCACAATCAGAAACATCCTGTATACAGTAGCTACATCTCGTAGACGGAACTTTGCAGACTTACTGCACCCATTTACTATACTTCTAGCGAAGAGGTTGGCAAACTGTACCACCCTAATGTTTGTTAGGAGGCCTGAGCTTGCCCTCCTCTGATATAGAGCACTTGGCACAATAGGAACTAGACAGTATCGACAATCATACCGAGGTATGTGGCTTATTCAACAATATTTTTGACATGCTGTATCCAATGGCAACCAGAGGCTTCTTTTCATGTGCAATTACCGATAGTAACCAATTAGAGGTTTGCTTTCATTTGCTCGACAGCACTAGAAATCTAGGCTGAGGCAAATCCCTGCACACCGACCCATTGCATAAAATACATGCATTTAAAACGTTGGGGTGTTTAATTTTCATTTGTATCGAAAAAAATTACGTGATGAAGATTTTATTTTACATTAAATAGAAAAACACAGTTTCTGGGGGGTTTAGCCTAGATTAATCAACGTGAATTATGTGTGTGAAAAATCGCACAACTACAACCCTTCACACAAACATGAAGGTGGACGCCCAGCACAGGGCAAGTCCGTCACACATGCCGGCCCTTCCCACACCTGCTAACATGCGCACACGTGATGGCTACCCGCCATGTTTCGGGTCATGTGACGTAGCGGCTGCATGTGACGTCACACAGCCTTCGTGGCCTGCCCCGCAAATGGTCTGGATACGTCTACATTGTCCAGACCATGTCCCCCTCAACGCTGCCCTCTAAACACCGCGCAACGCCCCTTCCCGCCCCGCGAACACCTCTGCCTATCAGTCAGGCAGAGGCGTTCGCAACTGTGTGCGTACGCACTGCAGAAGAGCTTCAGCATGCGAAGATTTGGGTGGGGTGTGTTCAAACTGAAACTAAATTGCAGTGTAAAAATAAAGCGGACAGTATTTACCCTGCACAGAAACAAAATAACCCACCCAAATCTAACTCTCTCTGCACATGTTATATCTGCCCCCCCTGCAGTGCACATGGGGCCTAACTCAGAGCTGATCGCTAGGCTGCGTTTTCGTACAGTGGGCGATCAGGTCTAAACTGCGCATGCATATGCACCGCAATGCACAGGCGCGTCGCACAGTTACAAAGTGGAGCGCCGCTCAGCGATGGGTTTGTGGGATGGATCCATTCGCACGGGCGTTCGCAAGGAGATTGACAGATAGAAGGCGTTTGTGGGTGACAACTGACCATTTTCTGGGAGTGGTTGGAAAAACGTAGGCGTGTCCTAGCGTTTGCAGGGAGGGTGTCTGACGTCAATTCCGGTCCCGGACAGGCTGAAGCGTTCGCAGCGGCTGAGTAAGTCCTGGGCTACGACTGGGATGGGAGGCGACTATGCGACCTAGCGAGCGAACAGGTCTGAATTAGCCCCATGGTTTTGCCCACCTGCTAACAAATATGCTGCTACGATCAAAGTCCCTACACTGTTATCTATTTTTTAGTCTAAGAGCTTGCACATTCAAAAGCAAATACCAATGACTTCCCATTATCTCCAAAGGTCCCCAATCTTTAGACCTGAATTTATAACAAATGGATAATACAACAGAAGTGATCCAGACCTTGGGCTAGATTTACTAAGCAATATTACTAAGTGGAAGACAAGGAGTGATTTGCATTTAATATTACTGCTGTTGTAAATTTCAGGGCCAAAACAGCCTAGAATCGGTGGATTGCAGAAGGTGCCTCTGAGTAAATCTAGCCCCTTGCATTAAACACAGTATACTATATTTAAAACTACCAATAAGCTTATTACCTGTTGCTTCCACCATTCCTTCCAATATAACCACGATCTCTAGGTCTTCCTTTTGTAACTGAGCTTTTGAAATGTCCCAGAACGGGCTGTGTTCGTTGATTTCATGGCATATAATTAGGGGAGAAACTAAAAACAGGCGGTCATCCCCGGTATCATACCCAACATTGATGTCCGTTTGGTTGAGTGGTATGAACTCGCCCTCCTTTGTTTGTTTGGATTTGATCAGTTTGGCTCTGATTGATGCCTCCACAATATGAGAGTTCCTGAGATCTCCCACCCGGAACATCAGACACAGTTTCCCATCTCTCATGGAGACGACAGCGTTGGTTGAAAAGACCAAGGTCTCGGCCCTCTTCTTCGGTTGGGAAATTTTTACAAACATGCAGCCAACCATAAAGGCATTCACAATGGAACCTAAAACTGACTGTACTAAAAGAAGTATAATACCTTCCGGACACTTATCTGTGATGACCCTATATCCATAGCCAATAGTGGTCTCTGTCTCTATTGAGAATAAAAAGGCGGAAACAAACCCATTGAGGTTATCCACACATGGATTCCAGTCTTTGTCTTGCAAATGGTCCAGATCTCCTCGGATATATGCTATAAGCCACCATATCATCCCAAAGAACAACCACGTTATAGTGTAAACCATGACAAATATCAACAGGTTTAACCTCCATTTCAGATCCACCAGAGTTGTGAAGATGTCGGTCAGATACCGGTAGGTCTCTCTGACATTCCCATGGTGAACGTTGCATTTTCCGTCCTTGCGTACATATCTCTGGATTTTCCGTTTTGTGCACTTCTGTTTGGTGTGGTCCTCCCGGGCTTGTTTGGGGAGCTTCGGTTGCCGTATGGAGATGGGGGTCTCCACGTCTTGCTCCATCAGGGTTTCTTTGAGGCTTGGTAGCTGACAAAAAGAAACATAAAGGAAAAAAGTTAAAGCTTTAAGGTTATTATTGTGCCACAGGAAAGTGGTGCGTGTGGACTGTAGCCTTTATCAAACTTCTTCTGCAAAAGTACTGTATGATCTGAGCTGTAACAGGGAATTAAACTTAGAAAGGGCTATTTTCTACCAAAATATAAAAGTGTTAATGTACAGTAACCCATGGCAAGCAATCATACAACGTAAGTATTAAAGGGAAATGGCTGTTATTTATTGATTGATTGATTGATTGTGGTTGATTTGGTATCACAGAACTCATCAGTGCTGAACAGTATTCAAAATGGCATACAAAAATCAGGCACATATTATGCAGAGAAAATAAATGCAGACATGAAAATGAAGGGTAAGGAAGGTCCTGCACATGAAAGAGCTTACAATCTAATAGAATAAAGGCACGGCTGACTGAGATAAGAGGGGGAATGGGGCCTGGAGTGTACAATGTGAGGGTGTATATCTGGGTACACACTTCGATCACACGATATTGGCTGATCGGCCTAATGATTATATAAATGTATATGCAGGAAGGCTAGCCGATAATTGTCCCTGCAACGGTCGGATTGGGAGGTCTCATTTTAAATTTAAACTGCCCACCAGATCCATTGAAGAACCTACACACTTAGCTAGAAGTAGCTCAGTGTATACAGAGGTCACACTGATCGAATGAGCACTCCATGTATTAGAGCGCTTATCTGTTCTGCCAAGTGATCGGCATAGACTGTACCAGGCTTTAGAGTACAGTTGGCAGTAGGCTGAGGTCATATAAAGCAATGAGTATTGAGGTTTTGTAAATAGACTTGAAGGTATCTGAATAGTCTGGTCAGGATGTGGTTGGGAGCTCCATAGATGGGGAAAGAGAGATATCAGAGACACAGAGAGACTAGGTACAGACATGAGATGTGAAATATTTGAACTGGTGTTGTTGGGGGATTAATCAGTGAAGGTGATTGAATTTTGAAGGACTTTGGGAACCATGGTAGAGATTGTGGAGCCACAGCAGATAGTGGAAGTGGAGCAGAGATAACAAAGGAGAATTTTGTTAGGTACGATGCAAAACAGGAAAGAATTAAGGGAGAAATGTATCAAGCCGTCTAAAAAATGAAGAAGTGGACAAGTGAAGGAATTGCACATAAAAAAACTTCTAGCTAGTGTTTATCAAGTTACTGCTATAAAAAATTAGGTAGAAACAAGGCACAAGAAAGTGGATATGCAAGGCTGACTGTGAGTGTAAGGTCTGTCTACTTGTGTAAGCTGGTGAGCGAGGAAACAAAATGCTTCATGGGTGCAGGATGGAGGATGGAAACAGCGAAGGTGTAGTACTGATGGAAAAGGGAGAAATAGGATACCAGAGAGAGAAGAGGGGCAGGGGCAGCTCAAGAGAGGCGGTGGCCCATGTGCAGTCTCCTGGCTGGCACACCTCTCTCTCTCAAGATTGCATGTGCCTAGTAGATGCTGGCACTTTCCATTTTCCTGGTGATTTCTGCGGCATAGAAGGATCAAGTCTACGGGTGCAGGGTGTGCGATTTGTGGGCACTGCACACCCTGCACCCGTTATAGATACACCCATGAAGAGGGGTTTGAGAGAAGTGTGGTAAGAGTGAGTAGAAGAAAGAGATAATGGAAATGGAGTAATTGAATGGAGGAGTGATGAGAGACATGTATAATATGTGAATATGGACAAGCTAGGCAGAGAGTGGAAGGGACCGACTGAGCGAAGATGTACAGAGCAGAAGAAGAGTTGGGCACTCCTTAGTTGCCCCTATGACTGGAGTAATGGACTAGGCATCCTCTGTTATATGAATGCCTGCCACAGTTGACCTCAGTGGGTCCAGCTGCTGAATAGAGACGGTGGTCCATAAGATAATGGGGTAATTATGACCCATTCGCACGCAGCGGTTTATCGCTGCAGTGCGAACGGGTCCAGGATGTGCATGTGCGGCGGCCGCACTGCACGTGCGCGACGTTGCCCGGCGACAGGGGTCACCGGGTAACGTTGCGTCCTATGATGGAAGCGGTCGCAGAGCCGACCGCAAAGTAGATTGACAAGAAGAAGGCATTCCTGGGCGGATCCAGACAGTTGGCTGCCGTTTTCAGGGAGTGGTAAGGAAAACGCAGGCGTGTCCAGAAGAATGGAGGGCGGATGTCTGACGCATAGACCGTCACACAGGGTTAGTAGGTATAGGGCTAGTCTTGTTTTATGTGAAAATTTTTTAGCTTAGCAGGGCTGCAAAGCTAAAATACACTCCCCCATAGGCGTGTACCAGTTGATCGCAGCAGCAAAAAGTTGCTGGCTGCGATCAACTCGGAATGACCACCCATGTGAGACTCCGGGTGGAGAGCTGAGCTAAGGTTCAGCTATCTCCGTCCACTGCGGCTTTCATCTTTGGACTACAGGTGGCCTTACTGTATGTGCAACTGTACCTTGTCAGACAATCACAGAGTAATAATAGTTGGCTAGTTATTTATAGAACATGGCTTTCATAATAATACATTTAAAAAAATCAAATAAAACAAATGTTAAAATTTACAAAGCAAGAAACTATTATTTGTTAGCATTGAAAATTTAAATACGTTTCAATTTCAGAGACGGGCTTTGCAGTATAATCCGCATGGTAAAAATGACACTAAAATTGATGTTTGTAGGAATGCATTATGAAGGCTTACTTAGAGTTTGGATTTTTCCCTCCTGAATAGCGCTGTCGCCTTTTATCTTGTTACTTCTAAGAGAAGAAAGATTTTTAAAGGTGAGTGACTCAGTGTGCCAACCAATTCACTGCTTATTATCTGTAGCTGATACATGGGCTGATTCAGAGATGTGCGCGCATGCCACCGCAGCGGTGAATGTGTCCATCATGGATATGCGAAAATATGCAGCCTGAGACACATCTCTAAATTGGTCACTTTGTGAATAAATGCTCTTTGCGACAGACCAAAGATAATCGCTCAGCTGTGTAAGCATCGGCAATGTGTACAACAAAAACCAGGGCTGCCATCAGAAATGGTGGGGCCTGGAACTGACAAATTAGGCAGCCTGCCCCTCCCAAAAATGAAAAAAAAAAAAAAAAATGTATTTGAAAAATAATAATTATATATATATGTATATATATATATATATATATATATATATATATATAAAAAGTAGGGACAGCACTCAAGGCCACAGACAAAAAGCTTAAGGGAGGTGCAAGGCAGCAAAAATGATATAAAGGCACTCACTTGATCCAATGAAGGAAACAGTAAAACAAGCCAGCACTCACGGTTTTGATGCAAAGAGAAATCAAGGTTTATTCCATGTTGTCACAAGGAGCGTACATACAGGCACAGCCAACAGCCCGACAGCTGTTTTGACCAACTTAGGTTGTTCTCAGCCCCTGAGGACGACCTAAGTTGGTCGAAACAGCTGTCGGGCTGTGGGCTGTGCCTGTATGTACGCTCCTTGTGACAACATGGAATAAACCTTGATTTCTCTTTGCATCAAAACCGTGAGTGCTGGCTTTTTTTACTTTTTCCTTCATTGGATCAAGTGAGTGCCTTATATATATATATATATATATATATATATATATATATATATACTAGCTGTTCTACCCGTTCTTTGCATGGGAGTTTCTGATTGTCATGGTTGTACATGAGTGTTAATAATTTGGTAAGTATATAGAGATGTAAATTTGAGACATCTTAATGTAAGTAAATAGTAATCCATGGTTCTTGGCGTTACCCGAGGAGCTTCCGTAACAGAAATGGTAAAAAGTGACCATTTTTGAAGTTTATGAAATTCTACACACTGGAGGTGCAATCCAAATTTTGATCTGATTGTCCGTTTTGGCGTTATCGTTCACGCAACGCAAGCCACGCATCGGTAGTGACGTCATTATGTCAACCCCCTTTTCATCCCCTTAGCAGAGGTTTATTAACATTCTAATTACGTAGTTTTCCTATTTCCAACCTGAAGAATACGTTGTTATACAGATGGAGACTCGCTCATCTAGCCTTCTCTGCTGCGCCTAGGTGCACCGAGCTTTATTAGCATAAACCTTTTATCTATTGTTCTCAGCTGCAATACAATATAGAGAGAACAATACAGCAGGGGATTAAGTCATTACAGCACTGGCTCAGTTAATCCTATTAAAGGGACAGATGAGCAGGGCTCCATCTGTATTTCAGCTTCCTAAAATAATATCGGGAAGTAAGAGAATTAGTGGTGAGTCAGTGAGTGAGTGAGTGAGTGAGTGAGTGAGTGAGTGAGGGCTTTCACATTTTTATAGATAGATAGATATAAAAAATAAATAAAAATACATATATATTTAAAAGACATAAAATAAAAATAAAATAAATTAAATATATATATTAAAAAATACAAATATATATTTAAAATAAAAATAAAATTCCTATGCACATACGGAGCAACACCCCTTGCACCATATTAAGTCCCCACAGTAATGTCCCTGACACCATATTATGCCCCACAGTTATGCCCCTGTCACCATATTATGCCCCACACAGGAATGCCCCTGACAGCATATTATGCCCCCACATTAGTGCTCTTGTCACCGTAATCTGCCCACATACAGTAGTAATTATGCAGTACCTGCTTGTTGTCAGGGGTTCTGCTCGCTGTCAGGGGAATCCCCCCCACCCCCCATCTCTACTGCCAGAGCAAACTATTTGCGCTGCCTGCTTCAAGTAAAAAATTTAAAATGTCCCTCCAAAAATGGCTGCTGCCTCAGAGTAGACTGTTATTAAAGGTGCTAGAGTCTCCTCTGAGGCGGTGTTCATTTTGAGAGGGACATTTTCAATACAGCCTGTGGGTGAACGACGGTGGCGGACTGCGGCATGAGTAGCCTGGGCCCCCCCACCTCTCTGTTAGAGAGACCGGGCCCAGGACAGCTGTGCCTGCAGTACTCCCCTGATGGGGAGACAAGTATGGCTGCCAGCCGCTCTCACAGACTCTCAGCGGGTCATTGTGTTGTGTACATTATACAAAGGCTCTGTGGTTTTTTGATGGCAAAGGAAGGAAAAGGAGGGGAAATATTTTACAGTACATGAACCGACTGAGCTCAGAGGCACGTTTCAAAATCTCTCTGCTCACTACAAAGTGACTGACATTATTGTTATGTGATATTGTGAAAACCATACAGAATTATAAATCATTAATAGGTGCCATACGAAACAAACCAAGGCAAATGCTTATTATCAAGCTTTATATATACTCCCACAGTGATTTAAGTAAAGGGGACATCTATAGACTCCCCTATCCAGCCACAGAGAAGACCATGGTAGCATTACCCGGACATCTATAGAGTCCCCTGTCCTACCACATAGAAGACAATGGTATCATTATCCGGACATCTATAGAGTCCCCTATCCAGTCACAAAGACCATGGTATCATTACCCGGACATCTATAGAGTCCCCTATCCAGAAGACCATGGTAGCATTATCATAGTTACATAGTTTCTGAGGTTGAAAAAAGACAATTTGTCCATTGAGTTCAACCTGTTAGTGATCTCCTATACTTTTAACTGTGGTGAATGTTTAGCCATTATGTCTATTCCTTTTATTTTTTTTTACTATTGTGCATGATTTATCCACCATAACCCTCTATATCCTTATCCAATAGGAATTTATCTAGCCCATTCTTAAAAGCAATGGCCGAGTCCGCCATTACTACTCTCTCAAGCAGTGAATTCCAAATACGTATTGTCCTTACTGTGAAGAAACCTTTCCGTCTCTGTGTGCGAGATCTCCTCTCTGCTGACCTAAGCGGGTGTCCTTTGTGTTGATTTTACCAAAAACAAATCCCCGCTAGCTCTGTGTATTGTCCCCTTATATATTTGTAAATGTTGATCATGTCCCCTCTTAATCTCCTTTTTTCCATGTCGACATGCCTATCCTAGCAAGCCTTTCCTTGTATTCGAGCATCTCCATCCGCTTAATTAATTTTGTCACCCGTCTCTGAACCTTTTTTAGTTCTAGGATATCCTTTTTGTAGTATGGTGCCCATAATTGTGCACAGTATTCAATATGTGGCCTCACTAGTGATTTATATAATGGGAGTATAACATTCTCATCCCTTGCATCAATTCCCCGCTTTATGCATGCTAATACCTTGTTTGCCTTATTTGCTGCATTCCTAGTTTGGGTACTACTGCTAAGTTTGTTATGTATGTGAACACCTAAATCTTTTTCCTGTACAAAATCCCCTAGTTTTTCCCATTTAGTATGTAGGTAGTATTATTGTTCTTGCTACCGAAGTACATTACCTTACATTTGTCTATATTGAACCTCATTCTCCATTTTGCTGCCCATGCTTCCAGTTTAAATATGTAGTTCTGAAGAGACTCAGCATACGAATTTATAACCTTACAAGGTTTGGTATCGTCTGCAAAAATAGACACCATGCTCTCTAGACCTACGTCTAGATCATTTATGAAAATGTTGGACAATAGTGGTCCAAGTACAGACCCTTGTTGCACACCACTTAGTACTTCAGACCATTTCGAAAAAGTTCCATTTACCACCAGCCACAGAGAAACCCATGGTAGTATTAACCGGCCATCTATAGAGTCCCCCATCCATAAGACCGTGGTAACATTACCCAGACATCTACAGAGTCCCCTATCCAGTCACAGAGAAGACCATGGTAACATTACCCAGGCATCTATGGTGTTCCCTGTCATGCCACAGAGAAGACCATGGTAGCATTAACTGCCCATCTAGAGAGTCCCCTGTCCAGTCACAGAGAAGACCATGGTAGCATTCCCCGAACATCTATAGCGTCCCCGATCCAGTCACAGAGAAGACCATGGTAACATTACCCGGTCATCTATAGAGTCCCCTGTCCAGTCACAGAGAAGACCATGGTAGCATTACCCGGACATCTATAGTGTCCCCTATCCAGTCACAGAGAAAACCATGGTAGCATTACCCAGACATCAATAGCGTTCCCTATCCAATCACAGAGAAGACCATGGTAGCATTATCCAGACATCTATAGCGTCCCCTATCCAGTCACAGAGAAGACCATGGTAGCATTACCCAGACATCTATAGAATCCCCTATCCAGTCGCAGAGAAGACCATGGTAGCATTACCTGGACATCTATAGTGTCCCCTATCCAGTCACAAAGAAGACTATGGTAGCATTACCCAGACATCTATAGAGTCCCCTGTCCAGTCACAGAGAAGACCATGGTAGCATTACCCGAACATCTATAGCGTCCCCTGTCCAGTCACAGAGAAGACCATGGTAGCATTACTCAGAAAATCCAGTTCACTTCCTAGATACATTGTATTTTGCAAGAAACCATCTATAAATGCAGAATTTCGCCAATTCAAGTAAATACGCATTAACTTAGAACATTGTTCATTACTGATGAAGGAAAATAGGTTTGATGTACAGTACATGTTGAGCAAACAGAACTGACTTACAATAAAAAAAAACTAGGGATGAAATTGGCGTTGCCCCTGGTATGCCAAGAGCATGCCCCCATATACCCATCACTCTACATCCCTTTTGCAAAGCCACAATGCTGTAAATCACCTCTAGCTGCTTTAGAGATAATATAACTAGCAGAAGGTGGGTGTTATGAAGCAAAAATACTGTGTGACTAAAATACAGGTTGGTTACAGTTGTTCTTTTGTATATTTGCAAGAGTTCCTCCATGAATATAAACTCTCTGAAAGGGGACATGTATTTTTTATGATACACTCTCAGGAAAACACAACAGACAGATTTTAGGCATCTACGGAACTGCAGAACTCGCTCAGTAAAATGACTTCCTAATGTTGCTTGTGCACCAACATGAACAGCATTGAAATGATAAAACGTAGGCTGCCTACGGAATGCAATGGAACTGAACCTGTTAAATACTGTATAATATAGAGCTATACAAAGAGCTGGGTCAATTATTATTTTAATGAGACAGAAATTTAAAATTCTGAGTTTATAGGTTTTTTTAAAAAAAAAAAACCTACACGGAATTCTATGATAATGTGTTTTTCTTACTATGCTCAAGGGCAATGTGGATGGGAAAGAGACATATAACAACTTTACTAGTGGAAATTGGGTCACTTTGGAGAAATGTGCGGACTTAATGCAGCCAAACATTATGCATTTTTCATAAATCACAAAACTATTGGTGTCTGTTTGTAAACCTCCAATGTTAGCCTTCCGTGGGTCAAGTTATGGAGATGAACTGGGGCCCTTCTAGGTACTCCCGGGCTCATGGAGAATCTTTTTTTATGATTTACTATTTTTATCTCTTCATTAGGATCCGTGAGCTTATATGAAGCCAGGGCAATTGTAGATTAGGTGTCACAAGGTGCAGTTGTTAGAACTTGATTTAATCTGAATGGGATTCTGATTGCTGGATAGAAGTGTTAGGTTGAACGTACAGAGTGGTCACTGGAGCCATGGTTCGTTACACAATAGTGGAAGAAAGAGATCCACGCTTTCCCACATAAGGCTCTTACAGTATGTATAAGATAGTAGTATTTGCTGCCACTTAAGGGAAAAAGTGGAAACCACTTGCGAAACGCGTAACAAGTCTATGCAACTTTTCAATGTGCCAAAATCAAGCTGATGTATTTCTATACAGTATTTGGATAACAGAACCTTTTGTTTATATTATATTTCTGATGAACGCCCAATACATTTTTAATTATTTCTAAAAATGGGACTCACTTTTATTTGGTTAGAACCTGCACCAAAAGTGATAAGACTATAGTACCAGATCAGAACCGCAGACAAGGAGAATCCAGGAAGTATGGTCAGTGTGAAAGAGCAGAAGTTGGTACACATCAAGTGAGTCTACCGGGAGGGAGATGTTGTCAAAGGGCAAGATCGGGGTTCAGTTCATGTGAGGCAATACACAAGGACAGACAAGCAGACAGTTAAAAATCTGAGGGACGTGGTCAAAACAGAACCAGCGGTCTAGGTAATGGGAAAATAGCCAGATACAACCAGTAGCTCTTGCAGTAATCAAGTACTATAATGCGCAGTTTCACCTGAGCTAGTTCATAGGATGAGCTTTAGTGTGCACTAGCGGACAATGGCTGCAAACTGCCATAATCCATACAGGCAGACAAACCAGAACCAAGTAACCCACAGCGTATATGAGCCGTATCACCGCAGAGAATGCTCACCGGCAACAGTCTCTGAGAGACTATAACTAGCAACACCATAGTAAGCACCACTTGGGAAATAAGAGGCAAAAGTGGTATTATCTCTGGGAACAATGGACGGGACAACCATGGGACAACCATTGGGCTTCAAATTACTGGAGGCTAGATAGGTGAAGCCCTACAAGAGCTTCTAATCCAAATGGTGATTTAGGAGGGCGAGAGACTCCCTCATTTCAAAAACTCTGACGTCATCAACGTGAAAGCAATGATGACAATCATAGGGTAAAAATTAAGATGCCAATAGGTGAAAAATGATGATGATGATGATGATGATGATGGTAAGGTAAATAAGGATGATCACAATTATGATTATAAGGTGAACGCAGTTATCTTCAACATAACAATCTCTATGATAATATCTACATTGCCAGCCTCCTACTGTAAATGGTTATAAATCTGGTCCAAGGTTCTGGAGGGCTTCATTTAAAATGTATGATCTAATAATGGACAGATTATTACAAAGTTAAGAAATTTGTGGCTTACATGCCCTGTTAATAGGCGGGAGTTCCCGCTGCTGCAGGATTGACAGCTGTATTTAATAAGAAAAAAGCCCAAGGGAGGGACCCACCAGACTTATGTGTAACAGACGTTAAAGGGGACGTTTAGGGTTAAATGAAAAACAAAACAAAACCAGAAATTAGTTATGTACGTTTTTTTGTCATTTTTGTCACCTTTTTTTTAAAGTAATAAAAATCTTTTTGCCAGCCCTTTATTCTTTAATACATTTCAATGGGCCAATTTCCCTAATTTTACCCACCAAGGACTATTTGAAAGCGCACCCTATGTGCGTCACAAAATGCCGTTATTCTGTGTGTTCCTAGATGGTCAGTCCTGCAAATTAGGGTGCAGAACTACTCTGTGTGCATGTCACTAGATCTATTAATTTAATATGTTAATCATTTTTTATTTACTTGTCATAAACATTTACCTATGGGTTCACTTAGGCCTAAATCATTTCCAATCACTTATTTTTAATAGATGGACTGCAGCGGGAGGATGGGACCATCATAGTGCTAGGTAGCTGGCAGGGGGAGTAGTACCACAGGAAAATTGCCTATTGGTGTGAAAAATGTGAAATATAATATGTCGCCAGGAGGGACTGTGTCTCCTCAGGATTATTACAATAGTGATTACTTGTGTGTACAGTATATAAATGAACACAGAAAAGCAAAGACAGGAATTTATGTGCCGGCTATTCTCGTATAGATGTAGAAACGTACTTACTGCAAAATCTCTTAGAATGCATTAAAGTGTTTGATTTATCAGATCCCCACTACTAGCTCCAGTGCCCAGCTAACACTCATTAAGTACTGAAAGTATAGCGTCTCCCCTCCCCCATCTGTCCTCCTATAGAGTCTGCACACATTGCCAGTTTAACGACTGGGTGGCCTGGCCAGGGCGGTTACCCAAGGGCCATCAAAAGGTGCCATCTGTGTTTTTCATGATAGCAGGAAACAATTGCTGTAAGCCATTGATGGTTTGCACCATTGATGACCATTTCAGTCACAGTGCCGGCAGCGGCTGAAGGCAATACAAACGGCGGTGGGCAAGTGGGGAAGGGGTGGAGTTATGCAGACCACAACAGGGTGGAGCCACAGTGCAAACAGAGGCTGGGCGGTGGGACACATAAGTGGGATCCAATTGAAGAATTGGGTGAGGCAATGTGGGATCACCGGGGTGTGGAGCTAAGCTCCATACCCTCTGGCGCTGTGGGAACAAAAAAAACCCCAAAAGATTGGTACCCTGTACATTATACTTTTCAAAAACATCGCCAGTATATCATATCAACATTTTATTGGTGGAGGCCCCCACAAGTTACTTTAGTTGCCCTATGGCTCCCACAAGCCTTGATCCACCTCTGGCTGCACATGCCTCGGTAATTGCTGCCCAGACTTGGCATGTTGTCGGCAGAGGGTGCGCATAGCTTTCTGTGGACATTGCATATTGCTCAGCCACAGCCATTGGTTAGTGCACTGGTGCTTGTCCTGTCTGCTCATTCATAAAATAGAACGGTGATCACTAATATATGTTGTATATACAGTGCACACGGAAAGTATTCACTGTGCTTCACTTTTTCCACATTTTGTTATGTTACAGCCTTATTCCACTATTTTTTTAAGTGCCATCCTGCCTGACACTGCAGTGCCACTCCTAGATGGGCCAGGTGTTTGTATCGGCCACTTGGGTCGCTTAGCTTAGCCATCCAGCGACCTTGGTGCACCTCTTTTTTTCTTTGCATCATGTGCTGTTTGGGGACTATTTTTTGAAGTGCCATCCTGTCTGACACTGCAGTGCCACTCCTAGATGGGCCAGGTGTTTGTGTCGGCCACTTGGGTCGCTTAGCCATCCAGCGATCTTGGTGCACCTCTTTTTTTCTTTGCATCATGTGCTGTTTGGGGACTATTCATACTTGCCTACCTGACCCTCTCCATGAGGAGAAAATGCTCTGTTCCTCGACTTCCCTGGTAATGTATGATTGCCATCACCTGTGGTGAGCTAGTTAATTGATAAAAAAAAGGTGTTTCACCACAGGTGATGTCAATCATACATTACCAGGAAAGTCCAGGAACAGAGCATTTTCTCCCTCATGGAGAGGGTCAGGTAGGCACGTATAGGGGACTATTTTTTTAAGTGCCATCCTGTCTGAAACTGCAGTGCCACTCCTAGATGGGCCAGGTGTTTGTGTCGGCCACTTGGGTCGCTTAGCTTAGTCATCCAGCGACCTCGGTGCAAATTTTAGGACTAAAAATAATATTGTGAGGTGTGAGGTGTTCAGAATAGACTGGAAATGAGTGGAAATTATGGTTATTGAGGTTAATAATACTATTGGATCAAAATGACCCCCAAATTCTATGATTTAAGCTGTTTTTGAGGGGTTTTTGAAAAAAAAAAAACACGAATCCAAAACACACCTGAATCCGACAAAAAAATTTCAGGGAGGTTTTGCGAAAACGCATCCGAATCCAAAACACGGCCGCGGAACAGAATCTAAAACCAAAACACAAAACCCAAAAAATTTCCGGTGCACATCTCTCGTACATAAGTATTCACATCTTTTGCCATGAAGCTAAAAAATTGAGCTCAAGTGCATTCTGTTTCCACTGATCATCCTTGAGATGTTCCTACAGCTTAATTGGAGTCCACCTGTGGTAAATTCAGTTGATTGGACATGATTTGGAAAGGCACACAGCTGTCTATATAAGGTCCCTCGCTTGACAGTGCATGTCTGAGCACAAACCAAGCATGAAGTTAAAGGAATTGTCTGTAGACCTCCAAGACAGGATTGTCTCGAGGCACAAATCTGGGGAAGGGTACAGAAAAATATCTGCTGCTCTGAAGGTCCCAATGAGCACAGTGGCCTCCATCATCCGTAAATGGAAGAAGTTCGGAACCACAAGGACTCTTCCTAGAGCTGGCCAGCCGTCTAAACTGAGCGATCAGGGGAGAAGGGCCCTAGTCAGGGAGGTGACCAAGAACCCGATGGTCACTCTGTCAGACATACAGCATTCCTCTGGGGAGAGAGGATAACCTTGCAGAAGGACAACCATCTCTGCAGCAATCCACCAATCAGGCCTGTATGGTAGAGTGGCAAGACAGAAGCCACCCCTTAGTAAAAAAGCACTTGGCAACCCGCCTGGAGTTGGCCAAAATGCACCTGAAGGAGTCTCAGACCACGAGCAACAAAATATTCTGGTCTGATGAGACAAAGATTGAACTCTTTGGTGTGAATGCCAGGCGTCATGTTTGGAGGAAACCAAGCACCGCTCATCACCAGGCCAACACCATCCCTACAGTGAATCCTGGATACAACCTGCTCCAGAGCACTCTTGACCTCAGACTGGGGTGACGGTTCATCTGTCAGCAGGACAACGACCCTAAGCACACAGCCAAGATATCAAAGAAGTGGCTTCAGGACAACTCTGTGAATGTCCTTGAGTGGCCCAGCCAGAGCCCAGAATCCAACTGAACATCTCTGGAGAGATCTGAAAATGGCTGTGCACCGACGCTTCCCATCCAACCTGATGGAGCTTGAGAGGTGCTGCAAAGAGGAATGGGCGAAACTGCCCAAAGATAGGTGTGCCAAGCTTGTGGCATCATATTCAAAAAGACTTGAGGCTGCAATTGCTGCCAAAGGTGCATCAACAAAGTATTGAGCAAAGGCTGTGAATACTTATGTACATGTGATTTCTTAGTTTTCTATTTCTAATAAATTTGCAAAAATAAATAAAAAAACCTTCTTTCATGTTGTCATTATAGGGTATTATTATTATTATTATGTGTAGCATTTTGAGGGAAAAAATGCATTTATTCCATTTTGGAATAAGGCTGTAACATAACAAGGGGGGTCATTCCGAGTTGTTCGCTCGCTAGCAGATTTTAGCAGCATTGCACACGCTAGGCCGCCGCCCTCTGGGAGTGTATTTTACCTTAGCAGAATAGCGAACGAAAGATTAGCAGAATTGCAAATAGAAAATTCTTAGCGGTTTCTGAGTAGCTCCAGACCTACTCACAGATTGCGATCAGCTCAGGCCGTTTCGTTCATGGTTTGACGTCACAAACACGCCCTGCGTTCGGCCAGCCAATCCCCCGTTTCTCCAGACACTCCCGCTTTTTTTCCTGGCACGCCTGCATTTTTCCGCACACTCCCAGAAAACGTCCAGTTTCCGCCCAGAAACACCCACTTCCTGTCAATCACACTCCGATCACTTCAACGATGAAAATTCTTCGTTCGGACGTGAGTAAATCTACTAAGTTTTGTGCTAAAATACTTAGTGCATGCGCACTGCGTACCATGCGCATGCGCATTTTTGCCTTAATCGTTCCGTTGCGAAAATCGGCAATGAGCGAACAACTCGAAATGACCCCCAAAATGTGGAAAAAGTGAAGCACTGTGAATACTTTCCAGATGCACTGTAAAAACATTATCTTATTATTTTTTTTTCACGTTGTCATTATGGGGTATTGTGTGTAGAATTTTGAGGGAAAAAATGAATTTATTCCAGCTTGGACTAAGGCTGTAACATAACAAAATGTGGAAAAAGTGAATCGCTGTGAATACTTTCTGGATGCGCGGTAAATGATAAGCCATACTTGCCTACCCTCCCAGAATGGCCGGGAGGCTCCCGAAAATCGGGTGACCCTCCCGGCCCCCCGGAAAGGTGGGCAAGCCTCCCGCTTTCCCCCTCGGCTGCCCGCAGCAGTGAACAAGTAGGCGGTCCGATGACGCGATTCGCGCTGAATCGCGTCATCGTAGCTCCGCCCCCCGCTATGCAGTGCCTCGTTTCTCGACACAGCACAGCGGGGGGTGGAGTCACGATGACGCGACTCTGATGCAATGCCCACGGACCGCCCATCCTGCTGCCAGTCACGCCCCCGAACCACCCGTCCTGCTGCCGGCCACGCCCCCATTCACCTACAACGCTGCCTCCTCCCAGAGGAGGAGGCAGCAAAGTAGGTAAGTATGTGATAAGCACCTGTGGAAACAGTAGAAGATATATGTCTTGCCGGGTCCCTGCGATGGCCTGTAATGCACATGATATAGACGTGCTCTAGTAATAGAACCACAGGACAAGACTGGTATATATGCTTCCCTCAGAGATGATAGTATTAGTGGAGAATTGAGAGCAAAACATCAGTTCGTTCTCTTGGATTGTGTGCATTATGGTTTGTCGTCTGCGATGTCAACAGTATCTGGCAGGTGATTAACAACTGGGCAATAATCAGATCCCCTAATTCACGTTATCCACGGAAAGACGAGTCTGCAAAGCTGTTAACCTCCCAGTCAATTCATCAACGAGGGGCAGATAACAGCAAGATCTGTCAGCACAGGGCTAATTTATAATATATAAAGCAATTTGTACCTTCAGCTGTCAATTCATTAAGCCTGAACTTTGATCGATTAGACGGCTGTGCAGTGTCATGTACTTGGTGTACTGTGAAACAGGAACTCATTCTTATGATACACAGATATATCAACGTAGCATAATATCAATGTTATATTAAGGGCCAGTTATGAAACTATTAAACTCAGACGGTCCAACATGACCCGCCCCACTAGGTACAAAATGCTCTGTTTCTGGACTTCCCTCTTAATTTATGATTGCCATCACCTGTGTTGAACTAGTTAAATGATAAGAAAGCTGTTTCTTCACAGGTGATGGCAATAATAATTTAAGAGGGAAGTCCAGAAACAGAGCATTTTGTACCTAGTGGGGCGGGTCATGTTGGAGGGTATGTAAACTGTGGACACTAAAGTTATGACTTTTAAACCTGATTCATGTTTGTAAGTAAAGCAAATGATCAAGCAACTGGGCAAAACCATGTTGCACTGCAGGTGGGGCAGATGTAACATGTGCAGAGAGAGTTAGATTTGGGTGGGTTATATTGTTTCTGTGCAGGGTAAATACTGGCTGCTTCATTTTTACACTGCAATTTCTATTTCAGCTTGAAAACACCCCACCCAAATCTAAATCTCTCTGCACATGTTACATCTGCCCTACCTGCAGGGCAGCTTGGTTGCTTGATAATTTGCTTTGCTTGCAAACATGAACAGGCCCTTTGCTGCTATTTCTAAGCTGTTGAGCGTATTTCTGAAGGCGTATGGGATAGTGCCGCCAGATGGTGGCGACTGTGCATTGGAAAACCGTTGTTCTTTCTCACGGGTGGCAGTGAAATGCACCTCATATTGCGCTCAACCTTTATGTCAGGGCACATAGAGGATGATGCATAGTGAATGCACATCAGCACCCATATGTGCTCTCACATGCCGAGTTGTTGGCTTCTACAGTATGTAACCGTCCTGCCCCTATCCAAATGCTTGATTTCATATCTGTCATCATTATCAGTTCGCACTTGCACCACCTCTACGCTTGTACATCCAATGGTAAATAGACACATCCATGCATGCCTACACAGCTGCATAGCCGACAAATCCGCTGCATAGCCCACACACTGCGTTACCACCACATTATGCCTCTTCCACCTGGGAGAGGAGATGGCCTGTGTGCACTCTCCGCCCAGACCCCTCCTCTCCAGCAGGTAGTGATCAGGGCCGGTTCTGGGGCTCTGTGCGCTCCGGGCGGCAATAGGGGGCGTGGCTTCGTACAGGGGCCGTGGTCATTTACGCCCCCCCTACAGACTGAAATGATGTGCGGTGCGCGATGACGTCATCGCGCACCGTACAGTAAAGGACCTCTCCACGAAGGGAAACTAGACGCGTACGCGTCTAGTTTCCCTTCACAGCGGCAGCGGGGGGCAGCGGGCAGCGGGGGGCACAGCAGCAGCGGATCTTGCCCTGGTGCTGCGCCCTCCGGATGGCACCCTGCGCCCTCCGGAAGGCGGCGCCCCGGGCAAAAGTCCTGCTTGCCCGTGGCAAGATCCGCTACTGGTAGTGACAGTGACTCCGAGCATTAGGTGGTGCACAGGTCTCCGTGAAAATGTCACAGCACTCATTTTCCTGTCGATTTTCCTTACTGTGCATGCACAAAACACGGGGAAAATGGCCGTCGCACCATTTTCCTGGAGACCTGCTCACCACCTAGTGCTCAGAGTCACTGCTACAGGACTCCAGGGATAAGTATTGAAAAATTGGGTGCAGGGTGTTCAGTGTCGGCCCCTTAGGATCCAAGGGCCCATGTGAACAGCACACACTGCACCCATTATAAATACGTCACTGCTTCCCCTTCAAGTGGATATAGGGCCAAGTTACGTACCACTGTGAAGCACCCATAGACACGTGCATGCAACTCTAGAGTATGCGCAATGTGAGAACCCGTGAGATCCATCTGCATACACCCAACTGTCCTGCTTTTGGTGGACAGTCTCATTGGGCACCGTTTTGCTGTCTCCCCGGCTGGTCACACTGCCACAGGGAGGGGGGGGGTAAGGTTGGAGAAACATGTTCTCTCCACAGCAGATAAGCATTGTGGGTGCGAGCTTAGGGGTAGTCCAGGGAGAGATGGAAATGTCTCCAGAGTGACAGAAACAGGAGTATGTCCCAAGACCACCCCTTAACTAGGCCACGTGCAAAACGTTTGCTTTCCATGTAGCATTGGCCTCACAATCTGCTCACTACACAAATCCTTTATTAGTTTATTTATCCCTCCTCACAGGAGAACGTCTATTCCATGCAGGTTCCTACTGTTGCCTAGCTATCAGTTTTATGCTACAATATCTTGCTAACAGTTTACCTGTTACCCACGCAACTTGGAGAGTGGCCATTTTCTGTGCTGAGGCAATAGTCAGCCTATGGGATCGCTGGGAAAGTGTCCTCAATGACAGAGCCGGCCCTAACCAATATGATGCCCTAGGCAAGATTTTGGCTGGTGCCCCCTAGCACCACCACTAGTTCCACCTCTGACCCTGGACCCCTTTCCCAGCACCATCACCCCCACCGATAGCAGTCCTCATTTTGGTGCTCCTACCCTGTATATTTTAAATAGGAACAGTGCGCACATTCTGCGCACAGCCCAAAAAGGGGTGTATTCTTGCTGGGAAGGGGCATGGCCACACAATACTACCCCCAATTTAAATTACACCACACAGTAGTACAACTTTATTCATATTTTATCATGTGATAGTGTCCCTTATTCACGTTACATCACACAGTAGTACCGCTTTAGCTTATAAATGTTACTCCTCACAGCAGTGCCCCTTATTCACTTTACATCACACTGAACTGCCCCTATTCACAGTACACCACACCATATTTCTCTTTATTCACATTAGACCACACAGTAATGCCCTTTATATATGTTACGCCACACAGTAGAGCACCTTATACACATTATGCCACACATTAGTAATGCATTTATACACATAATACCACACAGTAATGCCCCTTACATATATGACACACATTATTAATGTCCTTATAAACATAATATGCCTTACACATTATGCCAACCTTTATTAATGACCTTATACACCAAATGCCCCTTACACATATGACACACATTATTAATGTCCTTATAAACATAATGTTCCTTACACATTATGTCAACCTTTATTAATGTCCTTATACACATAATGTCCCTTACACATATGCCTCATATTATTAATGTCCTTATACACATAATGACACACATAGGGGGAGATTCAATTGCTTGAAAAGTCAGTTGGGTGTCTGTTTTTTCCTATCTCATAGACAGGAAAAAACTGACACCCAACCGACTTTTCAAACATTTGAATTCCCCCCACTATATCCCTTACCCATGTGTGCCACACATTATTAGTGCACTTATACACATAGGGCCTAATTCAGACCTGTTCGCTCACTAGGGTTTTTTTTCAGTCCTGAGTTCGCATAGTCGCTGGTCAAAACTGCGCATGCGTACGCACCACAATGTGCAGGCATGTCGCATGAGTACAAAGCGGACCGCCGCTCAGCGATGGGTTTGTGCGAAGAATCCATTCGCATGGGCGTTCGCACGCAAGGAGATTGACAGGAAGAATGCATTTGTGGGTGTTAACTGACCACTTTCTGGGAGTGGTTGGAAAAACGCAGGCGTGTCCAAGCGTTTGCAGGGAGGGTGTCTGACGTCAATTCCGGTCCCGGACAGGCTGAAGTGATCGCAGCGGCTGAGTAAGTCCTGGGCTACTCAGAGACTGCACAACAGCTGTTTGTACAGCTCTGCTACACATGCGATCACACACTTGCAAAGCTAAAATACACTCGCCTATGGGCGGCAACTATTGTGAACGCAGGACTGCAAAAAACCCTAGCGAGCGAACAGGTCTGAATTAGGCCCATAATGACAAACATAATGTCCCTTACACATATGCTGCACATTATTAGTGCACTTATACACATAATGACATTCATAATGTCCCTAAAACATATACCGCATACTATTAGTGCCCTTATACACATGACACACACAATGTCCCTTACACATATGCCGCATACTATTAGTGCCCTTATACACATGACACACACAATGTCCCTTACACATATGCCACACATTATTAGAGCACTTATACACATAATGACATTCATAATGTCCCTAAAACATATACTGCATACTATTAGTGCCCTTATACACATGACACACACAATGTCCCTTACACATATGCCACATACTATTAGTGCCCTTATACACATGACACACACAATGTCCCTTACACATATGCCGCATACTATTAGTGCCCTTATACACATGACACACACAATGTCCCTTACACATATGCTGCACATTATTAGTGCACTTATACACATAATGACATTCATAATGTCCCTAAAACATATACCGCATACTATTAGTGCCCTTATACACATGACACACACAATGTCCCTTACACATATGCCGCATACTATTAGTGCCCTTATACACATGACACACACAATGTCCCTTACACATATGCCACACATTATTAGAGCACTTATACACATAATGACATTCATAATGTCCCTAAAACATATACTGCATACTATTAGTGCCCTTATACACATGACACACACAATGTCCCTTACACATATGCCACATACTATTAGTGCCCTTATACACATGACACACACAATGTCCCTTACACATATGCCGCATACTATTAGTGCCCTTATACACATGACACACACAATGTCCCTTACACATATGCCACACATTATTAGAGCACTTATACACATAATGACATTCATAATGTCCCTAAAACATATACCGCATACTATTAGTGCCCTTATACACATGACACACACAATGTCCCTTACACATATGCCGCATACTATTAGTGCCCTTATACACATGACACACACAATGTCCCTTACACATATGCCGCATACTATTAGTGCCCTTATACACATGACTCACACAATGTCCCTTACACATATGCCACACATTATTAGAGCACTTATACACATAATGACATTCATAATGTCCCTAAAACATATACCGCATACTATTAGTGCCCTTATACACATGACACACACAATGTCCCTTACACATATGCCGCATACTATTAGTGCCCTTATACACATGACACACACAATGTCCCTTACACATATGCCGCATACTATTAGTGCCCTTATACACATGACTCACACAATGTCCCTTACACATATGCCACACATTATTAGAGCACTTATACACATAATGACATTCATAATGTCCCTAAAACATATACCGCATACTATTAGTGCCCTTATACACATGACACACACAATGTCCCTTACACATATGCCGCATACTATTAGTGCCCTTATACACATGACACACACAATGTCCCTTACACATATGCCGCATACTATTAGTGCCCTTATACACATGACACACACAATGTCCCTTACACATATGCTGCACATTATTAGTGCACTTATACACATAATGACATTCATAATGTCCCTAAAACATATACTGCATACTATTAGTGCCCTTATACACATGACACACACAATGTCCCTTACACATATGCCACACATTATTAATGCCCTTATACACATGACACACATAATGTCTCTTACACATATGACGCACATTATTAATGCATTTATATACACGACACACATAATACCCCTTACACATATGCCGCACACTATTAATGCCCTTATACACATAATGACACACAAAATACCCCTTTCACATATGGCGCACATTATTAATGCCCTTATACACATAATGACACACATAATGTCCCTTACACATATGCAGCACATTATTATTGCATTTATACACATGACACACATAATGCCCCTTACACATATGCCGTACATGACTTCTCAACCAACCCACCCGCACATAGCACCCACATGGCCGCTAACACTGTGACCTCTGCTTGGATACAGATTTGTCTTCGTACGTTTTTCCTCAATACGCAATGCAGCAGGAGATGCCTGGCGTGAGTCAGCAGGCAGCTCTGCTAACGTTGGGCACCTTTTTTTGATGAAAATGCATCTTATTTCTTTGTATTACTATGTGGCCAGGATGCACAAGCAGCTTCTGCTGATTAAAATGATATGTGGCATGCCTATATTCTGTGTGTGACTGTAGCTGTATCGGCATACGAAGTGCTATGTTACAGTGATTTCCAGGAATACACTGTAACATAGCAGATACAGCCGCAGTCACACACATAATATAGGCATGCCGCATATCATTTTAATCAGCAGGAGCTGCTGGTGCCCATAGGCATACCAAACGCCCTAGGCATTTGCCTAGTATGCCTATGCCTAAGGCTGGCTCTGCTCAGTGATATACCTGACTCGCAGTAAACAAGGGGAGAACATTCCAGCACCTCTCAGAACTAGAGATGTCTGGTTCGGCTCTCCAGAAATCCAACTCCACCCAAAATTTTGCGAATCCGAACCAAACCAAACCAAATCCCAGTCTGGATCTCCTGAAGAGATCTGAACTAAACCGAATCCTGGTTCGGATCTTCCCATGGTACGGAATTTGGATTTTAAGGGGCAGATACACTAAGCAGTGAAAAGAGTGCGGATAAGTAAGCCAGTGGAGAAGTTGTCCATGGCAACCAATCACCTGCTCTGTATAATTTTGTAGTATGCAAATTATAAATGTTACATCAATGCTGATTGGTTACCATGGCCAACTTCTCCACTGGCTCACTTCTCCCCTCTTTTCACAGCTTAGTACAGCTCTCCCTAAATCTGAATTTATTATATTGGATTGCACAAATGACATGATTTTAACTGTTTTTATCGCTTTTTATCGTTTTTCAGCAATGATTATCGATGTTTCATGGATTTATAAACAAAATAAAGACCGAATCCAAACCAAAACACTTGAAGTTGGTTTTGCCAAAACCAAATCACGATGAGGAATTAGAACCAAAACCAAAACACAGTGGTCCGCTCACATCTTTACTCAGAAGAACCCTTGGTGGGAATTGGAACCATGACACCCAGGCTGCGGGGCAGCGACGTTAATCTCTGTTCCATCAGACGCTTACACAGAAACAAAATGAAAAGTATTTTCCCTTCCATTGACTGATTTCTTTCCACTATATATCGCTCAACTCTAATGACAACATTTCATGAGTCCAAATAAAAACATGGCATTTCCCTTTTATTTCTATCCTTTTATCCTGTGTGCGATTTCTCAGCCTGTGACACGTTCTCTCAGCAACCACCACAGAAGTACTGATCACACACACCACCCCCTCACTGCTTCTGTATAACTTTCCATTCAGCCTGCCAGTCTCTCCTGTGCTGCCAGGGCAGGCTCTCTATTTACTTATCAGGCCTTAAAATGTTATCTGAGTTTACCTCAGCTATTCAAACTACTGTAATAGCTAAGTCACTGGGACCAGTGTAATAAAGCACATTATAAGCATTAATTGTTTCTCTCCTCCTTTCTTTTATCTATTTTCCGTTCCTCACTTTGGGCCTATTTATTAATATTTACGAAAAAGCCCTGAAAAGTGACATTCCTCATCGCAGCAATTTGGAATGCCTTTTCGGGGTAACTTATCAAGGACCAGATGCCAGCACATGGAGGTATATTATTCATTTACAGTACTTCTAAGTACAGACCCAGCACAGATAACGCTTTTCATGTACAAGTGGTAATTACTGGAGAAGGAAACAAAGGATCGCTCTCTGGCCCAGATTTATCAAGCCTTGGAGAGTGACAAATTGCACGGTGATAAAGCATCGACCAATCAGCTCCTGTCATTTTTTAAACACTGCCTGTAACATGGCAGTTAGGAGCTGATTGGTTGGTACTTTACCACCGTGCAATTTGTCACTCTTCAAGCCTTGATAAATCTGGGCCTGTGTATAAATTTTTTTTGCTGAAATGTAGCCCGCATCCAACCATGGGCTAACGCCATCTAAATATGGCATTAGCTAACAGGGACAAGCTCTGACAAACTCATTTTTCTCAGTTTGGTACAGTAAATCGGGCTTGTACACATTGCATTGTACTGCCTCTGCAATAGTTACCCCCTTTTTAAATATCCCTTATAATCAAAAATGTGTCAATCTTCCAAAAACAGCTGTGAATGTAGTAATGCATGATGTAGTGCATGATGACATGCACACCAGGGCAATGTGCATGGTTGCACAAACCTCATCATGACACAGTGCGCACTCAGTATTGTCTATTTGTGCCATTGCTCCCCCATAGCAGGCGGGTAAGCAAACATCCAGTAGAACTGCTTTGCTCTCCTGGGAACCTGAGAGGTCTGAGCTGAATCTCAGAGTCTCGTCATGATATGGTAGTATAGCCAAACTGAGTGCTGATTTACAACGACATGAGTAATCACACCTTAACAAGACACCAGGGGCTTTTATGAGTGAGTTGTGTGCTAGAGTATTGTCTTCTCCTCCATATGTTACAAGGGTAGTGGTTGGAACGTATAACTCCTACCCACTATGGTGTGCTATGGGTGAGGTCTCTTGTCTTCATAGGATATTCCAGTTCTGTGTAGAAAGTAAGTCTTTGCAGAGTGTCGCTGGCTACCACAGATTATGGGGCAGATGTGTTAAGCCACGGAGAGTGATAAAGTGGCTGGAGTTAAAGTACCAGCCAATCGGCTGTCACTTTTTCAAACCCAACCTGTAATGTTGCAGGTATAGTATATCTCCAATTTATCTCTCGCCAAGGCTTAGTACAGCCATTCCCATCCCTGGTCCTCAAGGCATACTAAGGTCCAGATTTATCAAGCCTTGGAGAGTGATAAATTGCACAGTGATAAAGTACTAACCAATCAGCTCTTAACTATCATTTTTTCAAACACAGCCTTTAACATGGCAGTTGGGAGCTGATTTAATATATATGCCTCCTTTCTCCCAACTCTTAGCCCTCACATTCTGCACAGAGATCCCGCATCGCATTACAAGGGACTAAATATATAGTTTGTCCTACTGGCAATATCTGTATTTTGAATGTTTTTGTCTTATCGAAATTAGAGATGTGCAGTTCGGTTTTTAGAAATCCAAACCCACTCGAATTTAGGGGATCCGAGTCAAACTGAATCCTGGTTTGGATCGCTTTAGGGGATCTGAATTGAGCTTCCCTTGGTTTGGAACTCGGATTTAAATCAGAATCTTTGGTTTTGGATTGCTTGTAAGTCCTCCTTCGTGATTTCAGGTGCCAGGAGAATGTGGTTAAAATTGACTGGAAATTACTGATGTTAATAATACTGTAGGAACAAAAATAGATCAAAATGATGTGATTTTAGCTGTTTTTGTAAATTTTCAAGAAATCCAAAACCTATTCCAAATCCGAACCAAATCACCTGAGCGTGGTTTTGGCAAAACCGAAAACCAAAACACGATGGGTCATGCATATCTTTAACAAAAATAACGTCTTTCTGCTTAATTTTGTCGACAAAACGACTGATGAATTTGAATATTGTTCTAAGAAGCATACAGATACACACAGCGCAACCTTTGTTTTATATTAATGCAGCCTGGAGCGGAATGAGACTGAAGTAATTAGTTAGCATACACCTGGCAGATGTTGCTTACAAATATGACCGAGAACACAGAGTTCTCCAGGGGAAAATGTGAATCCAGTTGGATTGGTACAGTAGCTGCACATTCACTTGGTAAGGTTCATCCACTGGTGGTTACATTGTTTTGCTGAATGTTACACGTGTCGAGATGCATCTGTTCAACACATGAGTTTATTCACACGTTTTCCACTGCAGCACCGTGCTATAAGCATGTCTTTGTGAGCGGGTGTACCTATCTGAGGCAAAATTACAAGCTTCCTGTATAGTTCATAATCACCCGTATTCTGTAGAGTCTGTACGATGTGGCATAACCCGGCAACCAGTAATAGCTTATTTCATGCATGGACTGATAAGCCAGACATTGAAAAGGACCAGAAACCATGTGTTACATGCATTGTTAAGGATGGACAGGGGCAACAGCATGCAGGAATATTACCAGAGAAAAAGCTAGTGTAATGTCGGTTTCGGGTCTGGTTCTCAAAAAATCAATTTATCTTGTAAGCTGTGGAAAAAAATCTTAAAGTTGCATTGATTTGCACTGTTTAGCAAGGAGATGCAAGACATTATATATATATATATATATATATATATATATTCTCTGTGAATAATATCTGTATAATACCCCTCTCACACCGCACATATAACACAGAATTGACCCGGCATATTGCCGGGTCGACACGGGTCGGTGTGCGGTGTGAAAGCGCCATAGTCAAAATCTCAGGTCGTCTGACCCGGTAATTCAACCCAGGAATAAAGCAGTGTTATACCCGGGTTGAATACCGGGTCAGTGGCAGCGTAAACGGGCTACCCATTCACTACAATAGGGAGAGGTGGCGTGGTGATGATCTCATCTCCCATCTCGCCGCCTCCGCCCCCACTGCAGGCTCTGCCCCCCCACTGCTATGGCAACCCGCCCGGCATATTGCCGAGTCGGGGAAGCCAGCAGTAGCGTCCAATGCCGTATCCCACCGGGAAGGACCCATTTCCAATTCCTGGGTGGAAACCGGCATTGGCGGAGTCAAAGGGGTATAAATCGGGAGGTCAGAGGTCATTACTTAGGATCATGTGACTTCTGATGCCATCCCTGCAGATTCTGTGCACATTATAAATCCTGTGTAATATGTGGAATAACCAACCTGCAATTTTAAGTTATCAAGAGAATTTAGTGTTCTCTTATATACAGAAGCCCCCACTTACTCATACTCTCCTTATAATGTACAGTAGGTAGTTTATGATCCCGTAGATTTATTGTAAAGCTAGCAGTGCATGAAGTGCATCAGCCAAATGTTAATAGAGTAAAACTATAACATTCCGCTTACACACATACCTCTAACGAGGAAAGCCAGACACAATGAATAACAAAGAAATAAACCTAGGTATTAGAGAGCGCAGTTTATATATTTAATAAAATGTAATAAAATCCAGAATTATATATAAAAAACAGCAATATACAGGATGATTCAAAAGTCGCAGTACACCCTTTTGTTTCAAAAACTGTGCAGGAAATGGGAAAACTGCATACTCGTGTAAGGTATGGGTGAGGGGGACTATTTTTTAGGGTATGTACCGAACATGGGCGCCATCTTGAAATCAGCCATCTTGAATCTAAGTCAGTTTTTTCAAATGGAAAGGGGGATGTGTAACAAGTCAAACAACATCAGAATTTGCTGAAAATTTTATTGCTGAAAACAGATTTGAAATAGCAGTTATGGTTCAAAAGTTACAAAACTTTTGTTGTTGGAATTATAGGCTGAACTGTTCTCCATAAAGGACAGTCATTTACTGTGTTTAACATGTTGTGCCACTTGGTCAACACAAATTCGCAGGCGCTGGATCCAATCGTTCTGTGGAATGGCCACCCAGATCACCTGACCTCATACCACTTGACTTCTATCTGTGAGCCATTTAAAGCAACTCATGTATGCGGAGAATATAAGAAACAGACATAATCTCCAGCAACGCATTGAAGAAGCGTGTGCCGGCATTTCTTCGGAAATCCTTCTGCGAGTGCATGACGACTAGATCCAGCACCTTCGAATTTGTTTTGACCAAGAGGGACAACATGTTAAACACATTAAATGACTGTCCTTTAAGGAGAACAGTCCAGCCTGTAATTCCAACAATAAAAGTGTTGTAACTTTTGAACCATAACTACTATATCAAATCTGTTCGCAGCAATAAAATTTTCAGCAAATTCTAATGTTGTTTGACATGTTACATGACCCCCTTTCCATTTGATAAAAACTGACTTAGATTCAAGATGGCCGCCCATGTTCAGTACATACCCTAAAAATTAGCCCACCTCACCCATACCTTACTGGAGTATTCAGTTTTCCCATTTCCTGCACAGTTTTTGAAACAAAAGGGTGTTCTGCGACTTTTGAATCACCCTGTACAATACACACAAAGGAAACTGTTATATATCCGGGCAGAGAGTAACTCTTTTAAAGCTTTAGAACTTTGCACATTTTTTGCTCTTGCTTTGCGTGAAATGGGCATTTAACGACAGAAACTGGATGGCAACTATGTTTCAGGACAGGAACTGGATGGTGACCATGAGAGTCACCCTGTATGAGTGGCACGGGTGTGTAACTAGAGTTTCCAGCATGTGGACAATAGAAGTCTGTTTCAGACGGGTCTTTAATACCTAGTACTACTGATGGTTTCGGCTGTGGACCAGAACAGCAGTGAATTGAGTGGCTTCTGACTTGAAACTGCATGGACCCTCCCATTAGCAGAAGGTAGTAAATACGGCCTCCGTGGCACCACACAAAGCCACTTTGCCACAACTCGGAATCACCCTCATGATGTCTACGTACTACGTACATGCTGAAAGGACCCAGCTTGGGAGCCTGTCACCACTCTGAGTATAGTGGCGATGTCAAGATTACATTCTTAAAAAGTCAAATGGCAACAGATCAGAGGATACATCTTCCTCTTTGAAATTCTTTTTTTTCTTGACATTAATAGTCTTTTCGAGGCAACATGCTGCTTACGCCAGTAGACTGTTAGACACATGAGACGGTGCGCTCAATAAGACAGCCCCACCCAGCTAACTCTTCTCTTTGAAATCTCAAATTGACTTGTACAGCTCTACCTTATTGCAGAGTTTGATTGAAAGTCTAATATATCTGTTCTGAATGCAATGGTTGGACTGAATACAAGACAGAGCGCTACAACAGGACAGGCGGCTAAAGTAATCTACGCATCCCTTATTGGATCACATTGTCACTATGGCGCCTGTTTATCAAGCCAAACTCAGCCCTATCTTCTGAATTTTTCCCCCAGCTTCTCAAAGTTTGCCAAGGGGTAAACCAGTGGCGTAACTACTGCCCCCGCAGCCCTCGCGGTGGCTTGGGGGCGAGGGGCTGCGGGGGCGCCGCCACTGATTTAGAGCAGATTGACATGCGGACGAGCGTCCGCATGTCAATCTGCTGTCTCCTCTCCCTCCCTGCTGTAACGGGACACGGAGGGCACAGCGCGCCGCGCGCGCCTCTCCAGTGTCCATCCTGCGTCTCCGTCCGTCTGGTCTAATAATGGAAGTGCCGTTCGTGAGCTCTGATTGGCGAATATATGGCGCTGAGGGGGCATGTATGGCACAGGGGACATATATGGCACTGAGGGCATATATGGCACTGAGGGGGCATATATGGCACTGAGGGGGCATGTATGGCACAGGGGGCACTGAGGGGGCATATATGGCACTGAGGGGGCATGCATGGCACAGGGGCACTGAGGGGGCATATATGGCACTGAGGGGGCATGTATGGCACAGGGGGCACTGAGGGGCCATATATGGCACTGGGGGGGCACTGAGGGGGTATATATGGCACTGGGGGGAAGTGTGGGGGCATATATGGCACTGAGGGGGCATATATGGCACTGGGGGGGTACTGAGGGGATATATGGCACTGCATGTGTACCTGGCACATGGGGGGGGGCTATATTTGGCACTGGGGGCACGTGAGCACCTGGCACTGTGGGGGAATATCTGGCACTGGGGGCATATGTGGCACTGGGGGAGGGGGGGGCTATATTTGGCACTGGGGGCATGTGAGTACCTGGCACCGTGGGGGAATATGTGGCACTGGGGACATATGTGGCACTGGGAGCACAGCCCTAGCAACAAGCACTACCCCCTAGCAATGAGCATGACGCCCAGTGCATGAAACTCCTGGCAATGAGCATGACACCCAGTGCATGAAACACCTGGCAACGAGCATGACACCCTGAGCATGAAAACCCCTGGCACCGTGCATGGAACCAAGAGCATGAAACCCCTGGCAACGAGCAGGTAATTTAAAAGTAATTAGAAGCCTTACTGTAGGACTTAATGTGTAATGGGCATTACGGTGTGTGGCATAATGTATCACGGACATTGCGGTGTGTGTCATAATGTGTCACAGGCATTACGGTGTGTGGCATACTATATCACGTGCATTGTGGTATGTGGTATAATGTCTCAGGGGCATTGCAGTGTGGCATAATGTATAACGGGCATTGCGGTATGTGTCACAGGTATTATGGTGTATGGTATACTATATCAAGGGCATTGTGATATGTGGTATAATGTCTCAGGGTCATTGCAGTGTGTGGCATAATGTATCACGGACATTGCGGTATGTGTCATAATGTGTCGGGCATTACTGTGTGTTGTATACTATATCACGGGCATTGTGGTATGTTGTATAATGTCTCAGGGTCATTGCAGTGTGTGTCATAATGTGTCACAGGCATTGTATGTGCTATAATCTATCAGGGGCATTGCAGTGTGTAGCATAATGTATAACGGGCATTGCGATTCCTGTTGTCATGTGTCACAGGCATTACGGTGTGTGGCATAATGTGTCACAGGCATTACGGTGTGTGGCATAATGTGTCACAGACATTGTATGTGCTATAATGTATCAGGGGCATTGCAGTGTGTAGCATAATGTATAACGGGCTTTGCGATTCCTGTCGTCATGTGTCACAGGCATTACGGTGTGTGGCATAATGTGTCACAGGCATTACGGTGTGTGGCATAATGTGTCGGGGGCATTATGGTGTGTGCATATTGTGTCATGTGCATTATTGTGCGTGGAATAATGTCTAAGGGCCATTGCAGTATGTGGCATAATGTATACTGGGCATTACTATAAAGAGGAAAAATGACAAATAATGTAAGGGGCATGAATCAGGATTATTTTTCTTTCCAGTGGTGGCTAACGTCTGGGCGTGCAGGTTGCAAAACTGGGGTATAAGGAAGTCTTTTCCTGCAATACCACGCCCCTTTATGCAAAGCCACGCCCATTCCAACGAAGCCACACACCCTTGTTTGTCCCTTTCATGGTGCCAATTATGGGGGATGGGGGATTGGGGGAGGGGGGAGGGGGGGGGGGCGCCGAAGAATTTTTTGGCTTGGGGGAGAAAAACTTCTAGTTACGCCACTGGGGTAAACCATGGAGAACTAACTGATTTCTACAGCGTTACCTTCACGCTACTTACCGCCATCCCCAAAGCCCTTTATCAGGACGGCGACCTGGCTCAAACATCTCAGATGATCCAACAAAGCTGCAGAGACTTTGCTGGTTCCTCTCCAGGTAATATCATTGTATGCATGAGTGGAAGTTATCCCACTTACACATATGTCTTTAACTCTTTGCCAGCAGGCTGCCTGTGAGAAAGACAAAACCGTTTCCGAGGTATGGGGCTCTGGCCTGAGAAGCATTTTAAATTGTACCGATGCATCATTATGAATGGCTACGATATGCAGCAATACATAATAGTCGGCTGGTTACACTGTGCGGGTTTTTTAGGTATTAATTAAATTTGATATTGAATAGCACCGGGAATGAGTCCCCAGAACTATTCAATTAGCTAATTTGCGCATGGCACTTAAGTCGGGAGATATAGGTTACTGTATCTATAGAATGCCTCTAGGTATTTAGTTGCAGTAAACGGCATTCTCCGACTTAAGTGCCAAGTGTGATGCTGTTAGTGCAGGTGGTGAGGTGCAACTCACATCACGGCTTTAGTTTTGTTGGATTTCTACACGCACCTCAGGAGGGTGCAAGCAGAAGTACTCAAGTCACAACTTTAATTGAATAGCTTCAGGCACTCATTCCCAGCGCTATCCAATATTACATTTAATCCATGTCGGATTGAGGCATGAAGGGACCAGCGGGGAAATGCAGTGGTGGGGGCCCATGCTTTGATAAATATATACAGTAAATACTGCTGGTGCATGCATGGTAATGTGCCACATTAATAACTGCACTGCACTTTAGAAAATACACCATAGTCCTGTACAGTAAATGTAACATAGGCATAAAGTATAATAGGCATAATGTAACATTCAAGTGTTCAATATGGAATCCTGATCCCTAGAGGATGAGGTGGGCTCCCAGGCAGTGGGGCCCACCGGGGTTTACCCCCTGTACCCCAGTGTGCCAGTCTGACCCTGTAATTAATTGAATAACCCCCATAGACAAAAGTTGGTTGATGCAGATATTTTTTTGTAAGGTTATTTGCTTTAATGAGCCTATGGATAAACATATGGCCTCAGTACTGTAAGTGATAAATACATTTCTTCAGCAGAGAGATACAGTAGTGGCAAGCTGTTGAGCAGAATAAAGCAGAGACAAGATTGACAAATATAAAAGTTCATTTTGCAAGAAAATCATTGTCTGACCTCAGCATGTACTATATAAATCTCAGTATAGTACATGCTGACGCGGGGAAGCCAGCAGTAGCGTCCAATGCCGTATCCCACCCGGGAAGGACCCATTTCCAATTCCTGGGTGGAATCCGGCATTGGCGGAGTCAAAGGGGTATAAATCGGGAGGTCAGAGGTCATTACTTAGGATCATGTGACTTCTGATGCCATCCCTGCAGATTCTGTGCACATTATAAATCCTGTGTATTATGTGGAATAACCAACCTGCAATTTTAAGTTATCAAGAGAATTTAGTGTTCTCTTATATACAGAAGCCCCCACTTACTCATACTCTCCTTATAATGTACAGTAGGTAGTTTATGATCCCGTAGATTTATTGTAAAGCTAGCAGTGCATGAAGTGCATCAGCCAAATGTTAATAGAGTAAAACTATAACATTCCACTTACACACATTCCTCTAACGAGGAAAGCCAGACACAATGAATAACAAAGAAATAAACCTAGGTATTAGAGAGCGCAGTTTATATATTTAATAAAATGTAATAAAATCCAGAATTATATATAAAAAACAGCAATATACAGGATGATTCAAAAGTCGCAGTACACCCTTTTGTTTCAAAAACTGTGCAGGAAATGGGAAAACTGCATACTCGTGTAAGGTATGGGTGAGGGGGACTATTTTTTAGGGTATGTACCGAACATGGGCGCCATCTTGAAATCAGCCATCTTGAATCTAAGTCAGTTTTTTCAAATGGAAAGGGGGTCGTGTAACAAGTCAAAAAAACATCAGAATTTGCTGAAAATTTTATTGCTGAAAACAGATTTGAAATAGCAGTTATGGTTCAAAAGTTACAAAACTTTTGTTGTTGGAATTATAGGCTGAACTGTTCTCCATAAAGGACAGTCATTTACTGTGTTTAACATGTTGTGCCACTTGGTCAACACAAATTCGCAGGCGCTGGATCCAATCGTTCTGTGGAATGGCCACCCAGATCACCTGACCTCATACCACTTGACTTCTATCTGTGAGCCATTTAAAGCAACTCATGTATGCGGAGAATATAAGAAACAGACATAATCTCCAGCAACGCATTGAAGAAGCGTGTGCCAGCATTTCTTCGGAAATCCTTCTGCGAGTGCATGACGACTAGATCCAGCGCCTTCGAATTTGTTTTGACCAAGAGGGACAACATGTTAAACACATTAAATGACTGTCCTTTAAGGAGAACAGTCCAGCCTGTAATTCCAACAATAAAAGTGTTGTAACTTTTGAACCATAACTACTATATCAAATCTGTTTGCAGCAATACAATTTTCAGCAAATTCTAATGTTGTTTGACATGTTACATGACCCCCTTTCCATTTGATAAAAACTGACTTAGATTCAAGATGGCCGCCCATGTTCAGTACATACCCTAAAAATTAGCCCACCTCACCCATACCTTACTGGAGTATTCAGTTTTCCCATTTCCTGTACAGTTTTTGAAACAAAAGGGTGTTCTGCGACTTTTGAATCACCCTGTACAATACACACAAAATAAACTGTTATATATCCTGGCAGAGAGTAACTCTTTTAAAGCTTTAGAACTTTGCACATTTTTTGCTCTTGCTTTGCGTGAAATGGGCATTTAACGACAGAAACTGGATGGTAACCATGTTTCAGGACAGGAACTGGATGGTGACCATGTGAGTCACCCTGTATGAGTGGCACGGGTGTGTAACTAGAGTTTCCAGCATATGGACAATAGAAGTCTGTTTCAGACGGGTCTTTAATACCTAGTACTACTGATGGTTTCGGCTGTGGACCAGAACAGCAGTGAATTGAGTGGCTTCTGACTTGAAACTGCATGGACCCTCCCATTAGCAGAAGGTAGTAAATACGGCCTCCGTGGCACCACACAAAGCCACTTTGCCACAACTCGGAATCACCCTCATGATGTCTACGTACTACGTACATGCTGAAAGGACCCAGCTTGGGAGCCTGTCACCACTCTGAGTATAGTGGCGATGTCAAGATTACATTCTTAAAAAGTCAAATGGCAACAGATCAGAGGATACATCTTCCTCTTTGAAATTCTTTTTTTTCTTGACATTAATAGTCTTTTCGAGGCAACATGCTGCTTACGCCAGTAGACTGTTAGACACATGAGACGGTGCGCTCAATAAGACAGCCCCACCCAGCTAACTCTTCTCTTTGAAATCTCAAATTGACTTGTACAGCTCTACCTTATTGCAGAGTTTGATTGAAAGTCTAATATATCTGCTCTGAATGCAATGGTTGGACTGAATACAAGACAGAGCGCTACAACAGGACAGGCGGCTAAAGTAATCTAGGCATCCCTTATTGGATCACATTGTCACTATGGCGCCTGGTTATCAAGCCAAACTCAGCCCTATCTTCTGAATTTTCCCCCCAGCTTCTCAAAGTTTGCCAAGGGGTAAACCAGTGGCGTAACTACTGCCCCCGCAGCCCTCGCGGTGGCTTGGGGGCGAGGGGCTGCGGGGGCGCCGCCACTGATTTAGAGCAGATTGACATGCGGACGAGCGTCCGCATGTCAATCTGCTGTCTTCTCTCCCTCCCTGCTGTAACGGGACACGGAGGGCACAGCGCGCCACGCGCGCCTCTCCAGTGTCCATCCTGCGTCTCCGTCCGTCTGGTCTAATAATGGAAGTGCCGTTCGTGAGCTCTGATTGGCTCACGAACCGGCACTTCCTTTATTAGACCAGAGAGACGGAGATGCAGGAGGGATATGAGAGAGGCGCGCGCTGTGCCCTCCTTGTCCCTCCTTCACAGCAGCGAGGGGAGGGGAGGGGGGGGCATGTATGGCACAGGGGGCATATATGGCACTGAGGGCATATATGGCACTGAGGGGGCATATATGGCACTGAGGGGGCATGTATGGCACAGGGGGCATATATGGCACTGAGGGCATATATGGCACTGAGGGGGCATACATGGCACTGAGGGGGCATGTATGGCACAGGGGGCATATATGGCACTGAGGGCATATATGGCACTGAGGGGGCATATATGGCACTGAGGGGGCATGTATGGCACAGGGGACACTGAGGGGACATATATGGCGCTGAGGGGGCATGTATGGCACAGGGGGCATATATGGCACTGAGGGCATATATGGCACTGAGGGGGCATATATGGCACTGAGGGGGCATGTATGGCACAGGGGGCACTGAGGGGGCATATATGGCACTGAGGGGGCATGTATGGCACAGGGGCACTGAGGGGGCATATATGGCACTGATGGGGCATGTATGGCACAGGGGGCACTGAGGGGGCATATATGGCACTGGGGGGGCACTGAGGGGGTATATATGGCACTGGGGGGGAAGTGTGGGGGCATATATGGCACTGAGGGGGAATATATGGCACTGGGGGGGGGTACTGAGGGGATATATGGCACTGCATGTGTACCTGGCACATGGGGGGGGGGGCTATATTTGGCACTGGTAGCACGTGAGCACCTGGCACTGTGGGGGAATATCTGGCACTGGGGGCATATGTGGCACTGGGGGAGGGGGGGCTATATTTGGCACTGGGGGCATGTGAGTACCTGGCACCGTGGGGGAATATGTGGCACTGGGGACCTATGTGGCACTGGGAGCACAGCCCTAGCAACAAGCACTACCCCCTAGCAACGAGCATGACGCCCAGTGCATGTAACTCCTGGCAATGAGCATGACACCCAGTGCATGAAACACCTGGCAACGAGCATGACACCCTGAGCATGAAAACCCCTAAAACCGTGCATGGAACCAAGAGCATGAAACCCCTGGCAACGAGCAGGTAATTTAAAAGTAATTAGAAGCCTTACTGTAGGACTTAATGTGTAATGGGCATTACGGTGTGTGGCATAATGTATCACGGACATTGCGGTGTGTGTCATAATGTGTCACAGGCATTACGGTGTGTGGCATACTATATCATGTGCATTGTGGTATGTGGTATAATGTCTCAGGGGCATTGCAGTGTGGCATAATGTATAACGGGCATTGCGGTATGTGTCACAGGTATTATGGTGTATGGTATACTATATCACGGGCATTGTGATATGTGGTATAATGTCTCAGGGTCATTGCAGTGTGTGGCATAATGTATCACGGACATTGCGGTATGTGTCATAATGTGTCGGGCATTACTGTGTGTTGTATACTATATCACGGGCATTGTGGTATGTTGTATAATGTCTCAGGGTCATTGCAGTGTGTGTCATAATGTGTCACAGGCATTGTATGTGCTATAATCTATCAGGGGCATTGCAGACTAGTGTGTAGCATAATGTATAACGGGCATTGCGATTCCTGTCGTCATGTGTCACAGGCATTACGGTGTGTGGCATAATGTGTCACAGGCATTACGGTGTGTGGCATAATGTGTCGGGGGCATTACGGTGTGTGGCATAATGTGTCGGGGGCATTATGGTGTGTTCATATTGTGTCATGTGCATTATTGTGCGTGGAATAATGTTTAAGGGCCATTGCAGTATGTGGCATAATGTATACTGGGCATTACTATAAGGAGGAATAATTACAAATAATGTAAGGGGCATGAATCAGGATTATTTTTCTTTCCAGTGGTGGCTAACATCTGGGCGTGCAGGTTGCAAAACTGGGGTATAAGGAAGTCTTTTCCTGCAATACCACACCCTTTTATGCAAAGCCACGCCCATTCCAACGAAGCCACACCCCCTTCTTGGCGGCGCGCGCATGTTTGTCCCTTTCATGGTGCCAATTATGGGGGATTGGGGGAGGGGGGGCGCCGAAGAATTTTTTGGCTTGGGGGAGAAAAACTTCTAGTTACGCCACTGGGGTAAACCATGGAGAACTAACTGATTTCTACAGCGTTACCTTCACGCTACTTACCGCCATCCCCAAAGCCCTTTATCAGGACGGCGACCTGGCTCAAACATCTCAGTTGATCCAACAAAGCTGCAGAGACTTTGCTGGTTCCTCTCCAGGTAATATCATTGTATGCATGAGTGGAAGTTATCCCACTTACACATATGTCTTTAACTCTTTGCTAGCAGGCTGCCTGTGAGAAAGACAAAACCGTTTCCCAGGTATGGGGCTCTCGCCTGAGAAGCATTTTAAATTGTACCGATGCATCATTATGAATGGCTACGATATGCAGCAATACATAATAGTCGGCTGGTTACACTGGGCGGGTTTTTTAGGTATTAATTAAATTTGATATTGAATAGCACCGGGAATGAGTCCCCAGAACTATTCAATTAGCTAATTTGCGCATGGCACTTAAGTCGGGAGATATAGGTTACTGTATCTATAGAATGCCTCTAGGTATTTAGTTGCAGTAAACGGCATTCTCCGACTTAAGTGCCAAGTGTGATGCTGTTAGTGCAGGTGGTGAGTTGCAACTCACATCACGGCATTAGTTTTGTTGGATTTCTACACGCACCTCAGGAGGGTGCAAGCAGAAGTACTCAAGTCACAACTTTAATTGAATAGCTTCAGGCACTCATTCCCAGCGCTATCCAATATTACATTTAATCCATGTCGGATTGAGGCATGTAGGGACCAGCGGGGAAATGCAGTGGTGGGGGCCCATGCTTTGATAAATATATACAGTAAATACTGCTGGTGCATGCATGATAATGTGCCACATTAATAACTGCACTGCACTTTAGAAAATACACCATAGTCCTGTACAGTAAATGTAACATAGGCATAAAGTATAATAGGCATAATGTAACATTCAAGTGTTCAATATGGAATCCTGATCCCTAGAGGATGAGGTGGGCTCCCAGGCAGTGGGGCCCACCGGGGTTTACCCCCTGTACCCCAGTGTGCCAGTCTGACCCGGTAAGTAATTGAATAACCCCCATAGACAAAAGTTGGTTGATGCAGATATTTTTTTGTAAGGTTATTTGCTTTAATGAGCCTATGGATAAACATATGGCCTCAGTACTGTAAGTGATACATACATTTCTTCAGCAGAGAGATACAGTAGTGGCAAGCTGTTGAGCAGAATAAAGCAGAGACAAGATTGACAAATATAAAAGTTCATTTTGCAAGAAAATCATTGTCTGACCTCAGCATGTACTATATAAATCTCAGTATAGGATAAATCATAAACTATTTGTCTTAATTAGCCAGACACAGTCTGGAGAGAGGTTATAAAGTATATGGTAGGGGGCGTGGTCACAGCATCTTGAGGGCATGGCTATGTCATACCCTCCAACTGTACCTTTTTAATAGGTACAGTACCTTTTTTTTATGGTCTGTACCGATTTTTGGCTCTCCAAACTTCCATTGAAAGTATAGGAAAAGGGGCGTGACCACACACCCTTTACCCGCGGCCACGCCCCTTTTTTTCGGATTTGTACCGATTTTTCTGTGTAAAATGTTGGAGGGTATGCTATGTCTCCTTGGTAGGAGCAAGCCACTGGGGAGATCTGTGTACCCAGTCCCTTTCAACACTCTCAGAGCTCCAATTTGTTTGTTTCATCCAAGGCATGATAGCCGGGTTACCCAGGTGCTTCTGCAGAGGCTGGCCCTTGTTATACAGGAAGTGCTTATCCTACAGGAAGTGACTCTGCAGCCATTGTTCAGCATGACTTGCAGCAAGTAAAATCACACTTTTGCAGTTCTCCAGAGTCCTCCTGTGGTGATTTGCACACAGAACACTTTACACTATGCTTGCACACAACTTCTGTCAGTATTTAGAGTTGCATGTACCTTGCAGTTTCATGCCTAACGCTACATAAGGCCGCACTTGCCTACTCTCCGATTTGCTGCATTATGCCATGGGAGGTGGAGCCTAACGATTCTAAGTGCCCAACCCCGCGATTGGCCGCATATGCCCTCCAGGAATGTCATTTGTGGCAAGTAAGCATAAGGCCCGTATTTAGGGAAACGCCGCACCCCCTTCTACCGCTATTTCTGATTTAATTTGCACCGTATTGGTAATGTGAGACAGCAGTGCTCCTGTATTGCTCTGCAATTAGAAGTGACTGATATAATAATAATGTGACAAATCGCATTTCCTCTCGGATCTTGCCAACGCATGTATGTGAATTAAAGACATTAAAAATTGAAGGTCAGGCTGCAGCAGAACCTGGTTTGTGTACTTAGTGATAATGAGAAGCTGACGTGTTGGGCTCTGCACCCTCTCCGTCGCCAGAACTCTTGGTATTCCTCTCACCCTGCTCATGCTTAAATCGTAATTGTAAATATTGCTTTGCTAGGCTACACTGCGCACTTGCTGACTTCTGGCTTTGCAGGGAACTTATTATGTGCTGACTCGCTAAATAAACTGAAATTGCAAATCATTCAAGTCACAATCAATCAGCCGCTCTCCGAAAGTTTCAAGCTCGTTGCATTGACCGCTGTAATCCTTGGCTTTACCAATCAGAGAGAGACCACGCTACCGGGTGATAAAAAAAAGCAGGAGGCGATATACCAAAGAAATAAAATTCAGTTCCGGGTTTATAACCTCGCAGATTTGATGTATTTGATTTTAGATATAATTATTGCTGCATTACCTGACTTATAAAATCCAATTTAATTAAACAATCAGAATTAAATGTAAGGTTGACACCCCAATATCCCGCTAGTGAACTGTGGGCTACTTTTAGTGAAACCTATGGACAGTTTCTGCATGGGAGGGTCTGCTTCTGTAGCCAGCATGCAGCAGTGGCCTTTACTGAAAGAAGCTGCATGCGCTTAGAAGCAGTTAATGGAACTGAGCTCCGCGGACTGAAGGGAGTGCATTCTGACAGGGGGACCGTTAGGGCGGTTGAAAGGAGCCAGAGAGTAGTGTGGAGGAGGATGGAGCTGCGCTGGTCGGCTTATCTATTGGTGGGGGTAGGTTGCAGAACAGGATCCAGTGCTGCTTGGTAGTAAGACACCGAGGACTGGGGATGCCAATGGCAGTAGCTGACAAGCACAGCTCCAGCGGCTGCTTCCACACAGATAGTGCAGCCAAGGGCAGGCAGAAGAGGCTGTGACAGTGCAGTGAGTGGGCTGCTGGAAGACGGGAGGTGACTTCCCCTCTAGGACACTCCCCAACTGCTGCATGCAGCCTTGGACTGGCCCACAGGGGTACAGGGGAAACCACGGGTGGGCCCTACTGCCTGGGGGCCCACCTTCTGCTCTAAGGATCAGGTTCCAGACTGTGCACTTGAATTATACATTATACATATGTTACCTTATACTGGACTATGGTGTATATTCTACAGTGCATCGCTGTTATTAATCTGTTATTATTCTGGTACATTATCATGCATGCAGCAGCTGAATTTACTGTATATATTTATGAAGGGCCTAGACGTTGCACTCTTTAATGGTTAGTCAAACCAATGAGGTGGCAGGCCACACCCCCATTGCAGACTGGCCACACCCCCAACACAGGCCCCTACCACTGCATTTCCCCGGTGGGTCTTACATGCCCCAGTCCGACACTGGCTGCAAGGAACTAGTAACACCGTCAGTGTCAGACTGGGACATGAAGGGCCCACCGGGGGAATGCAGCTATAGGGGCCCATACTTAGGGGTGTGGCCAGCCTCCACAGAGGCTTAAAATACACAATAGTTTAGTGCAGTGTAATGCAACATATCTACCATGTATAATACAAGTGCACAGTCTGGAAACTGATCCCTAGAGGAAGGAGTGGGCCCTCAGGCAGTGGGGCCTACCGGTGGTTTCCCTGGTACCCCTGTGGGCCAGTCCAACCCTGAACACCGTCCAGCTACTTTTAGGTGTGTGCAAACAAACCCATTATTCAGCGCTACAGTGCAGCACACATCCCTTCAGCTGACTGCTAAGTTAAGACTGTTTGAGACTGTACAAGCTGCAGCCCATTCCTCAACCCCATACTACAGAAGTCAGCAGATACTGTAGTTTCATGCCTCTTCGCAGAATAATACAAACTCGTACTATCCTCCAGCTTTACGCACTGCATTTATCTCTACCTCCTACTGATAGCTGGATACCCCTCCAGACAGAGCAAAATTGTGACAGTGAGATATAGGGGGTATTCAATTGTTTGAAAAGTCAGTTGTGTGTCTATTTTTTCCTATCTAATAGACAGGGGGGAAAAAACAGACACCCAACCGACTTTTCAAACAATTGAATTCCCTCCGTAGTGTGCAGTTGGCAGAGTGGACCACCTCTGTTAGCCCTGAGCCAAAGCTATATAAGCCAGGGAAGTGCGGTGAGGTAAATGGCTCAGGAGGCACTGGCTAGTACCAGAGTAGAGATGTGCACTTGAAATTTTTCGGGTTTTGTGTTTTGGTTTTGGGTTCGGTTCCGCGGCCGTGTTTTGGGTTCGACCGCGTTTTGGCAAAACCTCACCGAATTTTTTTTGGCGGATTCGGGTGTGTTTTGGATTCGGGTGTTTTTTTCAAAAAACACTAAAAAACAGCTTAAATCATAGAATTTGGGGGTCATTTTGATCCCATAGTATTATTAACCTCAATAACCATAATTTCCACTCATTTTCAGTCTATTCTGAATACCTCACACCTCACAATATTATTTTTAGTCCTAAAATTTGCACCGAGGTCGCTGGATGACTAAGCTAAGCGACCCTAGTGGCCGACACAAACACCTGGCCCATCTAGGAGTGGCACTGCAGTGTCACGCAGGATGGCCCTTCCAAAAAACCCTCCCCAAACAGCACATGACGCAAAGAAAAAAAGAGGCGCAATGAGGTAGCTGTGTGAGTAAGATAAGCGACCCTAGTGGCCGACACAAACACCTGGCCCATCTAGGAGTGGCACTGCAGTGTCACGTAGGATGGCCCTTCCAAAAAACCCTCCCCAAACAGCACATGACGCAAAGAAAAAAAGAGGCGCAATGAGGTAGCTGTGTGAGTAAGATAAGCGACCCTAGTGGCCGACACAAACACCTGGCCCATCTAGGAGTGGCACTGCAGTGTCACGCAGGATGTCCCTTCCAAAAAACCCTCCCCAAACAGCACATGACGCAAAGAAAAAAAGAGGCGCAATGAGGTAGCTGTGTGAGTAAGATAAGCGACCCTAGTGGCCGACACAAACACCGGGCCCATCTAGGAGTGGCACTGCAGTGTCACGCAGGATGTCCCTTCCAAAAAACCCTCCCCAAACAGCACATGACGCAAAGAAAAAAAGAGGCGCAATGAGGTAGCTGTGTGAGTAAGATAAGCGACCCTAGTGGCCGACACAAACACCGGGCCCATCTAGGAGTGGCACTGCAGTGTCACGCAGGATGTCCCTTCCAAAAAACCCTCCCCAAACAGCACATGACGCAAAGAAAAAAAGAGGCGCAATGAGGTAGCTGTGTGAGTAAGATAAGCAACCCTAGTGGCCGACACAAACACCGGGCCCATCTAGGAGTGGCACTGCAGTGTCACGCAGGATGTCCCTTCCAAAAAACCCTCCCCAAACAGCACATGACGCAAAGAAAAAAAGAGGCGCAATGAGGTAGCTGTGTGAGTAAGATAAGCGACCCTAGTGGCCGACACAAACACCGGGCCCATCTAGGAGTGGCACTGCAGTGTCACGCAGGATGTCCCTTCCAAAAAAACCCTCCCCAAACAGCACATGACGCAAAGAAAAAAAGAGGCGCAATGAGGTAGCTGTGTGAGTAAGATAAGCGACCCTAGTGGCCGACACAAACACCGGGCCCATCTAGGAGTGGCACTGCAGTGTCACGCAGGATGGCCCTTCCAAAAAACCCTTCCCAAACAGCACATGACGCAAAGAAAAAAAGAGGCGCAATGAGGTAGCTGTGTGAGTAAGATAAGCAACCCTAGTGGCCGACACAAACACCGGGCCCATCTAGGAGTGGCACTGCAGTGTCACGCAGGATGTCCCTTCCAAAAAACCCTCCCCAAACAGCACATGACGCAAAGAAAAAAAGAGGCGCAATGAGGTAGCTGTGTGAGTAAGATAAGCGACCCTAGTGGCCGACACAAACACCGGGCCCATCTAGGAGTGGCACTGCAGTGTCACGCAGGATGTCCCTTCCAAAAAACCCTCCCCAAACAGCACATGACGCAAAGAAAAAAAGAGGCGCAATGAGGTAGCTGTGTGAGTAAGATAAGCGACCCTAGTGGCCGACACAAACACCGGGCCCATCTAGGAGTGGCACTGCAGTGTCACGCAGGATGGCCCTTCCAAAAAACCCTCCCCAAACAGCACATGACGCAAAGAAAAAAAGAGGCGCAATGAGGTAGCTGTGTGAGTAAGATAAGCGACCCTAGTGGCCGACACAAACACCGGGCCCATCTAGGAGTGGCACTGCAGTGTCACGCAGGATGTCCCTTCCAAAAAACCCTCCCCAAACAGCACATGACGCAAAGAAAAAAAGAGGCGCAATGAGGTAGCTGTGTGAGTAAGATAAGCGACCCTAGTGGCCGACACAAACACCTGGCCCATCTAGGAGTGGCACTGCAGTGTCACGCAGGATGGCCCTTCCAAAAAACACTCCCCAAACTGCACATGACGCAAAGAAAAATTAAAGAAAAAAGAGGTGCAAGATGGAATTGTCCTTGGGCCCTCCCACCCACCCTTATGTTGTATAAACAGGACATGCACACTTTAACCAACCCATCATTTCAGTGACAGGGTCTGCCACACGACTGTGACTGAAATGACGGGTTGGTTTGGACCCCCACCAAAAAAGAAGCAATTAATCTCTCCTTGCACAAACTGGCTCTACAGAGGCAAGATGACCACCTCATCATCATCCTCCGATATATCACCGTGTACATCCCCCTCCTCACAGATTATCAATTCGTCCCCACTGGAATCCACCATCTCAGCTCCCTGTGTACTTTGTGGAGGCAATTGCTGCTGGTCAATGTCTCCACGGAGGAATTGATTATAATTCATTTTAATGAACATCATCTTCTCCACATTTTCTGGAAGTAACCTCGTACGCCGATTGCTGACAAGGTGAGCGGCGGCACTAAACACTCTTTCGGAGTACACACTTGTGGGAGGGCAACTTAGGTAGAATAAAGCCAGTTTGTGCAAGGGCCTCCAAATTGCCTCTTTTTCCTGCCAGTATAAGTACGGACTGTGTGACGTGCCTACTTGGATGGGGTCACTCATATAATCCTCCACCATTCTTTCAATGGGGAGAGAATCATATGCAGTGACAGTAGACGACATGTCCGTAATCGTTGACAGGTCCTTCAGTCCGGACCAGATGTCAGCATCAGCAGTCGCTCCAGACTGCCCTGCATCACCGCCAGCGGGTGGGCTCGGAATTCTGAGCCTTTTCCTCGCACCCCCAGTTGCGGGAGAATGTAAAGGAGGAGATGTTGACAGGTCGCGTTCCGCTTGACTTGACAATTTTCTCACCAGCAGGTCTTTGAACCCCAGCAGACTTGTATCTGCCGGAAAGAGAGATCCAAGGTAGGTTTTAAATCTAGGATCGAGCACGGTGGCCAAAATGTAGTGCTCTGATTTCAACAGATTGACCACCCGTGAATCCTTGTTAAGCGAATTAAGGGCTCCATCCACAAGTCCCACATGCCTAGCGGAATCGCTCCGTGTTAGCTCCTCCTTCAATGTCTCCAGCTTCTTCTGCAAAAGCCTGATGAGGGGAATGACCTGACTCAGGCTGGCAGTGTCTGAACTGACTTCACGTGTGGCAAGTTCAAAGGGCAGCAGAACCTTGCACAACGTTGAAATCATTCTCCACTGCGCTTGAGTCAGGTGCATTCCACCTCCTATATCGTGCTGAATTGTATAGGCTTGAATGGCCTTTTGCTGCTCTTCCTACCTCTGAAGCATATATAGGGTTGAATTCCACCTCGTTACCACTTCTTGCTTCAGATGATGGCAGGGCAGGTTCAGGCGTTTTTGGTGTTGCTCCAGTCTTCTGTACGTGGTGCCTGTACGCCAAAAGTGTCCCGCAATTCTTCTGGCCACCGACAGCATCTCTTGCACGCCCCTGTCGTTTTTAAAAAAATTCTGCACCACCAAATTCAAGGCATGTGCAAAACATGGGACGTGCTGGAATTTGCCCATATTTAATGCACACACAATATTGCTGGCGTTGTCCGATGCCACAAATCCACAGGAGAGTCCAATTGGGGTAAGCCATTCCGCGATGATCTTCCTCAGTTGCCGTAAGAGGTTTTCAGCTGTGTGCGTATTCTGGAAACCGGTGATACAAAGCGTAGCCTGCCTAGGAAAGAGTTGGCGTTTGCGAGATGCTGCTACTGGTGCCGCCGCTGCTGTTCTTGCGGCGGGAGTCTATACATCTACCCAGTGGGCTGTCACAGTCATATAGTCCTGACCCTGCCCTGCTCCACTTGTCCACATGTCCGTGGTTAAGTGGACATTGGGTACAGCTGCATTTTTTAGGACACTGGTGACTCTTTTTCTGAGGTCTGTGTACATTTTCGGTATCGCCTGCCTAGAGAAATGGAACCTAGATAGTAATTGGTACCGGGGACACAGTACCTCCAACAAGTCTCTAGTTGGCTCTGCAGTAATGATGGATACCGGAACCACGTTTCTCACCACCCAGGATGCCAAGGCCTCAGTTATCCGCTTTGCAGCAGGATGACTGCTGTGATATTTCATCTTCCTCGCAAAGGACTGTTGGACAGTCAATTGCTTGGTGGAAGTAGTGAAAGTGGTCTTACGATTTCCCCTCTGGGATGACCATCGACTCCCAGCAGCAACAACAGCAGCGCCAGCAGCAGTAGGCGTTACACGCAAGGATGCATCGGAGGAATCCCAGGCAGGAGAGGAATCGTCAGAATTGCCAGTGACATGGCCTGCAGGACTATTGGCATTCCTGGGGAAGGAGGAAATTGACACTGAGGGAGTTGGTGGGGTGGTTTGCGTGAGCTTGGTTACAAGAGGAAGGGATTTACTGGTCAGTGGACTGCTTCCGCTGTCGCCCAAAGTTTTTGAACTTGTCACTGACTTATTATGAATGCGCTGCAGGTGACGTATAAGGGAGGATGTTCCGAGGTGGTTAACGTCCTTACCCCTACTTATTACAGCTTGACAAAGGCAACACACGGCTTGACAAATGTTGTCCGCATTTCTGTTGAAATACTTCCACACCGAAGAGCTGATTTTTTTTGTATTTTCACCAGGCATGTCAACGGCCATATTCCTCCCACGGACAACAGGTGTCTCCCCGGGTGCCTGACTTAAACAAACCACCTCACCATCAGAATCCTCCTTGTCAATTTCCTCCCCAGCGCCAGCAACACCCATATCCTCCTCATCCTGGTGTACTTCAACACTGACATCTTCAATCTGACTATCAGGAACTGGACTGCGGGTGCTCCTTCCAGCACTTGCAGGGGGCGTGCAAATGGTGGAAGGCGCATGCTCTTCACGTCCAGTGTTGGGAAGGTCAGGCATCGCAACCGACACAATTGGACTCTCCTTGTGGATTTGGGATTTCGAAGAACGCACAGTTCTTTGCGGTGCTTTTGCCAGCTTGAGTCTTTTCATTTTTCTAGCGAGAGGCTGAGTGCTTCCATCCTCATGTGAAGCTGAACCACTAGCCATGAACATAGGCCAGGGCCTCAGCCGTTCCTTGCCACTCCGTGTGGTAAATGGCATATTGGCAAGTTTACGCTTCTCCTCCGACAATTTTATTTTAGATTTTGGAGTCCTTTTTTTACTGATATTTGGTGTTTTGGATTTTACATGCTCTGTACTATGACATTGGGCATCGGCCTTGGCAGACGACGTTGCTGGCATTTCATCGTCTCGGCCATGACTAGTGGCAGCAGCTTCAGCACGAGGTGGAAGTGGATCTTGATCTTTCCCTAATTTTGTAACCTCAACATTTTTGTTCTCCATATTTTAATAGGCAAAACTAAAAGGTACCTCAGGTAAACAATGGAGATGGATGGATACTAGTATACTTATGGATGGACGAGCGACTGCCGACACAGAGGTAGCTACAGCCGTGGACTACCGTACTGTGTCTGCTGCTAATATAGACTGGATGATAATGAGATGAAATCAATATATATATATATAATATCACACTAGTACTGCAGCCGGACAGGTAGATATATTTATTATGTAATGACTGATGACGGACCTGCTGGACACTGTCAGCTCAGCAGCACCGCAGACTGCTACAGTAAGCTACTATAGTAGTATGTATAAAGAAGAAAGAAAAAAAAAACCACGGGTAGGTGGTATACAATTATGGATGGACGAGCGACTGCCGACACAGAGGTAGCTACAGCCGTGGACTACCGTACTGTGTCTGCTGCTAATATAGACTGGATGATAATGAGATGAAATCAATATATATATATATAATATCACTAGTACTGCAGCCGGACAGGTATATATATTTATTATGTAATGACTGATGACGGACCTGCTGGACACTGTCAGCTCAGCAGCACCGCAGACTGCTACAGTAAGCTACTATAGTAGTATGTATAAAGAAGAAAGAAAAAAAAAAACCACGGGTAGGTGGTATACAATTATGGATGGACTGCCGAGTGCCGACACAGAGGTAGCTACAGCCGTGGACTACCGTACTGTGTCTGCTGATAATATAGACTGGATGATAATGAGATGAAATCAATATATATGTATATATAATATCACTAGTACTGCAGCCGGACAGGTATATATATTTATTATGTAATGACTGATGACGGACCTGCTGGACACTGTCAGCTCAGCAGCACCGCAGACTGCTACAGTAAGCTACTATAGTAGTATGTATAAAGAAGAAAGAAAAAAAAAAACCACGGGTAGGTGGTATACAATTATGGATGGACTGCCGAGTGCCGACACAGAGGTAGCTACAGCCGTGGACTAACGTACTGTGTCTGCTGATAATATAGACTGGATGATAATGAGATGAAATCAATATATATGTATATATAATATCACTAGTACTGCAGCCGGACAGGTATATATATTTATTATGTAATGACTGATGACGGACCTGCTGGACACTGTCAGCTCAGCAGCACCGCAGACTGCTACAGTAATCTACTATAGTAGTATGTATAAAGAAGAAAGAAAAAAAAAAACCACGGGTAGGTGGTATACAATTATGGATGGACTGCCGAGTGCCGACACAGAGGTAGCTACAGCCGTGGACTACCGTACTGTGTCTGCTGATAATATAGACTGGATGATAATGAGATGAAATCAATATATATGTATATATAATATCACTAGTACTGCAGCCGGACAGGTATATATATTTATTATGTAATGACTGATGATGGACCTGCTGGACACTGTCAGCTCAGCAGCACCGCAGACTGCTACAGTAAGCTACTATAGTAGTATGTATAAAGAAGAAAGAAAAAAAAAACACGGGTAGGTGGTATACAATTATGGATGGACTGCCGAGTGCCGACACAGAGGTAGCTACAGCCGTGGACTAACGTACTGTGTATGCTGATAATATAGACTGGATGATAATGAGATGAAATCAATATATATGTATATATAATATCACTAGTACTGCAGCCGGACAGGTATATATATTTATTATGTAATGACTGATGACGGACCTGCTGGACACTGTCAGCTCAGCAGCACCGCAGACTGCTACAGTAATCTACTATAGTAGTATGTATAAAGAAGAAAGAAAAAAAAAAACCACGGGTAGGTGGTATACAATTATGGATGGACTGCCGAGTGCCGACACAGAGGTAGCTACAGCCGTGGACTACCGTACTGTGTCTGCTGATAATATAGACTGGATGATAATGAGATGAAATCAATATATATGTATATATAATATCACTAGTACTGCAGCCGGACAGGTATATATATTTATTATGTAATGACTGATGATGGACCTGCTGGACACTGTCAGCTCAGCAGCACCGCAGACTGCTACAGTAAGCTACTATAGTAGTATGTATAAAGAAGAAAGAAAAAAAAAACACGGGTAGGTGGTATACAATTATGGATGGACTGCCGAGTGCCGACACAGAGGTAGCTACAGCCGTGGACTAACGTACTGTGTCTGCTGATAATACAGACTGGATGATAATGAGATGAAATCAATATATATGTATATATAATATCACTAGTACTGCAGCCGGAGAGGTATATATATTTATTATGTAATGACTGATGACGGACCTGCTGGACACTGTCAGCTCAGCAGCACCGCAGACTGCTACAGTAAGCTACTATAGTAGTATGTATAAAGAAGAAAGAAAAAAAAAAAACCACGGGTAGGTGGTATACAATTATGGATGGGCTGCCGAGTGCCGACACAGAGGTAGCTACAGCCGTGGACTAACGTACTGTGTCTGCTGATAATATAGACTGGATGATAATGAGATGAAATCAATATATATGTATATATAATATCACTAGTACTGCAGCCGGACAGGTATATATATTTATTATGTAATGACTGATGACGGACCTGCTGGACACTGTCAGCTCAGCAGCACCGCAGACTGCTACAGTAAGCTACTATAGTAGTATGTATAAAGAAGAAAGAAAAAAAAAAAAAACACGGGTAGGTGCTAGGTGGTATACAATATTATATATATATTATATACAATTATATATATATATATATATATATATATATATATTAAACTCATAAACTGGTGGTGATTATTAAACTGGTGGTCAGGTCACTGGTCACACTATCAGCAACTTGCAAGTAGTACTCCTGAGTCCTAAGCAGACAATCACAATATATATTATACTGGTGGTCAGTGTGGTCACAAACAATGGCAGTGTGGCACTCTGGCAGCAAAAGTGTGCACTGTACGTTATATGTACTCCTGAGTCCTGAGTCCTGCTCTCAGACTCTAACTGCTCCCCACTGTCAGTGTCTCCCCCACAAGTCAGATAATACAGTCACACTATCTCTATCACTTCAGCAAGTACTAGTAGTAGTAGTACTCCTCCTAATGCTCCCCAAAATTACTACTGTGTCTCTCTCTGTCTCACTCTCTTCTCGAATCTCTATAAACGGAGAGGACGCCAGCCACGTCCTCTCCCTATGAATCTCAATGCACGTGTGAAAATGGCGGCGACGCGCGGCTCCTTATATAGAATCCGAGTCTCGCGATAGAATCCGAGCCTCGCGAGAATCCGACAGCGTGATGATGACGTTCGGGCGCGCTCGGGTTAACCGAGCAAGGCGGGAAGATCCGAGTCGCTCGGACCCGTGTAAAAAAAACTGAAGTTCGGGCGGGTTCGGATTCCGAGGAACCGATCCCGCTCATCTCTATACCAGAGCCAGATTTACATTCAATATATGAGCCCAAAGGCGCATGTGGGCATTATGCACAGGTGCAGCAGTATATACATGTGGGCGTTAAACACAGGTGCAGAGGTACTGTATAAACTCCTTTGATGAGCTTTGATTAGCGATATGCGGGAAGATAGGCAGAGGAGGCACTGCCTTAGCTGTCACAGACTTTTTACTCCAGAGGTTTGACTATAAAAATTATTCGAATAATACAAAGAAGATTGTTGTATTTTTCATATACGTTATACAGTCAAAACTCTGGTGCAAACGTTAGTATGACAGGAAAGGCTCTGCTGCTATGGGGCCCAGAGCTGAGAGGGGCCACCTTCCCTGTCACAATTACATGTGTTATACACAAGGGCGTAGCTACCATAGGAGCAGGGAGTGCAGCTGCTATGGGGCCCAGAGCTGAGAGGGGCCACCTTCCCTGTCACAGTTACATGTGTTATATACAAGGGTGTAGCTACCATAGGTGCAGGGAGTGCAGCTGCTATGGGGCCCAGAGCTGAGAGGGGCCACCTTCCCTCTCACAGTTACATGTGTTATATACAGGGTGTAGCTACCATAGGTGCCGGGAGTGCAGCTGCTATGGGGCCCAGAGCTGAGAGGAGCCACCTTCCCTGTCACAGTTACATGTGTTATATACAGGGTGTAGCTACCATATGTGCAGGGAGTGCAGCTGCTATGGGGCCCAGAGCTGAGAGGGGCCACCTTCCCTGTCACAGTTACATGTGTTATATACAGGGTGTAGCTACCATAGGTGCCGGGAGTGCAGCTGATATGGGGCCCAGAGCTGAGAGGGGCCACCTTCCCTGTCACAATTACATGTGTTATACACAAGGGCGTAGCTACCATAGGAGCAGGGAGTGCAGCTGCTATGGGGCCCAGAGCTGAGAGGGGCCACCTTCCCTGTCACAGTTACATGTGTTATATACAAGGGTGTAGCTACCATAGATGCAGGGGGTGCAGCTGCTATGGGGCCCAGAGCTGAGAGGGGCCACCTTCCCTCTCACAGTTAAATGTGTAATATACAAGAAGTGTCGAACTGGGGCATGAAGGGCCCACCGTGGAATGCCGTGGTAGGGGCCCATGTCATAGTTGCCTACCCTCCCTCATTCTGCAGGAGACTCCCTGAAATAGAAGCTGAAAAAATCATGCCTGAAAAAAACGCTCCATACCATATCTGTGCTCAGCCTCAGTGTGCTGCATGATATATCTGACTGTGCTGAGTGCTCACACTGCTTAATTGTGGGGGAGACTGGGGAGCAGCTATAGCAGGAGTACAGTGCACAGTTTTGCTGACAGTGACCACCAGTATACGTTTGTCTGCCTGAAAAACACTCCTGTGGTGTCTTTTTTTCTTTATACTATAAACGCAGTCTGCTGACAGTGTCCACCAGGTCCATTATACTGTATATAGCAGTACGGTAGGCCACTGCTGTACCTACCTCTGTGTCTTCAGTCACTCGTCGTCATACATAAAGTATACTATCCATCCATCTACATTGTATACCTGTGGTGTCTTTTTTTCTTTATACTATAAACGCAGTCTGCTGACAGTGTCCACCAGGTCCATTATACTGTATATAGCAGTACGGTAGGCCACTGCTGTACCTACCTCTGTGTCTTCAGTCACTCGTCGTCATACATAAAGTATACTATCCATCCATCTACATTGTATACCTGTGGTGTCTTTTTTTCTTTATACTATAAACGCAGTCTGCTGACAGTGTCCACCAGGTCCATTATACTGTATATAGCAGTACGGTAGGCCACTGCTGTACCTACCTCTGTGTCTTCAGTCACTCGTCGTCATACATAAAGTATACTATCCATCCATCTACATTGTATACCTGTGGTGTCTTTTTTTCTTTATACTATAAACGCAGTCTGCTGACAGTGTCCACCAGGTCCATTATACTGTATATAGCAGTACGTTAGGCCACTGCTGTACCTACCTCTGTGTCTTCAGTCACTCGTCGTCATACATAAAGTATACTATCCATCCATATACATTGTATACCTGTGGTGCCTTTTAGTTGTGCGCATTAAAATATGGAGAACAAAAATGTGGAGGTTAAAAAAATAGGGAAAGATCAAGATCCACTTCCACCTCGTGCTGAAGCTGCTGCCACTAGTCATGGCCGAGACGATGAAATGCCATCAACGTCGTCTGCCAAGGCCGATGCCCAATGTCATAGTACAGAGCATGTAAAATCCAAAACACAAAAGATCAGTAAAAAAATTACCCAAAAATCAAAATTAAAAGCGTCTGATGAGAAGCGTAAACTTGCCAATATGCCATTTACGACACGGAGTGGCAAGGAACGGCTGAGGCCCTGGCCTATGTTCATGGCTAGTGGTTCAGCTTCACATGAGGATGGAAGCACTCATCCTCTCGCTAGAAAAAAGAAAAGACTTAGGCTGGCAAAAGCACAGCAAAGAACTGTGCGTTCTTCGAAATCACAAATCCCCAAGGAGAGTCCAATTGTGTCGGTTGCGATGCCTGACCTTCCCAACACTGGACGTGAAGAGCTTGCACCTTCCACCATTTGCACGCCCCCTGCAAGTGCTGGAAGGAGCACCCGCAGTCCAGTTCCTGATAGTCAAATTGAAGATGTCACTGTTGAAGTACACCAGGATGAGGATTTGGGTGCTGCTGGCGCTGGGGAGGAAATTGACAAGGAGGATTCTGATGGTGAGGTGGTTTGTTTAAGTCAGGCACCCGGGGAGACACCTGTTGTCCGTGGGACGAATATGGCCATTGACATGCCTGGTCAAAATACAAAAAAAATCAGCTCTTCGGTGTGGAATTATTTCAACAGAAATGCGGACAACAGGTGTCAAGCCGTGTGTTGCCTTTGTCAAGCTGTAATAAGTAGGGGTAAGGACGTTAACCACCTCGGAACATCCTCCCTTATACGTCACCTGCAGCGCATTCATCATAAGTCAGTGACAAGTTCAAAAACTTTGGGTGACAGCGGAAGCAGTCCACTGACCACTAAATCCCTTCCTCTTGTAACCAAGCTCCTGCAAACCACACCACCAACTCCCTCAGTGTCAATTTCCTCCTTACCCAGGAAAGCCAATAGTCCTGCAGGCCATGTCACTGGCAAGTCTGACGAGTCCTCTCCTGCCTGGGATTCCTCCGATACATCCTTGAGTGTAACGCCTACTGCTGCTGGCGCTGCTGTTGTTGCTGCTGGGAGTCGATCGTCATCCCAGAGGGGAAGTCGGAAGACCACTTGTACTACTTCCAGTAAGCAATTGACTGTCCAACAGTCCTTTGCGAGGAAGATGAAATATCACAGCAGTCATCCTGCTGCAAAGCAGATAACTGAGGCCTTGGCAGCCTGGGCGGTGAGAAACGTGGTTCCGGTATCCATTGTTACTTCAGAGCCAACTATAGACTTGATTGAGGTACTGTGTCCCCGGTACCAAATACCATCTAGGTTCCATTTCTCTAGGCAGGCGATACCGAAAATGTACACAGACCTCAGAAAAAGAGTCACCAGTGTCCTGAAAAATGCAGTTGTGCCCAATGTCCACTTAACCACGGACATGTGGACAAGTGGAGCAGGGCAGACTCAGGACTACATGACTGTGACAGCCCACTGGGTAGATGTATTGCCTCCCGCTGCAAGAACAGCAGCGGCGGCACCAGTAGCAGCATCTTGCAAATGCCAACTCGTTCCTAGGCAGGCTACGCTTTGTATCACCGCTTTCCAGAATACGCACACAGCTGAAAACCTCTTACGGCAACTGAGGAAGATCATCGCAGAATGGCTTACCCCAATTGGACTCTCCTGGGGATTTGTGGCATCGGACAACGCCAGCAATATTGTGCGTGCATTACATCTGGGCAAATTCCAGCACGTCCCATGTTTTGCACATACCTTGAATTTGGTGGTGCAGAATTATTTAAAAAACGACAGGGGCGTGCAAGAGATGCTGTTGGTGGCCAGAAGAATTGCGGGCCACTTTCGGCGTACAGGCACCGCGTACAGAAGACTGGAGCACCACCAAAAACACCTGAACCTGCCCTGCCATCATCTGAAGCAAGAGGTGGTAACGAGGTGGAATTCAACCCTCTATATGCTTCAGAGGATGGAGGAGCAGCAAAAGGCCATTCAAGCCTATACATCTGGCCACGATATAGGCAAAGGAGGGGGAATGCACCTGACTCAAGCGCAGTGGAGAATGATTTCAACGTTGTGCAAGGTTCTGCAACCTTTTGAACTTGCCACACGTGAAGTCAGTTCAGACACTGCCAGCCTGAGTCAGGTCATTCCCCTCATCAGGCTTTTGCAGAAGAAGCTGGAGACATTGAAGGAGGAGCTAAAACAGAGCGATTCCGCTAGGCATGTGGGACATGTGGATGGAGCCCTTAATTCGCTTAACCAGGATTCACGGGTGGTCAATCTGTTGAAATCAGAGCACTACATTTTGGCCACCGTGCTCGATCCTAGATTTAAAACCTATGTTGTATCTCTCTTTCCGGCAGACACAAGTCTGCAGAGGTTCAAAGACCTGCTGGTGAGAAAATTGTCAAGTCAAGCGGAACGTGACCCGTCAACATCTCCTCCTTCACATTCTCCCGCAACTGGGGGTGCGAGGAAAAGGCTACGAATTCCGAGCCCACCCGCTGGCGGTGATGCAGGGCAGTCTGGAGCGAGTGCTGACATCTGGTCCGGACTGAAGGACCTGCCAACGATTACTGACATGTCGTCTACTGTCACTGCATATAATTCTCTCACCATTGAAAGAATGGTGGAGGATTATATGAGTGACCGCATCCAAGTAGGCACGTCAGACAGTCCGTACGTATACTGGCAGGAAAAGAGGCAATTTGGAGGCCCTTGCACAAACTGGCTTTATTCTACCTAAGTTGCCCTCCCTCCAGTGTGTACTCCAAAAGAGTGTTTAGTGCCGCCGCTCACCTTGTCAGCAATCGGCGTACGAGGTTACTTCCAGAAAATGTGGAGAAGATGATGTTCATTAAAATTAATTATAATCAATTCCTCCATGGAGAGTCACCAGCAGCAATTGCCTCCAGAAAGTACACGGGGATCTGAGATGGTGGATTCCAGTGGGGATGAATTAATAATCTGTGAGGAGGGGGATGTACACAGTGAAAGGGGTGATGAATCGGACGATGATGATGAGGTGGACATCTTGCCTCCGTAGAGCCAGTTTGTGCAAGGAGAGATTGATTGCTTCTTTTTTGGTGGGGGCCCAAACCAACCAGTCATTTCAGTCACAGTCGTGTGGCAGACCCTGTCGCTGAAATGATGGGTTCGTTAAAGTGTGCATGTCCTGTTTATACAACATAAGGGTGGGTGGGAGGGCCCAAGGACAATTCCATCTTGCACCTCTTTTTTCTTTCATTTTTCTTTGCGTCATGTGCTGTTTGGGGAGTATTGTTTTGAAGGGCCATCCTGCGTGACACTGCAGTGCCACTCCTAGATGGGCCAGGTGTTTGTGTCGGCCACTTGGGTCGCTTATCTTAGTCACACAGCTACCTCATTGCGCCTCTTTTTTTCTTTGCGTCATGTGCTGTTTGGGGAGTATTTTTTTGTAGGGCCATCCTGCGTGACACTGCAGTGCCACTCCTAGAAGGGCCAGGTGTTTGTGTCGGCCACTTGGGTCGCTTATCTTAGTCACACAGCTACCTCATTGCGCCTCTTTTTTTCTTTGCGTCATGTGCTGTTTGGGGAGTATTTTTTTGAAGGGCCATCCTGCGTGACACTGCAGTGCCACTCCTAGATGGGCAAGGTGTTTGTGTCGGCCACTTGGGTCGCTTATCTTAGTCACACAGCTACCTCATTGCGCCTCTTTTTTTCTTTGCGTCATGTGCTGTTTGGGGAGTATTTTTTTCAAGTGCCATCCTGTCTGACACTGCAGTGCCACTCCTAGATGGGCCAGGCGTTTGTGTCGGCCACTTGGGTCGCTTATCTTAGTCACACAGCTACCTCATTGCGCCTCTTTTTTTCTTTGCGTCATGTGCTGTTTGGGGAGTATTTTTTTGAAGGGCCATCCTGCGTGACACTGCAGTGCCACTCCTAGATGGGCCAGGTGTTTGTGTCGGCCACTTGGGTCGCTTAGCTTAGTCACACAGCTACCTCGGTGCAAATTTTAGGACTAAAAATAATATTGTGAGGTGTGAGGTGTTCAGAATAGACTGAAAATGAGTGGAAATTATGGTTATTGAGGTTAATAATACTATGGGATCAAAATGACCCCCAAATTCTATGATTTAAGCTGTTTTTTAGGGTTTTTTGAAAAAAACACCCGAATCCAAAACACACCCGAATCCGACAAAAAAATTTCGGTGAGGTTTTGCCAAAACGCGTTCGAACCCAAAACACGGCCGCGGAACCGAACCCAAAACCAAAACACAAAACCCGAAAAATTTCCGGTGCACATCACTAGTATTATATTCTAGTTATTTTATCATATTAACTGCCACACAGTTTATTTATTTTCCGCTTTGTATGTATAGTTTTGTGTGCCTGCATTAGTCATTTTCACACCCAGTAAGTCTGGCATTGGTGGTCTCTGTCAAGGGGTGCCCACGACACGTATTTCCCAGAGAGGAATCCATCTGTGCTACCCGCTACAGATATGAGGCAGCCATCAGGCAGATAAACCGGGCGTTGCTGCTGTTACATGTGCTTACTTATTAACACAATCTGTGCGCGCCTTAAATAAGCTCATTTGCACCTCTACCACTCAAGTCCACAAGCCCCCTCCACAGCTAATAAATAATCTCACAATGCAAAGTTTATGAAATGGAACAAATGACATCCCACTGCTTCCTCAGCCAGCACCGAAACCAAGCTACATCCCAGCCAAGCAATAAATAAAAAAAGGAAAAATAAATTATATAAATATGCATATATATATATATATATATATATACACACACACATATATATGTATATATATAAATATATATATTATTTATGCTATATTTATGAGTTGCTCTAATCAACTGCTTAACATTTCTGCAAGCCATTTTTTTTCTCTGCAAATTTGTATATTCAGTTTCATTGACACCTGTCATGCCGCTACTGGTCTGCAACCATCACGTCGTTATGCCATGTGACAGCGGCTAATAACTTTCTGCATCTCTGCTAACCTCACGTTGCTGCTGCCACTGTCGTGGTTTAATCCTGTTCTCTCCAAGCGACTTTCTCGACATTTCATTAAATAGGGGATGACAGTGGGGGAACCACACGAGAATTAGTCATGTTATGGGGAGGGGGGGGGGGGGGGGGAGTTAATAAGTGTGAGATTAAAATGGTACAAGAATGGGTTGTCTCCTTTCCTGGCATTTAAAGAGCAAATACAGGACTCAACGTTTTGGGTTACTGTGTATTTCTATGCCTCCTGTGCATTTATAGTAATATTGCTTTAACTGTAGAGCTTTGGTACATTTAACCCCAATAGATCCTTATTGAAATAAGATAAATGCACATGGAAAGTTTTTCTCCATAGCGTTGCAAAGATGCCTCATGTTTACATTCTGGTCCAGACCTACTTTACGCTCCCCACTATCAATGTGTTAATGGAACGTGTAAACTGTAACAGGCAGGGCCCTCCACCTGCTCTCCCTGCCCTGTTCTTACTCCTGTTTCTTCCCACTCACCGTCAGTGTCTCTAATCTGCTCCATCAACCCTTCCAAGGGCACTGGGTCATTGTGTGCCACTGTTTTTTACTCATCATACTCATCTCACTCATCATACTTACCTACAATATTTCCAAATTTCCGGGGGGGCCATCCAGAAGATTGATTAGTAACCCCTGGAAGAGTCCGCCAGGCAGAGTCTAGTGCAGTGGGCAGGACTGGAAGATTGAGGCCAAAAAAAGTTGGTCCACGGGGAGGGGGCGATTTTGGCATCATTCGTCCCATCCTGTCCACTTCACTAGGAAGTTGGTGGGATTACCATCCACTCTTCCTGGGAGAATCATGTCATACTGGCCCTATCCACTTTCCATAGATCCATTCGCTGCATTGTGCCATGAGGGGTCAGGGCCGGATGACGCAAAGAGTCAGCCCCTACCCCCATCAGCTATCATCAGCACCTCCTTTCTTGTAGGAGAATCTAAAAGTCGGTACAATAAGGGGCTCATTTACCAATGAGTGATAAAACTTGTTGTGAATGATAAAATTCGTTGCGTATCATAAATGGATGCTCCAGCAAATCAGCTCTTAACTGCCATGTGTTCAGCTACTGTCATGTGTTTAAAAAATGGCAGTTGGGAGCTGATCGGCTGGTGCATCGTTTATCATATGCAACAAGTAATTTAAAGAATGGCGCTCAGCCCCCCAAATGCCGCAGCATGTCAGCCATACTGCGGCTTACAGGGGGCTGCGAGCGACATTGCATGACCCGTTCTAAACAAGCGCACAACGGGTCTTGTGCCTGCCAGCCCAACAAACTATTATATTTGTACGCAGACCATTGGGTTTGCATACAAATATGAATCAGACCCAATGTGCCCTGGAAATTGTGAAAAGAAATGAATTACCTGGAGATCAGGCTGGAGAACCACTGCTTGTGCAGCTGTTGTTCAGCTTCAGTACCCAGCATGTTCTGCCAGGCAGGTTGCTTAATATTGATTTAAAATAACAACACAAGAGACTGGCTGGTACGTGTCCTAAAAGGAAATAAATGTAACATGAAACAGATGGGAAACTGTAAAGTGCAAATAATAACACCTACAGCTCGTAAGTTGAACCAAAAAAACCTTTACTAACTTAAACGGTTATCACTGAAACGTGTGCAAGAACATTGGGCCTAGGGCCTAATTCAGATCTGATCACAGCAGCAAATTTGTTAGCAGTTGGGCAAAACCATGTGCACTGCAGGTGGGGCAGATGTAACATGTGCAGAGAGAGTTAGATTTGGGTGGGGTGTGTTCAAGCTGAAATCTAAATTGCAGTGTAGAAATAAAGCAGCCAGTATTTACCCTGCACAGAAACAAAATAACCCACCCGAATCTCACTCTCTCTGCACATGTTATATCATACTTGCCTACTCTCCCAGAAACTGCAGAGGCGCCCGTTTTTTGGGTTAGCACCCCGGAAGAGTAGGCAGGTATCCCGCATCCTGCTCGCATCCTAGTGATGTGGGCAGGATGGAGAGAAACTCTCCTGGGTTCATGGGTCCATGGAGTGGGGCAAGGGGTTAAAATGACAGAAATCGCATAATTTTAGCCCCAAATCGCGGTGTTTTCCAGATGATGTCATAGCCCAGCCCGCCCCCTGAAGTCTCCTGCAGCGTCTCCTTTCCGGGCTTCTCCCAGAGAGGAGACATTCAAAGTAGGTAAGTATGAGTTATATCTGCCCCCCCTGCAGTGCACATGGGCCCTCATTCCGACCTGATCGCTAGCAGGCTACTTTTAGCACTGCTGCGATCAGGTAGTCGCCGCCTACAGGGGGAGGGGGAATTTGCTGTGCAGGGCTGCGCTCGCTTCTACACAGCTCAGGACTTACTCACCTGCTGCGATCATCCAGATCGGAGCTGACGTCAGGATCCCTCCCTCGAAACGGCTGGGCACGCCTGCATTCGGACGGACACTCCCTGAAAACGGTCAGTTGACGCCTCCAGCCGGCCTCCTCCTGTCAATCTTCTTGCGGTCGCGGGTGCGATCGCTTTCTTCATTAGTTCTGTCGCTCCGCATTGCGGTCGCGGCACATGCGCAGTTCACACCCGAATGCAACGCTGCGAAAAACTGCAGCGTGCGATCGGGTCGGAATTACCCCATGGTTTTGCCCAACTGCTGACAAATTTGCTGCTGCTCTGAATTTCCCCCATTATGTGGCTTTTATCTGCAAATTAGTTCTTCTTACATTTATAGCATAAGAAGAGACACCTCAGCTCCTTCCCCATGCTGGAATCCAGGCGGAAATGTATCAAATCTTCTAAAGAGTGAAAAAAGTGAACAAATAGAGAGGTTGCCCATGGCAACCAATCAGCTCCTACCTAGCATTGATCAACTGCTAATTGCTGAATGGTTGCTATGGGCAGCGTCTTCACTTTCTCACACTGCAGAAGATTGATACATCTTCTCTGCAGCCACAGAAAGAAACCACCTGGGGTGGTGGCTAGGGCTAAGGACACAGCGGGTGTCGGCTATGGCTAAGACTAGGGGGGTGGTAGTGGTTAAGCCTAACCCCCCCTGTAGTGCCTAACTGTAACCCCTCCCACCCCCGGTCCCTAACCCTAACTCTCACCCCAATACTTACCATCTGGATACCCCAGGGTTCTGGTGCCGGGATTTTGGTGTTGGTCCTGACCGCCGGCATCCAGTACGCCAGGATGCTTACCGCCATCAGAAGATGCTAGGGCCAAACTCAGGAATGCAGGCTCCAGAATGCAACCAAGGGGGTCAAGCTCTGGCAAGCAATGTATGGGCTGCTGTCAGAGGCGGTTATGGTATAAAGGGTCGACCTAGTTAAGATCGACAGTCATTAGGTTGTCCACTATTGGTTGATAATAACATGGTCGACATGGAAAAATGGTCAACACGGGACAAGTCAACACATGAAGAGGTCGACATGGAATTGTCAGGAATCGGCGCTCTGCTACGTCTCACTTACCAGCGCGCTGGTGTGCGGGCCTCCGGAGGTCTTGGCCCCAGTTGCGGCTGCGTGGGTGTAGTATCCGCGAGCGTTCTATTTCACATTGCTGAGTACTCCTGAGTCTGGTCCTGTGTAGGTTTTGCGGCGTGCCGATGCTCAGCCTGTGTGGACGTTACCATGGCACCTGCACGCAGCTGATTCTGATGTTCAATCCAGCTTGTATCTCCGCCTGCAGTTTGTGTCCAATCACTGCTGGGCAGGAGGTATAACTTCCAGCTTGTGGCTCTCTCACATTGCCTCGGACAACAAGTCACACACCGTGTGCCTTAGTTCTTCTGGTTCCTGTTTCCAGCGATCCCCGTGGTTACTTCCATTTGTTCCAGTCTTCATTCTCACAGCTCTCCTGTTAACTCCGGACTCCAATTCCATTCAGCCACAATCACCAGCAGCAGAGACTCTCCTCAGGTGTTCGTATTACCATCTCACTTGTACACTAGCTATCTGTATTCCATCTGTGCATTTCAGCAGTATTACTATTGATGGCTTTGAGACTGTTTCCTGCTTGAACCTAGTAAAGCTATATGGACTTGTGTGCTTTATAGAGACTGAGAGTTTTTTTACATACCGGAGTTCTGCCTTTCAAGTTACTTTATTTTACGTTATACCGAGACTGTGTGCTATCAAGTACTATTGGACTTTAGTTATATCATCTGCCTTCAGTTTTGTTGTTTCACATTTCATTTGCTAGAGACCTCTGCTATTTAAATCCAGTTATCATCTATTGTCATTCCATTACCGGTTTTCTGTTTATACTGTGTTATCCGATCTGCTCAGTACAATAAAACATCAGCGCCTATGCGCAGGACTATTATATTGCCTCCACGTTTTATCCATCAGACCAACACTAACCCACTAGCGCCCCCACCGGGGACAGACAAACCTAGAGACCTGACAGTTTGTCCGAGGCCCATGGACCCGGACGGTGGTCAGAGTGTGGGGTCAGGGACACTCCAAGACCTAGTGTCACGACTGGATGGTCAAGAGGCTGCGCAGCAGCAGATTATGCAATTCCTGCAAGGAATGTCTTTACGATTAGATACTTTGCAACAATCACTTCCAATTCCAGTTTCCCCAGTGTCCTCTTCAGTTACAGTTCCTGCTCCAGGTTCCTCAGTTTCCAGCTCTCCAGTTGTTCCTGTTTCAATGTCTCGCATCCATCTTCCTACTCCGAGTAAATTTGATGGTAATTCTAAGATGTGTCGTGGGTTTCTAAACCAATGCGAAGTTCAGTTTGAATTGCAGCCACAGAACTTTCCAACACCTAGAACAAAGGTTGCTTATATTGTTTCTCTTCTAGCTGGCTCTGCTTTGAACTGGGTCTCTCCGCTGTGGGAGCGAGCAGATGCAATATTGAACAACTATACTGATTTTGTTGCCGCATTCCGACGCATCTTTGACGAACCTGGGCGTACGACCTCTGCTTCTTCTGACATCCTTCAGATCCGCCAGGGAACACGTACTGTGGGTCAGTACGTTATCCAGTTCCAGACATTGGCATCGGAGGTGAAGTGGAACAACCAGACATTGGTTGCCGCCTTCTGGCATGGTCTGTCTGACCGCATCAAGGATGAACTGACTACTCGAGATTTACCAGAGCAACTGGAAGCTCTAATTTCCCTATGTGTCAAATTGGATCTACGTCTACGCGAGCGGACCTGTGAACGCTCTCGAGGTGATCTTCGCAAGCACCGAGCTATGCCTCCTGTACAGTCTCTACCTATTATTACTGATGAACCCATGCAGGTTAACAAATCTCGTTTAACACCTGAGGAGCGGTCCAGAAGATTAAAGGAAAGACTGTGTCTCTATTGTGCTGCTGCTGGTCATCTGATTGGTTCCTGCCCTGCTCGGCCGGGAAACGCCAGGTCCTAACTTGTAGAGGAGGAGTCAAGTTAGGGCTTTTGAATAAAGCTCCTTCATCTCAGGATCTTATATTACCTGTCACCTTGGAAAGGTCTGAGGGACTCCAATCTTTGTCTGCCTTAGTGGATTGTGGTGCTGCTGGGAATTTTATCACGCAAGCTGCAGTGGATAGACTTTATCTCCCAGTGACTAAGCTGTGTCGTCCAGTTTATCTCACGGCCGTGGACGGAAGCCGTATTTCTGAAGGTTCCATCTTTCAGCAAACCAAGCCGGTAGTTCTAGGAGTAGGCTTCCTGCATTCTGAGCTCATTGAGTTCCTGGTTATACCCAAAGCGGGCTATGAGATAGTACTGGGTATGCCTTGGCTCCAACTGCACAATCCGCAATTTGATTGGTCCACATTTGCAGTTAGCATCATGGAGTTCCTCCTGTCGACAGTCTTGTCTGGCTCAAGTGTTTCCAATAAAGTCTTCTTGTGTAAAGTCTCAGTCTGGCCTCCCGGAGGCCTATCAGGAATTCACTGACGTCTTCAGTGAGAAAGCAGCGGATGTCTTGCCTCCCCATCGAGAGTGGGATTGTCCCATCGACCTGGTTCCAGGGAGCAAGCCGCCTAGAGGGCGTACATACCCTCTTTCAGTCCCAGAAACTCAAGCCATGAGTGAATACATAAAGGAAAATTTACAGAAAGGTTTCATCCATCCATCCACTTCTCCAGCTGGTGCTGGATTCTTCTTCGTCAAGAAGAAAGATGGAGAACTTCGCCCCTGTATCGATTATCGGGGTTTAAATGATATCACAATCAAAAATAGCTACCCGTTACCTCTTATCACAGAGCTGTTTGACAGAGTTAGAGGGGCTTCCATCTTCACGAAACTGGATCTTTGCGGGGCATACAACCTTATCAGGATTCGAAGTGGTGATGAGTGGAAAACCGCCTTCAATACTCGTGACGGCCACTATGAATATCTAGTGATGCCCTTCGGTTTAAGTAATGCTCCTGCCGTGTTTCAAAACTTTGTCAACGAAGTGTTTAGAGATCTCCTGTATAAATGTGTGGTGGTTTACCTCGATGACATCTTGATATTCTCCCGTGATTTAGTCTCTCATCGCCAACAGGTGAAGGAGGTTCTGCAACGTCTTCGACGGAATCATCTGTATGGCAAGTTGTCCAAATGCACATTTGAAGCTTCTTCAATATCTTTCTTAGGATACATCATTTCCGGAACAGATCTTCAAATGAATCCAGCTAAACTGGAAGCTATAGAAAACTGGTCTCTTCCAACAACACTCAAGTCAGTTCAACGCTTCATTGGCTTCGCTAATTACTACAGAAAGTTTATTAAAGGCTTTTCCACGCTAATAGCTCCAATTACCTGCCTTACCCGGAAAGGGGGAAATCCTTCCCAATGGTCTGACGACGCACTGTCCGCTTTTCACAAAATAAAACAAGCTTTTATTTCAGCTCCTGTGTTAAAGCAGCCGGATGTCAGTAAAGCCTTCATCTTGGAAGTGGACGCTTCAACGGTTGGCGTGGGCGCAGTCCTGTCCCAGGTTGGCAGTGATGGTAAGACTCACCCCTGTGGGTTTTTTTCTCGTAGGTTCTCGTCTGCAGAAATGAACTATACTATCGGTGACCAGGAGTTGTTAGCAATCACATTGGCCCTTGAAGAATGGAGGTATCTGCTGGAGGGTACGAGATTCCCCATTACCATCTACACGGATCACAAGAACCTTCTCCACTTGAAAGCCGCGCAGTGTCTGAATCCTCGGCAAGCAAGGTGGGCTCTATTCTTTTCTCGCTTTGATTTTAAGTTGATGTTTAGACCGGGCTCAGAAAAGTCAAAGTGGATGCTTTGTCTCGCTCCATGAGCTCAAACGAGGAATCTGCAGAACAGGCTGCTCGACCAGTATTAAATCCGGTGGTTTTCGCAGCTACAGGGATGTCGCAAGTCCCGCCTCCAGGCAAGATGTTTGTCTCTCCGGAGCTTCGTCCAAACCTTCTGTCTTGGGCTCATACGTCCAAGTTTACTGGTCACCCTGGGGTCCTAAAGACTTTTAAGTTTCTGTCTCAAACGTATTGGTGGCCTCGTATGAAGGTAGACATTCAAGAGTTCATAGCTTCATGTCCCAAATGTGCTCAGCATAAAAATTCTCGTCAGGCTCCCGCAAGCCAATTGATACCCAATTCCATTCCTAGGCGCCCCTGGTCCCATTTGTCGATGGACTTTATTTCTGATCTCCCTCCATCCAAAGGGTATGACACCATCTGGGTAGTAGTCGATAGGTTTTCAAAAATGGCACACTTCATTCCACTCATGGAATTACCCTCTGCTCCAAAGTTGGCTCAGTTGTTTCTTCGTGAAATATTCAGGTTACATGGACTTCCAACAGAAATCATAACTGATCGAGGAGTACAATTTGTGGCCAAGTTTTGGAGGGCTCTGTGTTCAGCACTACAGGTAAAACTGAAGTTCTCTACGGCCTATCATCCTCAAACAAATGGGCAGACAGAGAGGGTAAATCAGAACTTGAGACCTATTTGAGACTGTATATCTCTTCCTCACAGGATGACTGGGTAGAATTGTTGCCATGGGCGGAGTTTGCTCATAATTTCCGTTATCATACTTCAACTAATACAACTCCTTTTTTCGCAGTTTATGGTCAGCATCCTAGAGTACCAGATTTTCAAGAATTACCTGCCATAGATGTGCCTGCGGCTGCTTCTGCTCTTCAGCGGTTCGCTCAGATTTGGAAAGAGATCCATTCATCTCTTAAGAAAGTTTCTCAACGGTATAAAATGTTCGCTGATCGGAAGAGGCGAGCAGTTCCTAGTTTGAAACCGGGCGATAAGGTCTGGTTATCTACCCGTAATCTCCGGCTCAGAGTCCCCTCAATGAAGTTTGCTCCACGGTTTATTGGACCTTTTCCAGTAGAAAGTGTTATTAATCCGGTGGCTTATAAGTTGAAACTGCCTGCTTTTTTGAAAATACCCAACTCATTCCATATTTCTCTCCTCAGACCACTAATTCGCAATAGTTTCCAGAGAACGCTTCCAGCAGCTCCAAAGGTACGAACTCATCGGGGTGTGGAATACGAGGTGGAAAAGATATTAGACTCTCGACATCGTTATGGTCATCTGCAATATCTCATTGACTGGTCTGGATATGGTCCTGAAGAGAGGAGTTGGGTCGATGCCACGGATGTACATGCTCCACGTCTGATCCAAGCCTTCAACAGACTCTTCCCTGCCAAGCCTCGTGGGTGTTCGGTGCTCACCCATAAAGGAGGGGGTACTGTCAGGAATCGGCGCTCTGCTACGTCTCACTTACTAGCGCGCTGGTGTGCGGGACTCCGGAGGTCTTGGCCCCAGTTGCGGCTGCGTGGGTGTAGTATCCGCGAGCGTTCTATTTCACATTGCTGAGTACTCCTGAGCCTGGTCCTGTGTGGGTTTTGCGGCGTGCCGATGTTCAGCCTGTGTGGACGTTACCATGGCACCTGAACGCAGCTGATTCTGATGTTCAATCCAGCTTGTATCTCCGCCTGCAGTTTGTGTCCAATCACTGCTGGGCAGGAGGTATAACTTCCAGCTTGTGGCTCTCTCACATTGCCTCGGACAACAAGTCACACACCGTGTGCCTTAGTTCTTCTGGTTCCTGTTTCCAGCGATCCCCGTGGTTACTTCCATTTGTTCCAGTCTTCATTCTCACAGCTCTCCTGTTAACTCCGGACTCCAATTCCATTCAGCCACTATCACCAGCAGCAGAGACTCTCCTCAGGTGTTCGTATTACCATCTCACTTGTACACTGGCTATCTGTATTCCATCTGTGCATTTCAGCAGTATTACTATTGATGTGCTTTATAGAGACTGAGAGTTCTTTTACATACCGGAGTTCTGCCTTTCAAGTTACTTTATTTTACGTTATACCGAGACTGTGTGCTATCAAGTACTATTGGACTTTAGTTATATCATCTGCCTTCAGTTTTGTTGTTTCACATTTCATTTGCGAGAGACCTCTGCTATTTAAATCCAGTTATCATCTATTGTCATTCCATTACCGGTTTTCTGTTTATACTGTGTTATCCGATCTGCTCAGTACAATAAAACATCAGCGCCTATGCGCAGGACTATTATATTGCCTCCACGTTTTATCCATCAGACCAACACTGACCCACTAGCGCCCCCGCCGGGGACAGACAAACCTAGAGACCTGACAGGAATTTTTTTACTGTTTTTGGTGTCGTTTTTTTCGTAACATGACCAGGAACCCCATGCGCAGTGTGAATTCACACAAGATACGCACCACAAACAGCTCTACATAAGCACCAAAATGACCCAGAACATTTCTCAACACAATGACAGGAATCATACTGCAATGTATTATTACTCTTTTCAAAAATGTCCACTACCGACCGTGGACCTGCTTCAGAGATAGGCGCCGTGTTGATGTTTCCACAGTTGAGCATTTGCGTGCCACTGCAGATCCATGAAAAGTCCTGGAAACCGTTACTGTGCTCGAGCGAACCCAAGTGTCTGAATGCGGTCACAATTGCATACTGCATTGCTAACACTTAAGAATGGGGTTTGCGATCCCTGGGTGTTTTAGACCAGAGACATAAGGCGTGTTATGGGAACGTCACAGGTGTGTCTGAGAATGCCGCTACCTTCCCAATTGCAAATCCACAGCCACAGAGGCCAAGTTTAGCTGGATTTGAGGAGAGTAGCGAGAGTAGATCCCTGGCTACCACAAATGGCGATGGTGCAACCAATGTTGCGTCGATGTTGCAGTGTTTAAAATCGCAATTGCACAGACCACGGAGCCTGAAAGTGGGGGAGTCAGCGCTCGTACTCTCCATCACAAAGGGAAGGCTGAGTTTCACATTTCCACTCCTTGTTGGTCACCCTGGGTTTCAGCTGCCAGTATAAAAGCAATCTGAATGTGGGCTTGTGCATTTATCAATGAGGTCCATGGTGACTTCTAATATGCCCGTTGTTTTCACAGTAGCACATTATGGGGATAATTCAGGTTGGATCGCAAATTGCGATCCAACCGGATTTATTACGATCGCCACACGGACGCATGCGCGACGCCCATCCTGCACATGCGCCAGCACTTTCTGTGGGGAGGGGCGTCGCAGAAAATGCAATCGCCTATGCCCGTCAATCAGGCAGAGAGAGGGCGTGTGTGCGTATGTGTGTGTGTGTGTGTGTGTGGGGGGGGGCGGCAAAGCACCGTTTCTAGGGCGGAGATGGGGCGTGATCACGGCGGCTGTGTGACATCACACGCAGTTGCCGCAATTAGGAACATGGCGACGGGCCTCCTGTGGGCGTAGCTAAGTTGCGCCGACAGGAGGCATCCTCTATTTCTGCTAAAAAGCAGAATTGCTATACGTTTGCAATTTCTGCTTGTTGAAGGTGGGGGAGGCGGTCCGCATGCCAGGCGGCTTTGCCCTGAGATAGGCAGCCCCCAGCATGTTATCAAAAGGATTGCAAATTCTGCTAATTAGCAAAATTTGCAATCCTTACTGAATTAGGTCCTATATCCTATATATTATTACATGCTAAAGAATAAACCAGTCTTAACCAAATCAGAACAGCCTGTACCTCTACAGCAATTTAAGACACAGGGGAGATGAATCAAACCTCGGAGATAAAGTAAATGGAGATGAAGTACCAACCAATCAGTTCCTAGCTGCCATGTTACAGGCTGTGTTTGAAAAACGACAGTTAGAGGCTGATCTTTATCCATTAGTACTTTATCTCTCTCCATGGCTTGATATATACATCTCCCCTACAGGCTGACAAGAGACTAGATAGTGGCCATCTTGAATGGTGTGGAGCACCACCCCTATACATCCACTTGTGGGAGCAGTCGACTGCACTATTAGCCCTTTCCTGGTGCAAAAGATCCATCTGGAACTGCCAGATTAAGGTCCATCTGGGAAAGGGGCTGAAAATGATAAAGGGCCTATTGTGAGAATCAGGGGAGGTGAGACTAGTGCTGAGTGGTCATGACTAGTGCCATGTGGACATGTTCACCCCCTACATTGAGGGGCATCGAGATAGGGGATGGGGTGGGGTAGTCAGATGGAGAACTGCAACTGCTATAGGGCTGACTGGTGCAAGTTTTGATGTTTCCAATGGTCCACAGATGGCGGCACAGATGGCGTGTCTGAAGACGCTCTGAGGTATATACCATATTTTCTAACATACCTTAGACAATTTGAGGAAATTAAAAGGATCCATATTGATATACTTCGCACAGTACTACGTCTACTTTGCCTAACTGTCAGGGGTGCATGGGGGGGGGGGGGGGGGGGGTTTCCAGATGCTTAGAGACCACCCTGAAATTGAATCACCCCATCATCTTAGCAATTCCCCTTTCTTTCATAGTTGTAAAGGCAGAGGCCCTGGTCAGAAAAGATTGTGAGAAAAAAACAAACCCAAACATTTAAATTAGTTTAACATTGATACTGATAAAGTACACAGTAAATTGTATAGTGTGAGTGGTTGACATATTATTTGCTCGCAAATTGAGAGGTGGTATTCTGGTTTCAAACTTCTCCCACCGGGCAATGGTCTTAGCGTTACATGCTTTGGATGCATATAGAACTTGCCAACTTTAACACCTGACCTGGCATACTATCTACAACACAGAGGTCCAGGTCCTATAATTGAAATGCAACCTTTAAGTGCTCAATATTGATCACCAACCAGAGAAGGGCTCTCAAGATTACATACATACAGTACCATTGTATTACTCTCTAGAATATCTCTCCAATTGGAAGTGTCACCACTGAGGGCCTGAGCTGACGGAAGGCAGCCTCAGTTGTAGGGGCTGAGATGTACCGGAACCTGGGAGGTTGTATCAGACCCCTGGACATGTAAGTAACATGAAGAGAAACCGCCCGAAGGCGTGACCACGACAACTTGAGTAAAAGTCAATGATATTTATTTATGACAAACTCCATGCATCACAGTAGCAGTAAAAAGAAACATAAAAATCAGCAGAGAAATAATAATACAGTTCCTGGGTACTACAGGGTGGCAGGGGTCACAGAGCTCTGGTGGTATGAGACAGTTCTTATTATCTGCAAGTTGGAAAGTCCTTACCAGGCTCAACTGTAGCAATGAGGAAAGCCCAGGGTCGTACCAGCTGGTGTTCCAGGGAAAGCTGGACTGCTGTAGATAAAATGCTGCTGTGGGTACTGGTTAGAACCAGACAGGTGTTGGCACGGAGTGGATACTGGCTGGAACCAGTTAAATAATAGATAAAGCTTGAGAGCGATGCAATATAGATGAAATGTAGAATTTGAGAGCGGAGAAATAATAATACCGGTGGAGAGTGGTAAACTGCAGAAAGGACACCGGCCTTTTAAGAGAAGCTGTACACTGCTGGAAGCTGAGCTGGAAGCAGGTGATGTTGTAGCTGGAAACAGGTGAGTCCAGAATGGATCGGAGAGTCAGGCTACACCGCAGATGGAATGCTGGTGCGGGTCTCTATAGCAGAAGTCTGGAGACAGGAGCTGGAACCTGGAAGACATTCACAGGAGAGAGACAAACTGGAACTAGGTTTGACAACCAAAGCACTGACGCCTTCCTTGCTCAGGCACAACCTATTTATACCTGCAGCAAGGAAGGCATTGGCTAGGCAATTATGCAAATTAATAATACAGACAGCAGATTGGTGAATATGATCAGATGACAGAATCCAAGATGGCTGCGCCCATGCAGACACTTGGAGGGAAGTTTGGTTTGTAATCCATGTGGTCTGGAAAACAGTAATGGCGGCGCCGGCCACCGGAGACAGGAGACGCCAGGCTGACAGGTGCACATCCAACCACGCGGACACAGCGGAGGCCGCGGCTGACGTAATCGCCACTCTGAATGCAGAAGCTCAGGAACGGCGGCGGAGGCCGCGGGAGACGCCATGCCAGATGTATAAGGCGTTACTGTGACAGCGTCCAGAGAGACAGGAGAGGATGCGGGAATATGCACATCAGGATAACAGATGGGATCCGGTCCTGGAGCGCTGAGCCAGCCTTAGGAGGCATCTGATGGGTAAGAAATGGCGTCCAGATACCCGGATCGTGACAGCACCCCCCCCTTTAGGAGTGGCCCCAGGACACTTCTTTGGCTTTTGAGGAAACTTGGAATGGAATCTCCGGACCAAGGCAGGAGCATGGACATCAGAAGCATTGGTCCATGAACGTTCCTCAGGGCCATAACCCTTCCAGTCAATAAGATACTGAAGTTGACCGTAACGGTGACGTGAGTCCAGGATCTTGGCCACTTCATACTCAACGCCTCGTTGAGTTTGGACTTTCGGAGTTGGAGGAAGTGAGGAATGAAACCGATTCAAGATTAACGGTTTCAACAGGGAAACATGGAATGTCCTGGGTATTTTTAAGAAAGGAGGTAACTGGAGTCTGTAAGCAACAGGATTGATGACTTGATCAATTTTAAAAGGACCGATGAAGCGAGGTGCAAACTTCATACTGGGAACTCTCAACCTCAAATTCTTCGTGGATAACCATACCCGATCACCCACCTTGAGAGCAGGAACTGCTCGACGCTTCTTATCCGCAAACTTCTTGTACCTGAACGATGCCTTGAGCAGAGCTGATCGTACGCTCTTCCAGATATTGGCAAACTGATGCAAGGTGATATCCACTGCGGGAACAGAAGTTGCTGGAAGCGGTTGGAACTCAGGGACTTTAGGGTGGAATCCAAAGTTGGTGAAGAATGGTGTTGAAGAAGATGAAGAATGATACTGGTTGTTATGACAGAACTCGGCCCAGGGAAGTAATTGAACCCAGTCATCTTGAGAGGAGGACACATAGATGCGGAGGAAGGACTCCAAGTCCTGATTCACCCTCTCAGTTTGACCATTGGTCTGAGGATGGTAAGCCGTGGAAAACTTTAGCTTGACTTGGAGGACTTGACATAAACTTCGCCAGAATTTGGCTGTGAATTGAACTCCTCGATCTGAGATAATTTCTTCTGGAAGACCGCGGAGTCGGAAGATCTCTTGTATGAATACTTGAGCCAACTTGGAAGCTGACGGAAGACCGGTGAGAGGAATGAAGTGTGCCATCTTGGTAAACCGGTCAACTACCACCCAGATGGTATTGAACTTGTTGCACATGGGCAAATCAGTAATAAAATCCATCGACAAATGGGTCCATGGTCGACGGGGAACAGATAGTGGAACCAGTTGCCCCGCAGGCGACTGGCGGGATACTTTATGTTGAGCACACTTTGGGCAAGATGCAATAAACTCCAAAACGTCCTTTTTCAGAGTTGGCCACCAATAGGACCTAGAGATAAACTCCAGGGTTTTTTGGATACCTGTATGTCCGGCAAAGTGGGAAGCATGGGCCCAATGCATGAGCTTCTTCCTTAGTGTCGGCTTCACAAAACTTTTCCCTGATGGGGGCGTAGAGTCCATCCCTACCGTGGAGAATGCCAACGGATTTATAATAGGATGCTTGTCTGAAGACTCTGACTCATTTTCTTGCTCCCATGAGCGGGAAAGGGCATCGGCCTTGCGATTCTGAGAGCCCGGACAGAACTGGAGTTTAAAGTCGAACCTGGAAAAGAAAAGTGCCCATCTGGCCTGACGAGGGTTGAGACATTGTGCGCCTTTCAGATATAAAAGGTTCTTGTGGTCTGTAAGGATGGTGATTGAATGAGAGGCTCCCTCCAACAGATATCTCCACTCCTCTAGAGCGAGCTTGATGGCTAGCAACTCCTGGTCGCCAATGGCATAGTTGCGTTCCGCTGGGGAGAACTTCCGTGAGAAGAAACTGCAAGGATGTAAATGGCCATCTTTAGCCCTCTGAGATAACACCGCTCCTACTCCAACGGAGGAGGCATCCACCTCTAAGATGAAAGGAGAGTCGATGTCAGGCTGTTTCAAGACAGGCGCAGAGATGAACCTCTGTTTTAAAAGATGAAAAGCTTGCATGGCTTCTTCAGACCACTTGGACGGGTTAGCACCCTTCTTGGTGAAAGCAGTAATAGGTGCCACAATGGTGGAAAAATCTCGTATAAACTTTCGGTAATAATTGGCGAACCCTAAGAACCTCTGGACCCCTTTGAGGGTTAAGGGTACCGGCCAATTCTGGATTGCTTGTAGTTTCTCAGGATCCATCTCTAGTCCGGAACCGGACACAATGTACCCTAGAAACGGAATGGACTTGACTTCAAAGACGCATTTCTCTAATTTGCAATAGAGATGATTGACATGGAGACGGGACAGAACCTCCTTTACCCAAAAACGATGTTCCTCTAAATTGTTGGCAAAAATGAGGATATCATCTAGATAGACCACGACATGACGGTATAGAATGTCTCTGAAGATCTCATTGACGAAATGCTGGAAGACAGCTGGAGCATTGCTCAATCCGAAGGGCATGACGAGGTACTCATAATGTCCGTCACGGGTGTTAAATGCGGTCTTCCACTCGTCACCCTCACGGATCCGGATGAGATTGTATGCACCTCTCAAGTCCAGCTTTGTAAAGATGGTAGCTCCGCTAACTCTATCAAAGACCTCAGTAATCAGGGGTAAAGGATAACGGTTCTTGATGGTAATGTCGTTCAAACCTCTGTAGTCGATGCACGGCCGCAGACCACCATCTTTCTTTTTTACAAAAAAGAAGCCTGCGCCGGCTGGAGAAGAAGGTCGAATGAACCCCTTTGCTAGGTTCTCTTTAATGTATTCCTCCATAGACTGCGTCTCGGGCAGAGACAACGGATAAGTTCGGCCTCGAGGTGGAACCTTCCCTGGAACGAGATCAATCGGGCAGTCCCATTCTCTATGAGGAGGAAGGATATCAGCAGAAGCCTTACTGAACACATCCGTGAAATCTTGATATGGAGGAGGTGGAACATCAGACGACCTGGGGGAGGAAGAACAGACAGGCAACACTTTAAACAAACATGTCTCAGCACAGGAGGGACCCCATGCCAGGATTTGCGTAGCCGTCCAATCAATTGTAGGATTGTGAAGACGGAGCCATGGAAGGCCCAGGACCACAGGATGTGTGGCTCTTGGAATCACTAAAAGTGAAATAAGTTCGGAATGAAGAACTCCCACTCTCAGACGAACTGGTAGAGTCCTTAGAGCAATAACTGTATCAAAAATTTTACTGCCATCCACGGCAGTTAAGGAAAAGGAGGAAGGAAGTCTCTCGGTGGGTAGGGACCACCGTTTAACATAGGCTTCGGTAATAAAGTTCCCAGCTGCTCCGGAATCAAGGAGGGCAATGACGTTCTGATAACGTTGAGCAACTTGAAGCGAGACTGGGAGATTTCAATCTTGAGGGGATGGAGAGGAGATCATTACTCCTAGCCGGCCCTCTCCTTGGCGAGCTAGGGTCTGGAGTCCCGGACGTTTGGGACAAGCATTAATGGTGTGAGACGGAGCTGCACAATAAAGACAGAGAGACTCGGAGAGACGTCTTCGGCGCTCAGCAGGAGTTAAACGGGAACGGCCAATTTGCATGGGCTCATCTTTAGTTGGTGACAGTTGGCGAGGAGGAGGAGCAGAAGATTTTGGAGCAGATGATCTTCCACGCTCAGTTGCTCTCTCTCTGAAACGTAAGTCAACTTTTGTACAAAGTGAGATTAGCTCATCTAACTTGGAGGGTAAGTCTCTGGTAGCTAACTCGTCTTTAATACACTCAGATAAACCATGCCAGAATGCAGCATACAGGGCCTCGTCGTTCCATGCCAGTTCGGATGCCAGGATCTGGAACTGTATAAGATATTGTCCTACAGTACGTGATCCCTGGCGTAAACGGAGAATCTCAAAGCTGAAGTTACCCGGCCTGGCTCGTCGAAGATGCGCCTGAATGTTGACACGAATGCAGTGTAAGAAGATAGCAGGGTGTCGGACCTCTCCCATAACGGTGATGCCCAATCAAGGGCTGAGCCACTGAGAAGAGAGATGATGTAGGCAATTTTTGTACGGTCACTGGGAAAATTGCCAGGTTGTAGCTCAAACTGAATCTCACACTGGTTGAGAAATCCCCTGCAGAATCTTGGAGAACCGTCAAATTTTGCTGGCGTTGGAAGATGAAGACGTGGAGCAGAAACGGGTAAGGTGGATGGGGTTATAGCTGGAGTCACTGTGGTTGACGCACCGGACGCGTCTGATCCACGGAGAGTTGTCTGAATCCCATCCAGCCGAGTAGAGAGATCCTGGAGACAGCGGATGATGTGGCCCTGTGCAGCCTCCTGATGTTCAAGTCGGGCTGCCAGTTCTTGCATCGGCCTGGCCGCTTGATCCTGGTCTCCGGCTGGATTCATTTGGTCAGTGCTTACTGTCACCACTGAGGGCCTGAGCTGACGGAAGGCAGCCTCAGTTGTAGGGGCTGAGATGTACCGGAACCTGGGAGGTTGTATCAGACCCCTGGACATGTAAGTAACATGAAGAGAAACCGCCCGAAGGCGTGACCACGACAACTTGAGTAAAAGTCAATGATATTTATTTATGACAAACTCCATGCATCACAGTAGCAGTAAAAAGAAACATAAAAATCAGCAGAGAAATAATAATACAGTTCCTGGGTACTACAGGGTGGCAGGGGCCACAGAGCTCTGGTGGTATGAGACAGTTCTTATTATCTGCAAGTTGGAAAGTCCTTACCAGGCTCAACTGTAGCAATGAGGAAAGCCCAGGGTCGTACCAGCTGGTGTTCCAGGGAAAGCTGGACTGCTGTAGATAAAATGCTGCTGTGGGTACTGGTTAGAACCAGACAGGTGTTGGCACGGAGTGGATACTGGCTGGAACCAGTTAAATAATAGATAAAGCTTGAGAGCGATGCAATATAGATGAAATGTAGAATTTGAGAGCGGAGAAATAATAATACCGGTGGAGAGTGGTAAACTGCAGAAAGGACACCGGCCTTTTAAGAGAAGCTGTACACTGCTGGAAGCTGAGCTGGAAGCAGGTGATGTTGTAGCTGGAAACAGGTGAGTCCAGAATGGATCGGAGAGTCAGGCTACACCGCAGATGGAATGCTGGTGCGGGTCTCTGTAGCAGAAGTCTGGAGACAGGAGCTGGAACCTGGAAGACATTCACAGGAGAGAGACAAACTGGAACTAGGTTTGACAACCAAAGCACTGACGCCTTCCTTGCTCAGGCACAACCTATTTATACCTGCAGCAAGGAAGGCATTGGCTAGGCAATTATGCAAATTAATAATACAGACAGCAGATTGGTGAATATGATCAGATGACAGAATCCAAGATGGCTGCGCCCATGCAGACACTTGGAGGGAAGTTTGGTTTGTAATCCATGTGGTCTGGAAAACAGTAATGGCGGCGCCGGCCACCGGAGACAGGAGACGCCAGGCTGACAGGTGCACATCCAACCACGCAGACACAGCGGAGGCCGCGGCTGACGTAATCGCCACTCTGAATGCAGAAGCTCAGGAACGGCGGCGGAGGCAGCGGGAGACGCCATGCCAGATGTATAAGGCGTTACTGTGACAGCGTCCAGAGAGACAGGAGAGGATGCGGGAATATGCACATCAGGATAACAGATGGGATCCGGTCCTGGAGCGCTGAGCCAGCCTTAGGAGGCATCTGATGGGTAAGAAATGGCGTCCAGATACCCGGATCGTGACAGGAAGGATATTACCAATGCCCTGCCCAGTAGGCTCAGCTGTTGGAAGGTAAGAGGTGGCAGCTTTTGATATCTCAGGCTTCCCATAGTTACTGTACACCTGATCTACTTCTCTTCCTCCGGGATTGGTTTCTGCTCCCTACTAGTCAGAGAGGGTTCTAAACTCCCAATGCTCCTGCTTACAAGGACAACCTTAGCTGCTGCCTGGGAAAAACACAACTCTGTCACTCTCAAATGTTCATTGCCCCACATGGAACCATATAAGGGACTCAGAATATGATTTGGCATAAAAGTAAGTATAGAGGGGGGAGTGTCCAAATCCAGTAGTGTGGCAAAGCCCGTTCTTGGTGGTAAGTGCCAAGGGAGGGCCTTGCTTCGCATGTGTGGTCTGCCCAAGCTCCGACCGGACCCACCAGACAAGTCCAGGCTCGACTAATGAGTACCTCGCCCATTCTGAATCCCTATTGGTCTGCTGGCACCCCGTCCCTCTACTCTAAGCGTTGGACGCTCAGCTGGTCCCACCAACATTCTGTCCTCTTGCTCCTCTCTGTCCACCGCCCCAGTCTTCTCATGTTTTCCCCGCGTCTGTGTTTGCTTGCAGTGTCAGTCTTGGCAATTTGTTGTTCTTATTATTTTCATGCTGTTTTCTTACGTGTCCTACTGACAACTTATAAAGGATGATAATAGTTCTACATTGTGATTACTGCATTTCCCCAAGGTATTGTTGGAGCCTGCACTCAGATATGTTACCTTTGTAATAATAATAAAAAACAGCATTTTAAAGAACAAAAAAAAGTTTGAAAAAAAAAACCCCAGTATAAAATACGAGTTTTGTTCTGTATGATAAAGAAACATGAAGTACTGTAAAGAGAAATGCAAGAACAGACGTGGAATAAAAAGCAGGGCAAGGTCTGAGAAATCAGAGAAGCCGAGAGACAAGTGGGACTCCAAAAATTCTTCCAGCAAGTTTATCGTCTGTCATTCTGCTCTCAGAGATTTCTGGTTTTCAGTCCCTATTCCCCTATCGCATTAAAAAGTGACACATCATTTCATGGGAAAAAAGGAATCACTCTGCTTGTATCTTGCAAGCTGGGAACCTTCATGGTTCACGGAGATCAGATACATTCAAAGTTGTATATTTTTATCCTAAAACTCTGTGGAACACCTGCAGCAAGTTTCCGGCTAAGATGTCCCAGCTGTGGTAATGAGATATACAGTAGTGGATCAAATTCATCCTATTATCTTTTGGTTCTGTCAAGTTGTTGTAAGTTAACAAACATTTCCTGTATGTTCCTCGGGTACAGAGGCGGAACTACCGCCAGTGCAACCAGTGCGTTGCACTAGGGCCCGCCACTGTCCAGGGGCCCAAAGCATGTGATGAGTCAAACTCACTCATTACATGCTGCTGTGTGCTGCGGGCAACCGCTGCCCGCAGCACACAGCCGCCCGGAGAGGAGCGCAGTGGACACGGGGGGAAGGAGTGGGAGGGAGGTGGAGGAGGGAGCCGCAGCAGCGCTGTGTTATAGGTTGAGGCGCTGCTGCTGCTGTCTCTCTGCTTCACCATAGGCTGTCTTCTGACGCTGTGAAGCGCATCCCAGCATTCACAGCGGCGGAGAACAGCCTATGTTGAAGGACTGGGACAGCAGCAGCAGCGCCTCCTTCAATAACACAGCGCTGCTGCGGCTCCCTCCTCCTCCTTCTCTCCTGCCCGGGAATCGGGATCTCTGCTAGAAAGCTGCACCGAGGAGCCTGAGCCAGTGGAGACAGTAAGTATAATTCATTCATTCTTTCTTTCTTTCTGTCTGTCTTTCTTTCTTGCTTTCTGTCTACCTTAATGTGCAAAAAGGTGGACGCTGTCTGCCGTAATGTGTAAAAAGGGGGACGCTGTATGCCGTAATGTGTAAAAAGGGGACGCTGTCTGCCGTAATGTGTAAAAAGGGCACGCTGTCTGCCATAATGTGTAACAAGGGCACGCTGTCTGCCGTTATGTGTAAAAAGGGGGATGCTGTCTCCTGTAATGTGTAAAAAGGGGGATGCTGTCTGCCGTTATGTGTAAAAAGGGGGATGCTGGGGTATATTTACTAAGGTCCCGATTTTGACCGAGTTGACGTTTTTTCTTCAAAGTGTCATGTCGGGAATTTACTAAGCAAAAATCTCGGCAGTGATGAGGGCATTCGGAATATTTTGGAAGTCCTAGGAAAAAATTACGAATCAATACACCATCGGTCAAATACGCCTGCAATTTGGTTGAAATCGGTAATTTACTAAAAAGTGCAAATCACAAACACTGCCGACAATAGCCAAACACTGTCGTGCTGAAATACAATTCGTGAAAAAGTGCTAAAAAACCCCAGACCTGCTTTTTTTTGCCGTGTTTGGATAGGCATGCACGGATCCATGAGATCCGTGCATGTTTATCAGTGGGAAGGGTATGGGAAAGTGTGATTTAAAAAAAAAAAAAAAAATGCGTGGGGTCCCCCCTCCTAAGCAAAACCAGCCTCGGGCTCTTTGAGCCGGCCCTGGTTGCAAAAATATGGGGAAAAAAATTATAGGGGTTCCCCCATATTTAAACAACCAGCACCGGGCTCTGCGCCTGGTCCTGGTTCCAAAAATACGGGGGACAAAAAGCGTAGGGGTCCCCGGTATTTCTGAAACCAGCACCGGGCTCCACTAGCCAGATACATAATGCCACAGCCGGGGGACACTTTTATATAGGTCCCGGCGGCCCTGGCATTACATAACCAACTAGTCACCCCTGGCCGGGGTACCCTGGAGGAATGGGGACCCCTTCAATCAAGGGGTCCCCCCCCTCCAGCCACCCAAGGACCAGGGGTGAAGCCCGAGGCTGTCCCCCCCCATCCAAGGGCTGCGGATGGGAGGCTGATAGCCGTTTTTTAAAAAAATGAATATTGTTTTTAGTAGCAGTACTACAAGTCCCAGCAAGCCTCCCCCGCAAGCTGGTACTTGGAGAACCACAAGTACCAGCATGCGGTGGAAAACCGGGCCCGCTGGTACCTGTAGTACTACTACTAAAAAAATACCCCAATAAAAACATAAGACACACACCTTGAAAGTAAAACTTTAATGCATACATACACACCTCCATATACACATACTTACCTATGTTCACACGAGGGTCGGTCCTCTTCTCCATGTAGAATCCATGGTGTACCTGTTGAAAAAATTATACTCACAAAATCCAGTGTAGAAGGCTCCTCTTGTAATCCATTTGTAATCCAGGTACTTGGCAAAAAAACAAAACGGATACCCGACCTCGCACTGAAAGGGGCCCCATGTTTTCACATGGGACCCCTTTCCCCGAATGCCAGAAACCCCCTCTGACTTATGTCTAAGAGGGTTCCATCAGCCAATCAGGGAGCGCCACATTGTGGCACCCTCCTGATTGGCTGTGTGCTCCTGTAGTGTATGACAGGCAGCACCCGGCAGTGTTACAATGTAGCGCCTATGCGCTCCATTGTAACCAATGGTGGGAACTTTGCGGTCAGCGGTGAGGTTACTTTCGGTCAACCGCTGACCACAAAGTTCCTACCATTGGTTACAATGGAGCGCATAGGCGCTACATTGTAACACTGCCGGGTGCTGCCTGTCATACAGTACAGGAGCACACAGCCAATCAGGAGGGTGCCACAATGTGGCGCTCCCTGATTGGCTGATGGAACCCTCTTAGACATAAGTCAGAGGGGGTTTCTGGCATTCGGGGAAAGGGGTCCCATGTGAATACATGGGGCCCCTTTCAGTGCGAGGTCGGGTATCCGTTTTGTTTTTTTGCCAAGTACCTGGATTACAAATGGATTACAAGAGGAGCCTTCTACACTGGATTTTGTGAGTATAATTTTTTCAACAGGTACACCATGGATTCTACATGGAGAAGAGGACCGACCCTCATGTGAACATAGGTAAGTATGTGTATATGGAGGTGTGGATGTATGCATTAAAGTTTTACTTTCAAGGTGTGTGTCTTATGTTTTTATTGGGGTATTTTTTTAGTAGTAGTACTACAGGTACCAGCGGGTCTGGTTTTCCACCGCATGCTGGTACTTGTGGTTCTCCAAGTACCAGCTTGCAGGAAGGGCTTGCTGGGACTTATAGTACTGCTACTAAAAACAATATTCATTTTTTTTTAAAAACGGCTATCAGCCTCCCATCCGCAGCCCTTGGATGGGGGGGACAGCCTCGGGCTTCACCCCTGGTCCTTGGGTGGCTGGAGGGGGGGACCCCTTGATTGAAGGGGTCCCCACTCCTCCAGGGTACCCCGGCCAGGGGTGACTAGTTGGTTATGTAATGCCAGGGCCGCCGGGACCTATATAAAAGTGTCCCCCGGCTGTGGCATTATGTATCTGGCTAGTAGAGCCCGGTGCTGGTTTCAGAAATACGGGGGACCCCTACGCTTTTTGTCCCCCGTATTTTTGGAACCAGGACCAGGCGCAGAGCCCGGTGCTGGTTGTTTAAATATGGGGGAACCCCTATCATTTTTTTCCCATATTTTTGCAACCAGGACCGGCTCAAAGAGCCCGAGGCTGGTTATGCTTAGGAGGGGGGACCCCACGCAATTTTTTTTTTTAATTTAACACTGATTTTATTTTTTACAAAGGTGCAAAATGAAGCCCAGCACGGATCTCTCAGATCCGGCCGAGATTCATTGTATTAAAGTTGGCAGTGTTTTACAAGTCACTCACGTAAAACACTGCCAAAAAAAACGAATGACATCGACATCGGTAAATCCAAAAATGCAGAATACGACAGCTTAGTAAATTAGTCGTACTAAATTCAAAAAGTTGCAACTTTATACTTTCGATGTCATTCGTGATTGAACTTTGACCTCAAACAGGAAATTACGAATTTTGTAAATATACCCCGCTGTCTGCCTTAATGTGTAAAAAGGGCACGCTGTCTGCCGTAATGTGTAACAAGGGCACGCTGTCTGCCGTTATGTGTAAAAAGCGGGATGCTGTCTCCCGTAATGTGTAAAAAGGGGGATGCTGTCTGCCGTTATGTGTAAAAAGGGGGACGCTGTCTGCCTTAATGTGTAAAAAGGGGACGCTGTCTGCCGTAATGTTTAACAAGGGCATGCTGTCTGCCGTTATGTGTAAAAAGGGGGATGCTGTATGCCGTAATGTGTAAAAAGGGGACGCTGTCTGCCGTAATGTGTAAAAAGGGCACGCTGTCTGCCGTAATGTGTAACAAGGGCACGCTGTCTGCCGTTATGTGTAAAAAGGGGGATGCTGTCTCCCGTAATGTGTAAAAATGGGGATGCTGTCTGCCGTTATGTGTAAAAAGGGGGACGCTGTCTGCCTTAATGTGTAAAAGGGCACGCTGTCTGCCGTAATGTGTAACAAGGGCATGCTGTCTGCTGTTATGTGTAAAAAGGGCACGCTGTCTGCCGTTATGTGTAAAAAGGGGGATGCTGTCTGCCGTAATGTGTAAAAAGGGGGATGCTGTCTGCCGTTATGTGTAAAAAGGGGGACGCTGTCTGCCGTTATGTGTAAAAAGGGGACGCTGTCTGCTGTAATGTGTAAAAAGGGGAATCTGTCTGCCGTAAGGTGTAAAAGGGTCTCTACCGGGTGCTACTGTGCGGCGTAATTTGAATAATGGAGACTACTGTGCACCATTTTATGAATTGGTATTATTTTGTGGCCACACCCCTTCCCCACGAAGCCATGCCCCTATGTATTTTTACACGCGCCTACGGCGCGCACTGCCCCTGTTTTGCATGCAGGGGTGGGGCTCCGATGCCGTTTCTTGCACACAGTGTTAAAATGTCTAGTTACGGCACTGTTGCTAGGAATCCATTTCTCTGGCCCTTAGCAGGTCCCCCTCACCAGATCCTCTCCA